>NC_092372.1:46225033-46536104 GCF_030028105.1 Mobula birostris | reverse complement strand
GGCATCTCTGTTCTTCCTGTCACCTCAGCATTCTGAGCCTAAAATTCCAAGACACCTGCAATGTAACTTCACCATAACTCCAGTGAGAATGATGTGGAGGAGTTGTTCTGATTAGATCCAGGCTCCAGTTAACAGTTTCTGATTCTAATAGGAACTTTTACCTATCCTGAAATCAGTGTTACCAAGGGAAATGCTGGGTGTAAGGCATCAAGACCTAGTGTTTCTGCAGCCTCACTGCGGGAGAAACTTTTTGAAGACAGTGAGTTGCACTGTAGGGATGAAGAATTGAGTGTGCCCAGACCTACAATGTGTGTGAGGCCAGTTGAACAAAGAAGTTTACCACAGATACATTTCCGCCACCCTAACACTTCACTGGATATTGTGGTCTCTTGGAGACGAGCTCAAACCTCCCTTGATAGTTATATTGTATGCTTGGACTATTAAATTGAAGAACCTTTCATTTCTGCCAGAATTGTTGACCATATATTATACCACAATTTGTCCTTCTGTCTTGTATATATCTTACTCTACCAATTTAAGTTTAGTTTACTCTTCACATCAAACTTTCTGTAGGGCTTATTATAAGTGTGCTGTATGAGTTGAAAAATGGCAAGAGTTCAAATGAAGGCTCATGCTGCTTTACATGGACGATTTTCTATAAAGTATTTGAAATATATTTCCAACAGATGGGTCCAACACATTTAGTTTTCATTGGATATTTTTTAAATACCAGATTAATCATGCTATTGACTTGGGAAATTGTTTTGTAAAAATTAAAGAACTGAAAGTGGCCAGTGAGTGAGTGAGCCAGTGAAGGAGTGGAGCTTTGAGGCTTCGACTTGAGAGATTCTGGCAGTTTTGGCAGTTGGTCTGTGCAATCAAGTCAATTAAGATTTGAATAGATCAGCAGAAAGCCGTTGATTAGACAAACAAGATTTGGATAGCTCAGACTCAGCAGAAAGCAGCTGATTGGGCAGTCGAGGTCAGGTGACCAAACATTTTGAAAAGCTCAAATAGATAAAGAGAGGGATAGCTCAAGCAAAGCGGCCAGTGAAGGAGTGGAGCGTTGAGTCTTTGACGAGAAGAGGTGGAGGACAAGCTAGCTCGCAGTTAGTTTTTTACAATGTCTCCTGAGACGGTGATGTGCCTCTCATGTGAGATGTGGCAGTCTTGGGGGAACTCCTCTCTCCCGCAGAGTCACATCTGCCAGAAGTGCATACGGCTGGGCGATCTGGAAGACCGTGTAAGGAATCTGGAGCAGCAGCTGGATGACCTTCGACTCATAAGGGAGAATGAGGCAGTCATAGATGAGAGCTACAGGGAGGTAGTCACACCTAAGCTGTTGGAAGCAGACATTGGGGACAGTCAGAGGGGGGAAAGTGAAGGTGAGCAGACAGGTAGTGCAGAGCACCCCTGTAGCCATTCACCAGAGTAATAAGTTTACTGTTCTAGATACTGTTGGCGGGGACGACCGACCAAGTGTGAGCCACGGTGGCTGGGCCTCCGGCACTGAGTCTGACCCTGTGGTGCAGAAGCATGGGATGGAGAAGAGGAGAGCTGTTGTCATCGGAGACTCTATAGTCAGGGGAGCAGACAGGAGATTTTGTGGACGTGAGAAGGACACCCGCATGGTTTGTTGCCTCCCGGGTGCCAGGGTCCGGGATGTCTCTGACTGGGTGCACGACATCCTGGTACGAGAGGGAAAGCAACCAGAAGTCATGATACATGTTGGGACCAACGACATAGGCAGGAAGAGGGATGAGGTCCTGAAGTGTGAGTTTTGGGAACTAGGCAAAAGGCTGAAGAACAGGACCTCAAGGGTGGCGTTCTCAGGATTGCTGCCAGTGCTACGTGACAGTGATGGTAAGAATTGGAGGAGATGGCAGTTGAATGCGTGGCTGAGGAATTGGTGCAGGGAGCAAGGTTTTAGACTTTTAGATCATTGGGATCTCTTCTGGGGAAAGTGGGAACTGTACAGATTGGATGGGTTGCACCTGAACTCGAGGGGGAGCAATATCCTTGCAGGTAGGTTTGTTAGCATGGTTCGGGAGGGTTTAAACTAATTTGCGAGGGGGATGGGACCCAGAGCGATAGAGCAGTGAAAGAAGTGCATGGAGTAAAGCCAGATCTAACATACAGAGAGGCTTTGAGGAAAGAGAAGCAGAATAGACGGTGTAAAGACAGTAAGGTACGAGGGCTGAAATGTGTGTACCTCAATGCAAGAAGCATCAGGAACAAAGCTGATGAATTGAGAACTTGGATACATGCATGGAATTATGATGTAGTGGCCATTACAGAGACTTGGCTGGCACCAGGGCAGGAATGGATTCTCAATATTCCTGGATTTCAGCGCTTTAAAAGGGATAGAGAGGGTGGGAAAAGGGGAGGAGGGGTGGTATTACTGGTCAGGGATACTATTACAGCTACAGAAAGGGTGGGTAATGTAGCAGGATCCTCTTTTGAGTCAATATGGGTGGAAGTCAGGAACAGGAAGGGAGCAGTTACTCTATTGGGGGTATTCTATAGGCCCCCTGGTAGCAGCAGAGATACAGAGGAGCAGATTGGGAGGCAGATTTTGGAAAAGTGCAAAAATAACAGGGTTGTTATCATGGGTGACTTTAACTTTCCTAATATAGATTGGCACCTGATTAGTTCCAATGGTTTAGATGGGACAGAGTTTGTTAAGTGTGTCCAGGAAAGATTCCTGTCACAGTATGTGGACAGGCCAACCAGGGGGAATGCCATACTAGATCTAGTACTAGGTAATGAACCGGGTCAGGTCACAGATCTCTCAGTGGGTGAGCATCTGGGGGACAGTGACCAGTGCTCCCTGACCTTTAGCATTAACATGGAAAAGGATAGAATCAGAGAGGACAGGAAATTTTTTAATTTAATTGGGGAAGGGCAAATTATGAGGCTATAAGGCTAGAACTTGCAGGTGTGAATTGGGCTGATGTTTTTGCAGGGAAATGTACTATGGACATGTGGTCGATGTTTAGAGATCTCTTGCGGGATGCTAGGGATAAATTTGTCCCAGTGAGGAAGATAAAGAATGGTAGGGTGAAGGAACCATGAATGACAAGTGAGGTGGAAAATCTAGTCAAGTGGAAGAAGGCAGCATACATGAGGTTTAGGAAGCAAGGATCAGATAGGTCTATTGAGGAATATAGGGAAGCAAGAAAGGAGCTTAAGAAGGGGCTGAGAAGAGCAAGAAGGGGGCATGAGAAGGCCTTGGCGAGTAGGGTAAAGGAAAACCCCAAAGCATTCTTCAATTATGTGAAGAAAAAAAGGACGACAGGAGTGAAGGTAGGACCGATTAGAGATAAAGGTAGGAAGATGTGCCAGGAGGCTGTGGAAGTGAGCGAGGTCGTCAATGAATACTTCTCTTCGGTATTCACCAATGAGAGGGAACTTGATGATGGTGGGGACAATATGAGTGAGGTTGATGTTCTGGAGCATGTTGATATTAAGGGAGAGGAGGTGTTGGAGTTGTTAAAATACATTAGGACAGATAAGTCCCCGGTTCCTGACAGAATATTCCCCAGGCTGCTCCACGAGGTGAGAGAAGAGATTGCTGAGCCTCTGGCTAGGATCTTTATGTCCTTGTTGTCCATGGGAATGGTACCGGAGGACTGGAGGGAGGTGAATGTTGTCCCCTTGTTCAAAAAATGTAGTCGGGATAGTCCGGGTAATTATAGACCAGTGAGCCTTACATCTGTGGTGGGAAAGCTGTTGGAAAAGATTCTTAGAGATAGGATCTATAGGCATTTAGAGAATCATGGTCTGATCAGGGACAGTCAGCATGGCTTTGTGAAGGGCAGATCGTGTCTAACAATCCTGATAGAGTTCTTTGAGGAGGTGACCAGGCATATAGATGAGGGTAGTGCAGTGGATGTGATCTATATGGATTTTAGTAAGGCATTTGACAAGATTCCACATGGTAGGTTTATTCAGAAAGTCAGAAGGCATGGGATCCAGGGAAGTTTGGCCAGGTGGATTTAGAATTGGCTTGCCTGCAGAAGGCATAGGGTCGTGATGGAGGGAGTACATTCAGATTGGAGGATTGTGACTAGTGGTGTCCCACAAGGATCTGTTCTGGGAACTCTATTTTTTGTGATTTTTATTAACGACCTGGATGTGGGGGTAGAAGGGTGGATTGGCAAGTTTGCAGATAACACAAAGGTTGGTGGTGTTGTAGATAGTGTAGAGGATTGTCAAAGATTGCAGAGAGACATTGATAGGATGCAGAAGTGGGCTGAGAAGTGGCAGATGGAGTTCAACCTGGAGAAGTGTGAGGTGGTACACTTTGGAAGGACAAACTCCAAGGCAGAGTACAAAGTAAATGGCAGGATACTTGGTAGTATGGAGGAGCAGAGGGATCTCAGGGTACATGTCCACAGATCCCTGAAAGTTGCCTCACAGGTGGATAGGGTAGTTAAGAAAGCTTATGGGTGTTAGCTTTCATAAGTCGAGGGATAGAGTTTAAGAGTCGCGATGTAATGATGCAGCTCTATAAAACTCTGGTTAGGCCCCACTTGGAGTACTGTGTCCCATTCTGGTCACCTCACTATAGGAAGGATGTGGAAGCATTGGAAAGAGTACAGAGGAGATTTACCAGGATGCTGCCTGGTTTAGAAAGTATGCATTATGATCAAAGATTAAGGGAGCTAGGGCTTTACTCTTTGGAGAGAAGGAGGATGAGAGGAGACATAATAGAGGTGCAGAAGATAATAAGAGGAATAGATAGAGTGGATAGCCAGCACCTCTTCCCCAGGGCACTAGTGCTCAATACAAGAGGACATGGCTTTAAGGTAAGGGGTGGGAAGCTCAAGGGGGATATCAGAGGAAGGTTTTTCACTCAGAGAGTGGTTGGCGCGTGGAATGCACTGCCTGAGTCAGTGGTGGAGGCAGATACACTAGTGAAATTTAAGAGACTACTAGACAGGTATATGGAGGAATTTAAGGTGGGGGCTTATATGGGAGGCAGGGTTTGAGGGTCGGCACAACATTGTGGGCTGAAGGGCCTGTACTGTGCTGTACTATTCTATGTTCTATGTATATCCATTTCGACAATCATTGGGCTTTGCTTTCCATTTGCAATATGTGGTTCTATGTGGTATAAAATTTAAATGAAATATAATCCCAAATTAAAGCTGAGGTGCTTTGAAATTGTCTTAAGGTTATATCACAGTAAATATTTCAAATTATTTTACAAATGCATCACTATATTTGAACTAAGATCGATAATATATATTTTCCTATTACCTTTATTTTAAATTAGTCTGTAGTGTGTTTAATGTTGTATCAAGGGATTTCAGTTAGATCTTTTCCTCAACATTGAATGAATAAGATATTTTTTTCAGAATGGAACTTAATTCTGACTATTTCTCACTCCTCTAAATATTCTGCAAAGCAGGTTTGGTCGAGAATCGTGCTAATGCTGATAATGTGCCTTTTCTGCGTCAGGTGGCCACCTGACAACCATAAACCTCATGCACCACAAGTTTAGAGCATTTCTGGTAGTAAAGGGGCCACGTGGTTTCAAGGCCATGGCTGCCAGTGGAGAAGGCCAAAGATGGACGGGCTGAAATGGCAGAGAAGTTTGAAATGGCATTCATAAGGGAACTCTGTATGACCATTGTGGCAGAAAACCGGCATGCTCAGTCGCCTAGTCTATGCTTGGCCTTGCTGATGTAGAAGGGAGCGCAGAGTGCAGTAGATGTAGTTGGAGGAGATCTACTCCACTCCCCTGAATTTTCTCCACTACGTTGATAACTGCACTCGTGCCACTTCCTGCACTCGTGTGGAATCTGTCAATTTTAAAACTTTTGCTATTAACCTTACCCTGCTCTCAAATTCACTTGCAAATTTCTGGAGGAAATCAGCAAACCAAAAGCCCTCTTGCTCTCCAGTCCTGATGAAGTGTCTCAGTCCGAAACATCGTCTGTTTATTCCCCTCTACAGATGCTGCCTGACCTGCTGAGTTCCTCCAGTTTTGTGTGTGTTTTGAAGATTTCCAGTATTTGCAGAATCTCTCGTGTTCAAATTGACTTGGACCATTTCTAGCACTTCTCTCCCTCTTCTGGATCTTTCTGTCTCTATTTTAGGAGACGAAACATCCACTGACACTTCATAAGCCCACTGACTCCAATATCTACCTTGACAGCACCTCTTCTCACTCATGTAAGGATGCTTGGCTTTTCTGTTTCTGTCTCCACTGCATCAACTCTATTTCAGAATATCTGAACTGTTCTCTTTTACCAGGACACACAACTTCCCTTCTACTGTGATTGTCAGAACCTTCACTTGCATGTCCTCTATTTCTCAGATTTTAACTTTCACCTAACGGAACAGAAAGGGTTCCTTTGGTCCTCACCTATTACCCCACTAACCTCCTAATCCCAGCACATCATTCTTTTTCATTTCCTTTCCAATATTTTTATTAGTTTCTACATAGAAGAATACAGAGTACAAGAAAGCATATATAAAAGGTCAAAAAAGATTTTTTAAAAAACTACAAATTACACTATTTCTATCCATAATAATGATCTCATTACGCCGTATTCATGTAAATTAAATAATAGTTATATTGAAATATACTAATTTATTACAAAAAAAGAGAATCTAACCCCTACCAAGACCAAAGCTATTTATTATGGAAAAAAAAGGTAAAATACCTTCTCATATAATAAAAAATAATAATAGCCAACATCTGAATTTAAACAACGAACGGAAGGTTTTGAAAATAATTCAGAAAAGGTCTCCACAATGTTTGAAAGTCTTGATAAGATTCGGAAATTGAACAACGAATTTTCTCTAAATCTAAGCATGACATAATGTCATATAACTATTGAGCATGAGTAGGAGGGAAAACCATCTTTCCATTTAATCAAAAGTGCCCTCCTAGCTATAAGAGAGCTAAAGGCCAAAATATGTAAATCAGATGTCTTCAGCTTGATATCTTGTCCGGCAACAATACCACATAGGGCTGTCAGAGGATTAGGCTTAAAAATGACTTTGAAAGGTAAAGAAAAAGTTTGAAAAACTTCCTTTCAATATTTTTCAAGACTCAGACAAGTTTAAAACATACGAATTAATGAAGCTCAAACAACAGGAATTCTGCAGATGCTGGAAATTCAAGCAACACACATCAAAGTTGCTGGTGAACGCAGCAGGCCAGGCAGCATCTGTAGGAAGAGGTGCAGTCGATGTTTCAGGCCAAGACCCTTCGTCAGGACTTGAAGCTTCTCCATTATTACATCTGTCACAGTAGGGAGATATATCCGAATAAAAACGAGATAGCTTATCCTTAGTCATATGAGCTCTATGTACCACCTTAAATTGTTTGAGGGAATGGCGAGCACATAATGATGAAGTATTAACCAGTTCTTTTTCATTTCCAACAGCTACAATGGATCACACTCTTCCCATCCTTTGCTGCTTTCTGCAGGCAACACTATTTCTATGATTTGCTCACCCCTCCTTGACACTTCTCTCTGCAGCTGAGGAAGTGCAACACTTGTCCCTAAAGCTCCTTCCTCATCCACAGTCCCAGATCCTAAGAAGCCCTTCTGGGTGGCAAAGATTTACATGCACTCACTCCAACCTCTTCCACTGAATTTGAAGCTCTCAATGTGGCCTCCTCTACACTGGTGAGACCATGCATGGATCCATTTGCACAGCCGAATGCTTTGTCTTCTTTCGACATCCTCAGCTCCTGGCTGCATGCCAATATGTGATTTGACACCTTTTCGAATATCACTCAAAGTTGCTGAGTTCCAAATCAGGTGATGCAAATGAAAGTGAGGCATTATACTTGGTAAGCATCCTGCATCCCTGTGCACAATGTCACTAAAGAATGGATATTGATTTGGGTATCTCAATAGCATGAGAATGTTCCATAGTTGTGAATAAACCAACAATGCAAAATAATGCCTTAAATACCTATAGAAAGATGTGAAAGGACTGCCTTTCCATTTGGGAGGAAATGTGCAGTAGACCCTACTTATCCGTTTTCTGGTTTGCTGGTAGAAACTATGACATGTACCTCTTTTTAAGCTAAAGGCCTCTATGCAATAATTGTTTGTCTCTAAATTGATCACACCTCATCTGATTGTGGTTCCACATTTCAGGATAGTGTGAACTTGACTCATGATTCTTCTATGGTGCCATTAAAGTTTAAAGTTCAACATAAGTTTATTATCAAAGTACATGTATGTCACCATATACTAGACTGAGATTCTTTTTCTTGCGGACAACTCACCATGAATACAAAGGAGCACAATAGAATTAATGAAAAACCACATGCAACAAGATGGACAAACAAACAATATACAAAAGACAACAGTGCAAATACAAAATGCAAATATTAATAATATAAAAATAAGCAACAAATATCAGTAACATGAGAGGGAGTCTTTGAAGGTAAGTCCATAGGTGTTAGGAATATTTCAGAAACATTTCAGTGCTGGGTTGAGTGAAATTGAGTGAAGTCATCCCCTCTTGTTCCAGTGCCTGATGGTTGAAGGATAATAATAACTGTTCTTGAACCCAGTGGTGTGGTCCTGAGGCTCCTGTACTTCCTTCCTGATGCAACAACAGGAGGTCCTCAATGACGGATGCTGCTTTCCAGAGACAGCACTCCTTGTAGATGTGCTCAGTGGTGGGGAGGGCTTACCTATGATGGCTTGGATCATGGGATAATGGTAATGATAATGCTTCTTCACTTCAACGAATACTCAAAATATTCATTATACCTAATTATTTTGTATACTACAAAAGAGGTCTGTCCTCCATGGTAAAGAATGGATGACTCATTCGCTATTTTATTACAATGTTATCGGTGGATCTTTCATGTTCCCAACATTCATTTACTTTATAGAACATAGAACAGTATAGCACAAAAGCAGGCCTTTTCGCTCAAAATGTTGTGCTGAACCAGTTTAGTTAGTAATCAGATAACCAATTAAACTAATTCCGTCTGCCTATACATTCATTTGCCTGTCTAATAGGACCTTGAACACTTCTATTATATTTGCCTCTGTCACCATCCCAGGCAATGCATTCCAGGCACCCACCACTGTGCAAAAACAACTTGCCCACATCACATCTCCTTTGAATTTACACCCTCTCACTTTAAATGCATTCCTCTCTGGTATTAGACTTGTAGTCCATACTGGCTGTCTATACTACATACTGTCTGTGTACTGTATATATGTATGATGGGATAACATAATAAAACATACAATTGAGTATAATCTATTTGCATATCCTAGTTTTCCCAAGGTTGATTTCAAAGATTCCCAGCAGATTAATATTTAAAAATATTTTAATTAGCACAACAAACCTGGAATATCACATTACATAGAATAATAGTGAGCAGAGAAACACAAGAGACTACAGCTACTGGAGTCTCCAACGGAGTGTTGCAGGATGAACTCAGTCAGGCAATGTCTGTGGAATCTGAATGATCGTCAACCTGGTGGGTTGAGACCCTGAATCAGAGTTACAAGTGTGGATGGTAGATGGTCAATATTAGAAGTGTGGATGGCAGATGGTCAATATTAGAAGTGTGGATGGTAGATGGTCAATATTAGAAGTGTGGATGGCAGATGGTCAATATTAGAAGTGTGGATGGTAGATGGTCAATATTAGAAGTGCGGATGGTAGATGGTCAATATTAGAAGTGTGGATGGCAGATGGTCAATATTAGAAGTGTGGATGGTAGATGGTCAATATTAGAAGTGTGGATGGCAGATGGTCAATATTAGAAGTGTGGATGGCAGATGGTCAATATTAGAAGTGTGGATGGTAGATGGTCAATATTAGAAGTGTGGATGGTAGATGCTCAATATTAGGAGGTGAGAGGGAGGGGTGAAACAGGATTTGGCAATAGGTAGAATTAATTGAGGAAGGGGATGATAGGCAGATAGAGCCAGGTGGTGTAAGAAATGCACATTTTCCCTTTGTTTCAGCAGAACAAGAAGAAGCAGTGATTCTGATATTGAACCATATTTTTGGGCAGCTGGAGGACAGCAAGATTTTGTCTCAGTGTAGATAAGGAGCTTTACTGGATTATTATAACACACTACCAGCTTTTCCTATCAACAGTTCACTCAGGTTAAAGATGTAATTGTCAACCCATGTCAGAAACTTTCCTCTTTGACCACCATCTCCTCTCTGGTCACTTGCTGAAGTTGATCAGACAATATGAAACTTTGTAATCTTTTTTACTGCAGAGTTGATATTCAACTTTAAAGTCTTATTCACATCCAGATCGAAGGGTTCCACTTCCCACAATATAGTCTATCTTTTCTGCGCTTTTTTTGGATGCAGTTTTCAATGTGCTCAATCTGCTACTGTTATGCACAGAAAATATTACTAAAAGATATTGGGAACAACACACACAAAATGCTAGAGGAATTCAGCATGTCAGGCAGCATCTATGGAGGTGGATAAACAGTCAGCATTTCGGGCTGAGGCCCTTCATCTGAACCCTTTCTAGTACAGTAATTCCACATTTATCCTATTGTGAGACAGCCAGAAGTGAACAATACTTGTCCAACCAGAGCTTTATTGAGCAGCAACATTACATCACAGCTTTTGAGCTCAATCTCATGACTAACGAAGGCCAACACACCATATGCCTTCTTAACCACCCTATCAACTTGCACTGCAACTTTGTGGGATCTATGGACTTGGACCCCAAGATCCCTTTGTTCATTCACACCGCTAAGAATCTTGTTATTAACCTTGAACTTTGCTTTCAAGTTCAATCATCTGAAGTGTATCTCTTCACACTTTTCTGAATTGAACTCCATCTGTCATGTCTCAGCCCAGCCTGTCTATGTTTTGTTGTAACCTGAAACAACCTTCTACACTATCCATAACACCACCAAGCTCCAAACTTTGTGTCATCCACAAAAAAAGTAATGATCCTTCCCTAACAATCTGTCCCCCCACCCCACCCCACCCCCACAGCCACTGCCTGCCAGTGGGGTTCATAAAGTTTAGAAAAACAATTTTGATTCACCAACTTTTCATGATGAACCTCAATAAAAAATAAATTACAAAAAAAAAATTAGCTAGTGTAAGAAATTTTACCCCAAGCTTTAATTTGCTCATGTTCCCTATAACCAAAAATTCTAGAAAAAACACTCAGTAATATCATGTATCAAAACATCCTTAAATGTAATTGTTTCCTTATCTTTCTATTTAAAATATTTTGTTTCAAGTGGAGTACTTCCATTTGCAAACATTCACTTACGTATGATAAAATACATCTGGAGGAATACAAGGTTAATGCTTAATTCATTAAACTGAAATATTTGTGTTTCAATCCTCTTCAAATTATTTTGCAGCCAATTGAAAAAAAAATTGCTGGATGTGACTCAGCCTAATTTTGCTGCCCTTTTCCTGTGAGAACAAGTTATTATGTCGTTCAGAATTTATTTGCAGGGAAGGTGGATTATAAACACCATAGCAACATTAAATTAACCTAAGGTATTAAGAAGCTTTGAAACAATGACTGATGTTTTGATGTGATTATGCTGTGTAACACAAATTAATTCATATATAAATGCATTTATTTTTGTGAAACATTTTCCCATAGATGTGAGGCATAATATTGTGATTAGAGTTCAAAATAATTAAATGCTGTCAATCTAATTTCTGTCTACAATATTATCAAAGTGAAGCATATGAAGAATTTTTTTTTATTAAATTTAGGACAGTTAATAAAAATCAGAAAAAGCTGCAACTAAATTAATCTGAAGTGAATATAGTTACATGCATATTTAGTATTCAGGGGTATGAGGGGATTTTTAAGCCCTGCTGATGAACAGGTTTGGGAGTGAGCTGAGGATGGTTAAATGTGATGAAAGTATTGTTACTTTGGAATTCACTATTGGATTGCAGGCCATTGCCTTTAACTTGAATGTAATAAGCTGCATATGGGGGACTGCCTTGAGAGAATCAATGAGCCCTCTGGAAACTAATGCGAGAATACACTGAAATTGGAAAAAGCCTGAATAATGGAAAAACTTTTTGACATGGAAATCGTGCCAGAAAATAATTTAGCAAACTATGCAGCAAACTTTGATGGAATTTGAACTAAGCTTGTGACCTTTACTGTTCACTTCTCAACACTTGGGAGTTAATTAGTCTGCTGCTTTCCTTAGCCTTATTACCACCAATGCTACTTATGTTGTTAGACTGTGGGACGAAGAAGTTATTCACAATGAACAATAACAAGTGTCAAGAACAGCATTAGGCTGCTCCCCAAAAGCCTTGTGGTTAGGTAGAAGATAGGTGTTCCACTGGAGTGATCCAGCTTGCAGAAGGCAATATTTGTAATGCAGAGGGACAGCACTCTGGTCAAAATGGTGCTGAGCTGTGATGTTTGTTGAGGTCAAGGGTCAGATATAGTTTTTTTTAGGTTTGTAGAGACGGTTTGGGGACAGCGTGGGGATTTAGTGGTCAGGTTAGGGTTTAGGGACAGGGATGAGGGAGAGTAGATATCAGGGGCAGTAAATGAAGAGGCAGCAGCAGGAGCTGGAGTTTGGAGTCCAGGCTGGAACAGTTTGTGGTCAAAGGTCAGTGATCCTGGAAGTTGGGTTGACAGGTGCTGAAGAGAGCAGTAATGCATGGGTCAGCAATTACTGGGTTGGAGATCCATGTGGGTGGAAGTCGCAGGGCCAGTGACTCCCCAAGACATCATTGGTGAGTCACAGCTTGGAAGTCCGTGCGAGTCCAGAGCGCAAGGTCCAAAGGCTAAACTTGTGATTGTCCAGTTCTGGTGTTGAGTCCCGAAGGTCAAAGTCCCATAAGTGGAGAGTCACAGGATCCGAACCCAAAGGTCAGCAAAGTCTTGAGGGAAAAGCCAGAGGTTTTGACATTGGCAGGTCCAGACATAGAAGTCCAAATGTTGAAGCCCTGGGACAATTTATCCAGAGGTCAGTGGATGTTTGCGTGGCCTGGGCCAAGGACTGGAGCTGGCCTGTCCTGGGGTTGAAAGTGTGTGTGTGTGTGTGTGTGTGTGTGTGTGTGTGTGTGTGGAAGGGGTTGGGAATGGGGGCTTGTTTTGCTGTATGCTTTGATTTACATGTGAGAACTATATCTGACTCTCAATCTGAGTTTGCTCGTATTTATGACCTACGGTTTCTGAGAATGCTACCGACATCAGATCAGGTTGTGTCAGATGCTTGCTGCAGACTGAAAGAGGTTCCATTGCTCATTGCACAAGGCAGCCAAACTGTGAAAGCAGCTGTTAAATATACCAGCGTTACCGCTTGCCTCTGGGTCTTTCCAGGTGCAGAGACATTGGAAACATATCACCATTCCTCCATCATTATTTGGTCTAATTTCATTGATCCCTACCCTATAGTACCAAGGCAATACATTCAGTAGATAGCCTTTGGGTGGTTTAAGAAGGTGGCATAAGCATTCCATGTCAAAAGCAATTAAATATGTGCAACAAACCCTGTCATTGCCAGGAGAGTACATGTCATAAAGAGTGAAAAAATAAACCCCTTCTAGAGATCTTTACTAATAGTGAAATAGAACAAATTGTTGTTGTTCGTCCTTCGTAGTCGAAGATGACCATGGCTTCAAAGTCAAATGGGAGATTGGTGGCTGTGGGTCCGGAGGTGACTGATGAGGCCAATCCGGGCCCTGAAGGCTCGCCCACATGTGGGACACAAGTGGGTAGGTGCTGTCGTGGCAGTGGATGCTGCTCGGGCCTTGCACACAGCACGCTTTCGTTGCACCTCGATGATGCGCCTGACTTCAGCTGCATGGGCTCCTGTGGTGATCTTGCTGCGCCAAGCTGGACGGTCGAGGGCAAGCGTCTCCCACGTGTTGATGTCGACACCCAGGCTTTTGAGGGACGCTTTGAGGCAGTCTTTGTAACGTTTCTTCTGCCCCCCGGCTGAGCGCTTGCCCTGATACAGTTCTCCGTACAGCAGCTGCTTAGGCAATCAGCTGTCTGACATTCTGACCACATGTCCAGCCCACCTGGCTTGGGCTTTCAGCAGGAGGGTGTAGACGCTGCAGAGCCCAGCTCGTTCCAGGATTTCCGTGTCGGGGACTTTGTCCTGCCACCTGATGTAGAGGAGTCTGCGGAGACAGCTCAGGTGAAAGTGGTTGAGCTGTTTGGCGTGTCTGCTGTAGACAGTCCAGGTCTCGCTGGCGTAAAGGAGGGTGGTAAGGACCACTGCACAGTAGACCTTCAGCTTGGTGGTAAGGCTGAGTCCTCTCCGCTCCCAGACGTTCTCACGGTGTCTCCCAAAGGCAGCGCTGGCTTTGGCAATCCTGTTGTTGACCTCAGTGTCTATATTCACTGCGCGAGAGAGTATGCTGCCCAGGTAGGTGAAGTTGTCGACTGCCTGGAGGTTCTGGCCCTTCACCGTGATGCGCGACTCCTGGTATGGCTTTCCTGGGGCAGGCTGGTACATAACTGCGGTCTTTTTGGTGCTGATAGTGAGACCGAAGCTGTCGCAGGCTTGTGAGAAGCAGTCCATTTCATGCTGCATCTCCTGCTCTGTGCTGGCGTTGAGTGCGCAGTCATCAGCAAACAAGAAGTCTCTGATGACAGTCTCTCGCACCTTTGTAACTGCCTGCAGGCGCCTAAGGTTGAACAACCTGCCGTCAGTCCTGTACCTGACGTGGATTCCTTCTTCGTAGTTACGGAAGGCATCTGTCAGCATGGCAGAGAATACCATACTGAACAGAGTCAGGGCAAGAACGCAGCCTTGTTTGATGCCATTTGTCACTGGGAAGGCCTCTGACTCGTTGCCATCATCCAGAACTTTCACCATCATACCGTCGTGGAACTGCCGGACGATTGTGATGAACTTGCTGGGGCAGCCAAACTTCTCCATGATCTTCCACAAGCCTTCTCTGCTGACCGTATCGAAAGCCTTGGTTAGACCGTATCGCGACCGCCGCCGCCCGGGCGAAAACAAGTGAGAGGGTGGTGTCATTACTACACCACTAGGTGATCATTCCAACCGCGGAGCAGGCAGAAGACGAGACATCTCCCAACGGCTGCAAAGGCGGATGAGGATGCCCAACAATGGGTAGGGAGGCTTGCGAGCATGCCGCAAGAATTGCCGTAGACCCACAACACTCGGGGCTTGTCTACCTAGCATGTGAAGCCTGGATTTGGCGGACTGCGCGGAAGAAACCATCACTGGTTCAACGGGCAGAAAGGCGATTCTCAGCAATGCGTCGTGGAGCACTACAAATAATGAGCTCAGATTAGCTGAGCAGTAAGTGTCAAATGCATTTACAATGCGCACCCTTTTGACAATGGTTTCTCTGCACTAGTGCAATTAGTGCATTTGGAGCTTCAGGCAATTGCCCTAAGTCATGCTATCAACAAGAAGAGATTGGCTAAGCTGGTTTGCTTCCCTTATGGAGAAGTCCAAGAAATAAACTGACTATGGTATATAAAATTTTGAAGAGCATCATTAGGGTAGAGATTGAGAAATATTCCCCCCTCCCCTTATCAGGGGTAAGTACAATCAGAAGAATGAGATTCAGGTAAGGATCAGAAGATTTAGAGGGGATGTGAGGAAGAATGTTTTTATGTAGTGGTTGATTAAAATCCAGAATACACTGCTGAAGGGGCGATGAAGATAGATACTCTTACAACTTTTGAAAGTCATTTAGATGAACATTTGTAATGCTTGGGTGAAGAAGGCTATGGGCTGAGTGACGGAAAATGGTATTAGTGGAGGCAGGTTCCTGTTGGCTGGCATGAATATGATGGGCCAAATGGCCTGTTTCTCTCCTGCATGACTCTATGACCTCTTCACTTCTCCTGCTTTCTTTGCAGCAGAACTTATTTTTATCTTTGACCTTTCCAGTTTTGAAGAAAATCCAACAAACCTTTCTTTTGTTTCTTTCTCCATAAATTTCCCTTTCCTGCCAAACATTGCAGATTAAAAGCATCTGCAGTGTTTTGATTTTGGACAGAAAGCAATTGAATGGCTTTAGTGGATGGATGGAGAGCAGTTGTAATTGATAACTATGACGGAAGAAGAAAATATTACATAAAGATGACTGGACGAATGAGGAAGTGCACCAACAGATAGCGATCAGCGCACCTGCAAGTCACCTTGGTATTTGAAATGATCTGAGAGGAGATGAAAAAGATGGATTACTCTACACACCTGGAGTAAAAAGGAAGTTGGCTGAACTGGATATAAAGATTGCAAAGAAAGGTACATTGTAAAGAGATTTGGCCAAATTAATTGTATGCAAAGGCAAATACATACCTCGGAGTCGAAAATGGGAGATCTTTGAGTGCAAAACAAAAAGCAATCTCATTGAAACAAAAATTTCTTAGGTTGCTGGGTAGAGAGTGCACTCCTCCTGGCTAAGAAGTCTAGATGTAGGTACAACAGATCAAAATAAGGCATAAGCTTTTTAGAACTGAAAGGAGAAGAAACTTCTTTACTCAGAGATTGGCGAATCTTTGGAATTTTCTACCCTGATTGCTGTGGAGGTCACTCATTGTTTGTATTCAAAACAGAAATTGATAGATTTCTGGATATTAAAGGAATCGGGAAATATGGGTTTTGGGTAAGAAAAATGGTATTTGAGGTTAAAAAAAAAAAATCCATGATATTATTGAAGAGTTGGTTTAAGAAGACAAATTATTTTCCCCTGCTCCTTACTTATGTCCTTAAAAAGTCATAGTCATGGACGCAAAGGCAGATCAATCAGTCCACAATGTCTAATCTCATTTATAGCATTCTGTGCACAGCGTATTATATATCAGTGATCAGTGATATGCTCATGTTCCTACCTCTATCACTTTTTCAAGCAGTGCACCCCAGAATTCAGACTTCATCCACCTTGGTGAAAAAATTCTTCCTCAGTTCCCCTTTAAATCTCTTTTTCTCCAACTTAAATCTTTGTTTTCCTGTCTTCAATGCCTCTGCCATAAGAAAAAGTTTCTTACTGTCCATCCTGTCTATGTTTCTCATTATCACATCTTTCCTTGGCCCCTTTGCTCCAAGGAACACAAACCTACCCTATCCACTTTCTCCTCATAATTGAAATGTTCTATCTCAGCAATATCCTGGTGAATTTCCTCTGCACTATTTCTAGTCTAATCATATCCCTCCTACAGGGCAGAATTCAGAAAAATAAAAGAATGCAGCATTCAATAACCCACCTGTGACCTAACTAACATTTTATAAAGTTGTACCAAGATCTCCTTGTTCTTATATTCCGTTTCCTGGTTAATGAAGGCAAGCATCTCATATTCCTTCATTACCATCTTATCTACCTATGCTCCTACCTTCAGGGGTCTTTGGACTTATTTTTGGATCCTTGGATCTTCAGCATACAAGGTCCTTTGATGATGTAATAATTCCTAGAACATTACTACTCCTGGTGTATGTCCTACCGCTTACTCAACCACCCAAAATGCATCACTTGAGTTTCAGGATTAAATTCCATTTGCCATTAACCTCCTTAATTTATCACCTGTAAGTTACCTAACACCACCTTCCTCAGTATCAATAGCACCATCAATGTACATGTAACTTGCAAACTTACTGATCATTCCTCCTAAATAAGGCATTAATGTATAATAATTAACAAAGGGTCCCAATGCTGATCCCTGTATTACAATTGCTGGTCACAGGTTTCCAATTACAAAATAAAACAATCACCCACCATTGTCCTCTATCTCCTAATACCAGATCATTTTTGCAATCAGCTTTATTAAAATTTACCTTTTAGATTTATACATTAAATAAGAATCAAATTTTAGCCTGTTATGCCTGATTTGGATTGATGAGATATGCTTCGAAGTCATCTTTTCCCGTAGCACTGCAATTTTTTTTTCCTTTTGCTGAAAGAAAATGCATCATGGCTGAGTTTTGTTATTAAATGGAGATTCAAACTGGATGAAAATTCAAAAGGAATATTGATAAAATTAAGCTTTAAAACTCTGAAGGTAACCAGGATAAATATAGAAAACGTATTGAGGAAGTACAGAGGAAATCTCTGGTGGTTTTAGAGGCTGGCAGATAGCATAAAATACTTCCTTTCTAGTGCATTAGACAGGGACAGAAGCCAATTTTTGGTGCATGAAGCAAAGGTAAGAGATAATTGGAGATTTTATTGCACTTTTTATCAAATAATAGTCAAAGTGGGGTTATGTGCTGGAGGAGGATTTAGAACAGTTGCTAGCAAGATCCGCAGTAAAAGAAGTGTTTCTGAAATAATTACCAGAACTCAGGGTAAACATAATGACATACTCTTTAAATGAGTCCCAGAGGGAAAAATAAGGGATTGTCTGGTCACAATTTTTCAATTCCCCTCACAGATTTAAAATTGTGCCGATTATGTAGATTCAAGCCAGTGCTATATTTTTGTTTGTGAAGGAAAAGATAACGACCATTTGTGAACAGTCAAACATCGATGTGGCAAATCTCATGGGCCTCAGCATCTATGAGCTGGTGGGAAATGTGGCAGAGAAGGCAAATACTTGACCTGTCAAAATGAAGAATCTTGCAAAATTGGAAATAATGACAGGACCTCATGGTTTTGTTTTAGATCTGTTACCTCCATGGCAGTTGGACAAAGTGAGACCTTCACCTTTCCTGTTAGCCTTTTACGCTGAGGTCAATTTATATGAAAACTCTCATCTTCAATATAAAATAACAGTTCATTAACACTTCTTTCTTGTCAGATTGACAAGGCCAAAGATTCTCTGCTGTCATTATAGATACAGTAATAAAAGTCTGTTTAAACAAGCAAAAGCTGTTCACCGTCATTTAAAACTTCAGTTCATCTCATAATACATTAGTGAAGAGCATTACATAAGTTGTGGTAGACTGAAGTAAAATCAGGCCCCTTTATGAAGTCTGTTGTTGTAAAACAATTATCTCAATGGATTCCCAGGCCCTTGTTGGGAAGCATACAGTGTGGTGACACAGTGGTACAGTTTTCCATGTGGATTTTGGAATTCTCTTTGATCTTTGTATTAGCACCGATGGAGTTATGTTGAACATGGAGGCTCAACAGATGTTGTTGCTACACCATCCACATCTCAATTCATTCAAGGTATCACTTCCTGGTTCACCTCTGCTAAGCTTGTGTCAGCTCTTCAACAACTGTAGGACTCTCAAACTTACAATCTTCAATGTGTCTTCTAAAATCTTATGCTGAGATCAAGTAGTAAATGTAAACCTATCTGAAAATCTCCCCCATCCTTTCAAGATAGGTTCTTGATTGGTGAGGGCATGAAGGCAGGAGATTGGGGCTGAGGAAAAATGGATCATCCATGATGAAATGGCAGAACAGATTCGATGGGCCAAATGGCCTACTCCTGCTCCTACATGTTATGGTGTTACAATTCTTGGAATAGTGATGCTCCACAATTGCTCCAAAATTCCATTTTCCCAACAGTGGCCTGCAAGGTGGTTTAAACACATGTTAATCATCCTGTAATCAGAACCTTCCCCCTTTATGTGTTGTGATGTTCTCTTTGCTTCATCTGTTTTTCTTCCACCTTCCATTCCAGGTTCAACTATACCCGGAGATTTCTATGCAGTGTGAAGCGTGTTATATTATGAAATGTGTCTGTAGTTCAGAAGATCTTCAATACTTCACATTAATATCTGGTCTGAATTGCATGACTTACTTTTTTATGCCTCTTTCATGGAAGGTACTGATAACAGCTGGATGTTAAGGGAGATGTGAAGCAATGTTTGATCCCATTTTGTTTTATCCCTGAACAAACTGAAACGACTGAAATTATGGATCATTGCCTATTAAAGTCATCTTGAGAATTCCATGTATTCTGATAAAATATTTGAGGTCTTCAAATGTTCATACAGTGGTAGTGCATGAACCCACATGCTTTACTTTAATCAATTTTGAATGGCTTTGTAATAACCTCAGGAATTTGTCCACACCTTTCTCATATTATTCTATGTAGACATGCAGGAGCAGCCTTGCCAACCACCCCTGCATTTGATGTGGCGCTCTTTGTCGATGTAGTCTGCAGACGACGCAGACCATGCACTCACTGGGAGGCTCCTCCAGGCCATTATCTAAGTTGCACCATCGAGCATAGCTGTGTTGTATTTCTTTATTGTTAACAGTGTCCAAATGCTCCCTACTTGATAGTAACCGGAAGGTTTACATCTATGATGGAAAGGTTTTATAGTTTTATCCAAACTTGTTTTTCAAACAGTCTAGCAATATTTGATCCCATTGTAACACACATAAAAATTGCTGGTGAACACAGCAGGCCAGGCAGCATCTAGTAACTGGTTAGTCCTGATGAAGGGTCTCGGCCCATAACTTCGACTGTACCTCTTCCTATAGATGCGGCCTGGCCTGCTGCGTTCTCCAGCAACTTTTATGTGTGTTGCTTGAAATTCCGGCATCTGCAGGTTTCCTAGTGTTTGTGTTTGATCCCATTGTGATGGTATTGAATTTGCTGACCGTGACGCTCTAAACTGAAATGAAGACATTAAGCCCCATCCAATATCAATAGCTATGAGTATCCTCACTAATAGGAGGTTTTACTGTAACTATCCAATCTTTACAGACTATTTCACTTCCCTGTTTATTCTCCACAGTGAGTAAACACTAGCTGCCAATACACACGATTTGAGTGGTGGATCTCCCCTCCCTACCAAGGAAAGGATACTTCCAGCTAACAAAGTAGTAGAAACAGTTCATTTATTTTCAGTGATACATGTTTAAATCCAAACAACAATCTTAAAACACATTTATAACTCAGAGGATTTCTATCTTGTAAAACATTTCCAAATCACAAACCATTTCTAAAACACAAACAATTTCCAAAACAACAGAAGTAGAATTCCTATAAACTAAGAAGACACACCAATGATGCAGACAAACATAACGTCTGTTGCAGAGATCGAAGCCGAAGGAATGGATTCTAGTTCATCCTGTATTTCTTTCATGCTTCTTGATGCTCCTTACCCCATTCCTAATAAGCCTGAACTGATCTCTCATTTATACAGTTTCTTTGCCACTTTGGTGACTTCACACATATATGATATTTCCTCAGATAAGCTTTTAACACAAATGGTCTAAAAGCTTTTTGGAGACACTGGCTGCAGCTACCCACAATTAATGCTGTAAAGCTAACTTCCTTAAGTGCATAAAACTCCCAGCTTATTAATAGATCAGTTATTATTATGCTAAGTGTTTGTTTCCATCTGGTCTGCAAACTTCCTTGAATTAAGCAAATTAGTCAACTTTTTCTGTTTTCAAACAAACCACATTAAATCACCTACCTCTTGAGCCAGGTGTTGAGGGCTAGCTGTCTGCTCCATTGACAGAGCTTGTTTGCAAAGTTGTGCTTTTTTTAAACTTCAAGCTGGTTACTGCTTTCTATGTACATTTTAACAACTGAAAACTGGCTCCTGTTTATAACTGGAAGCTAAACAAATAAAATTGAAAGTTTAATTTATACTGTTTGATCTCACAAATGGCAGCTGCTAAGCTTGGGAAAACATGAGGCCTATGGCCCAGGAAGTGACTATTCATCACACTATTTTGTTTCATACCTGTACAAATTGAAACAAGTGGAATTATGAATCATTGTCTATTGACATCTCCTTGAGAATTCCATTTATTGTGTAAGTATATTTGAGTTCTTCAATAACTCATACAGTGGTAGTATATGATCCCACATGGTTTGCCTCAATCAATAACTACACTCATTCACTATATTTGCTGTAGTACTGGGTCTTTCTGTATGAATTTTGCTGTCTCCACAGCTATTAAAGGAATATTATCCTCCACTATCTATAGGGTGAATGCGGGGTAGGGTGAATAGTCTCAGCTATCTCGATAAGGTATCCATACTTGGTTGATTATTGTTTAATGCCATAGTAATAGCAGGATAGCAGAATTGCAATTGCTGCATAATTCTGATGGTCATTGTGTACATAGCAGACCTAGAGCCAAGCATGTCCAATAGGGATTCATGGTCTGTGAACAATATGAATGGTCTGCTGAACAAAAAGCAGTGAAACCTTCTTAATTCATATGTAATTCCTAATGCCTCCTTTTCCTCTGAAACATTTCCTCTCACTTTTGTTAGTGGATGTAATGGGAAGCCAGTGGAATATTTAAGGCTGTAGTCAGTAATGTTGCTTATAATTGATCTAACTATATTTGGAAGCATCACAAGGTTGTCAGTGGTGTACCAGGTGGAATTCATTGTTGGGTGTTTTACAGAGAAAAATAATTTTACAGAGAATCTTAAAGTTGTTTATTTTCTGCTGTTCCTTCTTCACCATCATGGTTCATCTTTATTGAGCAATTGGTGCAGGGTGTCAGTACTGTTGCAGGATCCAAAAGAAACCCGACATAACACTGGACCAAAAATCTAATTTCTGAAAGAACTCACCATATCAGACAGGATCCGTGGAGGGAAAAGCGCAGTCAACTTTTCTGGATTTGATGAAGGGTCTTGACCTGAAACAGCAACTGTCCATTTCCCATCAAAGAGAGACTGAGGTTCAGTAACTTCCTTGGGGTTTTCAGCTTTTAAAACAATTTCAATCTTCTACTTCATTAGTTGTGGACTGCAAAAGGGAACTTGTACCCTTCTGGAAATTGGTATAAAGATTATGAAGCAATTTGAGTATCTCTAAAGGTATTTAGAGGAGATATTATAGAAACATATAAAATTATGAAAAGGATAAATAAGGCAGAGGCAGGAAAGTTGTTTCCATTGGTAGGTGAGACTAGAACTAGGGAACATAGCCTCAAGGTTTGGGGGAATAGATTTAGGACAGTGAAAAGGAGGAACTGCTATTCCCAGAGAGTGGTGAATCTGTGGAATTCTTTCCCAATGAAGCAGTACAGGCTACATCAGTAAATACATTTAAGACAAGGTTGGATAGATTTTTGCATAGTAGGGAATTAAGGGTTATGGGGAAAAGGCAGGTAAGTGGAGATGAGTCCATGGTCAGATCAGCCATGATCTTATTGAATGGCAGAGCAGGCTCGACAGGCCAGATGGCCAACTCTTGCTCCTAGTTCTTATATTCTTACATTGTTATGTTTCTCCTTGGTAAAAGTCGTTATCAAAATGCCATCTTAGTTGCAGAGACAATGTTGAATTTTACTTGATAGATAACATGAAGAATATTTTCAGTGATGACTTCACAGTACAAGGTTGATCACTGTATGATTAAGGCAGTCAAAATGAGGTTTTGATTGCAACTATCACAGAGGAAGAAAATCTCCAAATACATAAATAGGTATTCAACAGCCTTTGTGAGGCTAACACTAAATTCAAGAGGAATAAATGTGCCCTTGTGCTGGATGAAGGTGCTTATTTGGGTCTGTGGATGAGCACAAAACATCATATTGATTGATAAGTTGTATTGATTTTATTTATCCATGTTTAATTGTCCTTGTGACATATCCAACTTGCTAAAGGCCCGAGGCTCTGCCAGTTCAGGATATAGATCTTGTGATAGAGGCAAAAGATCTTGTTCATTGTCCAAGGATTAATGGAGGGTTACCTTTTAGTTCCTTTAAAGCTGAACAATGAGTATTAAGCAGAAACTGAGCTGTTTTAACATACTTACATACTTTGTTTAACTCTTTCGTCTTTGAGCCTTGAGCACGTGCAGTACTGATCTAGGCTTACAAAAAATTGGTTTGGCAAAATGATTTAATGCCACTGTGGGATTCATGTTCCTTCATATAGTAATATGAATCTGGAAATATGTTTGTATAATACTCAGAAGTTTATCTAAACTTGGTTTTCAGACTGACCTTTAATTCTTTAGCAATTCAATCATACCCTCATAGGCTTGCTGTTCATGTAGTCAGCTACTTTGATGGAAGCTTTACAGTTTGATCATGAGGATCTACACATTCCATCTGTCGTTGTCCTCTAAGAGTCTCAGCAAAATAAATTCTGAGATGGAACACGTTTTGGTGAATTTCTTGATTTACCCACAATCATAATGAAGTAGTTAACACTGATTTGCAAAGTGATATGTTGTTCATTGTTTAATTCAAAAACTGCCACATTTTCTATTGTCACTGATCGCATATATGTTTTTAAAACTTCTCTGTTCATTTGCTATTTAAGCTGTATAGGACTGTCCTTTCTTTCTATTATGACTTTCTGTTATCATGAGGGGACATTAAACTGATTTGCTAACTTTGCCCTAGTTTTCTACTCTAAGGCTTTTTATGTCCATTTGAAGAACTTGCCTTCTCATAACTCTTAACTTATGATTGGTGATCCACATTACATTGATAGCAGTATTTCCCATGAAACTCACCTTTCATGCCAAACTCACTCGCGTGATTCAGGCTTAGAACTGGATGTCCTTCACCTGCTACTGCTGTTTATCTGTATGTACTGGCTGAAATTCTTGAGCATCTTTGCAAGTCGTTTCTAAAAAAATAGCTAATGTACATGCAAATGTTAAAACTTCCATTCCAGATTGAATTAACTTTTCTTTTAAAATGCACATGAACATCCCACAGAACTTAAATTAGGAAGGTTCTAAGATTGCACTGTCAATACAAATTCTTCAATGTAACCATTATCACTGCCAGTCTCATTTGACCTTAAGCTTCCAGTTCTGAAGTTATAGCTTGCTGTATTATCAAAAGGCAAAGAATTGAAGTAATTTTGCAACCTCTTTTATTTCCTCAAAAAATGAAACTTGTTTTGTTTTGTATGATGCCAAGTGGTCTGCCAAAATGTCATACTTATCTAGATCTGTGTACCTATCAGTGATACTGGGAGGCTTGAAATTGGTGCTATTTTATTTTTATGCTTTTGTGTGCTTTCATTCAAGCAGATGTATCTTCCCATTAATCTTTAATTTCAACAATGCTGTTTCCTAACACCAAACGTTCAGCATAAAAATCTGAGAGTTCAAGGGCTTCTCATATAAATGCCTGATGTAGCCAGAATGGATCTCAGTTGCCATTTTGCACTGTTTCCTCTTTAACAACTACAAGGCACCAGAGGAGCCGATGCTATCCCCCAAAGTTTGCTTGGCAGAAGAGAAGCAATATTGTGCTCAGCTGCAGACAACTGCAACATTCAGTGTACTCTTGGAGTATATTTTTTTGTGACTGTATTTTATTTGCGATCTTACATGTGCTATATGTGCTTTGTGCTGTGTGTGACTGTTGGTATTGTCTTTTGACCTTGGCCCCGGAGTAACAGTGTTTCATTTGGCTGTATTTATGGGTACTCATGTATGATTGAATGACAATTAAACTTGCTTTTGATGACTTAAACTTGATCATCAGCATTCTCCAGCACTTATTTCTCCCATGCTTGAATCTGAACTTGAGTCTCATTTCTTCTAATATCCAGGTTAAATGTAACTAACGTGACTAATGTTGACTCACTGAGAGAATTCAGACTCGCCTATCACGATAAGTATGCAGTCACTTGTGTATTCAATGACTTTATTACTTCAGTTCTTGTCCGTCCTCATTGAGAGGATGAGTGACTACACAACAAAGTAAACTTTATATTAATTGAAGAGTCTTGAGTAGGGGGACAGATATGTAACTTTTAAAAGTTCATTTATGACAGAAAGAAGTAAAAATCTTTCATATAAAGAGGGCTGTAAATCGTGATTAAAGCATAGACAATCTTGACATTTAGGCCCAGACAAGATAGGCAGAGAGATTGCAGGGATATTGGGTTCAGCCTTTGGAAGGATGAACTAAAGCTTATTGGAATTTAATGCAGGTTCCACCCAGAGCACGATTAATAATTATTTAATGATCATAATATATTCCCTGCAGAATCTAACAATTCATTTGGGCAGACTGTGACAATACTGAAGTGGCTAAGAACAATAAGCCTTTGGCATATAGGATACATAAAATAAACCTGTAAATGCCTTGATATTTTACGTAAACATATATCCGAGATAAAGCATCTTGCTGAAGCTGATGCAGAAGCTGATGCAGCTTTTACAGTGGTATTCCTGGTTATTTTCACCTGTCTTTCTCTTGTGATGCCAGGTGCATTATAACACCCTCATTGTTATGTGCTTGGAAAACAACTAATTCATCACAAAGGAATGAGGCTGAAATCTTCCTAACCTGTATACAGCACCATTTATTCAGCTACTGCCCTCAAGATTTAATAAAAAGGAATTCATTTTAATTTTTTATTCTCTGAATTATCTTTCTCCTAAATATTACAAGTAAATATTGTATCAATGTTAAAATGTCATTAAACAATTTACATATTCCAAGTGCCAACACACACAGACACACACACACACAGGCACACACACACACACACACACACACACACACACACACACACACACACACATATATATATATATATATATAAATTGAAACTTAGTCTGGTAGTCTGGAATAATATATAAATAGAGTCATCATATCAAAGTTCTCACTACAGAAAAATTATTTTAGTAATCAGAAAAAATATTGATTTAGTAATCAAAAAAGTACAAGATCAAAAATAATAATTTTAATGCTTTCAAAATTAATGCAGTTTTCTTAGTTTACTCTTGAATATATGTTTTGCCTAGTTCTTTTTTTAAAGTTGTATCATGATTATCAAGTTTGAAAGTATTGAGAAGTTTTAATGAGGTCAATGCAATTCCCTTCCTGCAGGACCTGCACAGTTTTAAGCACTCAAAAGGCAGACAAGTGTTAATATTGTTGGCTTTCTGTTGGAGTTCTCATTATTGTGTATATTGGCAATGATCTCATCATTTGTCACAATGTTGGTAACACCAACACCAGCAACAAATTAAAGCAAGCCTCTGGCAGTTATTTTTTTAAATCTCCAATAATGTCTTCAATGATGTATTGGGATTCCCTTAACATGTATGATAGTGTGCTGTCACCATTTTCTCTGATATTCATTTATGTTATGGATGATATACACTAGTGGCCACTTTATTAGGTTCAGGAGTGTACCCAATAAAGTGGCCACGGAATAGAACCCATTGTGGTTGTCTGCTGTTGTAGTTCATCCACTTAAAGGTTTGCTGCGTTGTGCATTCAGAGATGCTCTTCTGCACACCACTGTTGTAATGTGTGGTTATTTGAGTTACTGTCACCTTCTTGTCAGTTTGAGCCGGTAGGCCCATTCTCTTCTGACTTCTCTCATTCACAAGGCATTTTTGCCCACAGAAATGTCACTCACTGGATGTTTCTTTGCTTTTTTTTGCACCATTCCCTGTGAACTTTCGAGACTGCTGTGCATGAAATTTCAGAGATACTCAAACCACCCCGTCTGACACCAACAATAATTCCACAGTCAAAGTCACTTCGATCCTATTTTTCTCATATTACAGACAGAACGATGAAGGATCTTGGCCTGGTAAAGAGTTCTGATAGAGGGTCTTGGGCTGAAAACTCAACTATTTATATGCTTCCATAGATGCTGCCTGAGTTCCTTTAGCATTGTGTGTGTGTGTGTGTGTCTTATATCACTACTAGTTTGTCCAGCTCAGATTAAAAAAAAAATTATGGTCCCCTATTCTAGAGTCATACCTTGCCCACAAAGACAGTGCTGTTGTTGTAACACATTTCTGGAAGTACTATTTGCTGTTTGCCAACCAAGATTTAAATTTTGTCTTATACATAAAGGAGAAGTCATGAAAAAGTAAAAGTCTCTGCCACATTGTTTCTTGAGATGAGAATCTCCACTCCAGGACATCTGACATATCCTTTTTGAGGAAATACAGCACCCATCCAACAGTGGTTGAAGGGCCCCTTCCACATTTCCTCAATTTTCTACACTTCTGCACTTACCAGGCAGAACAGGTACAGAATTCCCTTGGTCCTTACTTTCCAGTTCAGTAGCCTTCACAATCCAGTACACTGCTCATCGACATTTCCACCAGCAGCTATGTGATCTCTCCATCAGTCACTTCTACCCCTCACTGCCCTTTTCCACTTTCCTGAAGGACATGACTCCCTAGTTCATATATCTCTCTATACCCACATCCTCTCCCAGGCAACTTGCATTGCAACTTTAAAAGGGTCAACATTTGTCCCTACACTTCCTTCCCCCATCTCCATCCAGGGACTAAAGAGCCCTTCCAGGTGAAACCTCTAGCCTTGCTTTTGCTCCTCTCCATGTGGAGAGCACCTGAGCTCTGTTTCCGATAGCCATAGCTGCAAGTCATTATCGTTCACCTTCCTATTCCCACACCAACCTGCTTGTCCACTGCCAGAGTGAGGCCAAAAACAGACTAGAAGAACAGCTAATCATAAGCACAAGGAATTCAGCAGGTCAGGTAGCATCTATGGAAGTGAATAAACCGTCGATGTTTCGTGCCGAGACCCTTCTGAGGGACTCAAATGGAAGGGGGGAGGTGGCAGAATAAAAAGGTGGTGGGAGGGGAAGGAGTCTAGCTGAAAGGTGAACAGCTCCTATGTTCTGCCGAGGTAGTTAATGACCCAACAACGTGATTGTTGAATTCTCTGATTTTGGGTAACCTGCTCCGCCCCTGCCCCTTTCTCTTACCTGCTGATTTACTAAGGTCCCTTTACACACTTTTTTCCCAAGCCCCCAGCATCCAATTGCTTCTCCCTCTCCCACCTACTCCACCTGCCTGTCACCCACAAACTCATCCCTCTGGGACCCCCATTCCCTTCTACCACTATTCCTATCTACCCAGAAACCCTCGCTTATTAGGTTGCACTCTTCACCTTCCTTGTGATTCATATTTCATCATCTACAGCATGGGTCGGCATGGACTGGATAGGCTGGACAGCTTGTTTCCGTGCTCTCGTACTCTATGACAAGGCAGCAGCTAGCAGGGAATACCAACTTGTAAAAGTTCCCTCCAAATCATATACCATTCTGATTTGGAAATAAATTGCAAAACAAAAACAGAAACTGTTAGAAACACTAAGCAGGTTTAACAGCATCTGAGGAAAGAGAAACTAACATTTCAGGTTGAAGACACCTCATCGGAGTGGAAAGAAAGAAACAAAAAGATAGCTTAAAATTGGAGAGAAGTTGTAGAGAATATCTCTGATTGAGTGAAGTTTGGGCTGCTGCGGGGATGAATTGTCAAGTGAGTTAATTGGTAATAACACAGACACTGTTACTAATAGTAAAACTGTGGAGCATGTTGAGCAGGTCAGGCTGCACTAGGGGAGAAACACTTCTTTGCAACCCACAAAATGTTAGAGAAACGCAGTAGGTCAAGCAGCATCAATGGGTGGGAATAAACAGTCGAAGTTTGGGCTGAGATGCATCATGAGGGCTCTTCACAAGGACAGAGCCTTCGTCTCAGCCTGAAAGTTTTTTTTTATATTTTTATTGCGTATCCACTGCCATTTCTGCATAAGCGTTGTATAAATATATTGAATCTTCCTACCTATTCAGATGACTTCCAATTTAGTGAAGTAGTTCAAGACCGGCAATGCATCAGAGTAATGGATTTTCCTTTGAAATATTATTTTTTATTGATGAATTTGTAGTAGGATAGACACCTTACCTAAAGTGATAACATACTAATTATCAGAATCAGATGGTAGCATCTCAGGTGGTGACAAGAGGGCGTACAGGAGTGAGATATGCCAACTAGCGGACTGGTGCCACAGCAACAACCTGGCACTCAATGTCAGTAAGATGAAAGAGCTGATTGTGGACTTCAGGAAGGGTAAGACAAAGGAACACATGCCAATCCTTATAGAGGGATCAGAAGTGGAGAGAGTGAGCAGCTTCAAGTTTCTGGGTGTCAAGATCTCTGAGGAATTATCCTAGTCCCAACATATCGATGTAGTTATAAAGAAGACAAGATAGCGACTATACTTCATTAGGAGTTTGAAGAGATTTGGTATGTCAATAAGTACACTCAAAAACTTCTATAGATGTACCATGGAGAGTATTCTGACAGGCTGCATCACTGTCTGGTATGAGGCGGGGGGAAGCTACTGCACAGAACCAGAAGAAGCTGCAGAGGGTTGTAAATCTAGTTGGCTTCATCTTGGGCACGAGCCTACAAAGTACCCAGGTCACATTCAAGGAGCCGTGTCTCAGAAAGGCAGGGTGCATTATTAAGGACCTCCTGCACCTAGGGCATGCCCTTTTCTCACTGTTACCATCAGGTAGGAGGCACACACTCAGCGATTCAGGAACAGCTTCTACCCCTCTGCCATCCAATTCCTAAATGGACATTGAACCCCCATGAATACTACCTCATTTCTTACTATATTTTATTTCTGTTTTTACATGTTTTTTAATCTATTCAAAATACATACACTGTAACTTATTTATTTATTATTATTTATTATTATTTTCTTCTATATTATGTATTGCATTGAACTGCAGCTGCTAAGTTAACAAATTTCACGACATGTGCCAATGATAATAAGCCTGATTCTGATTCTGGAGGTAGCCCACTACGACCTGCTCAATTAGCATGGGCAATAAATGCAGAAGAATAAAACATAACTCCAAATCCAGGACTGAAAGAGTCTTGCACTGTTGAAGAACTCCAGAAAGACTTGTGTAAATACCCAATGTACTATTAATATTGCTGCCTTAATTAACAATAATCTGAATTTGTTATCGGATAAATTATCCCACTGTTAGCTGCGAGAATATGTTGTATGCAATTTGGCTGTCATAATTACTCTTCTAAAGTACCAAACTGACTATTAAGTACTTTGTAATGCTCTATAATTGAATTCACTATACAAATACAAGCTATATTTTATTATTAAGACTAATGTTGATAATAACACCACTTATTATTCAACCTTACGTTTGACCTATGATTTGAATCAGATTCAGGATGTGCCTCTAGTTATGATTTATTGTGGAGCAATGACAGGAAGTGCACTGATTTGCACAAGAGTGTATGTGGGTCCCCATCAACGTTGTCAGGCAGGTGACCCCAAAACCAGCAAAATTGTAAAATATTATAGCATGAAGTAAGTATCTGTAGAGGAGCCATGACTTACTGACCAGAAGCTGAGAATTGGGGTCATTCAATATATTCCATGTTTGGTCACAATGATGAGATGACTGGATTCCATTTTTCTATAGAATGGGGATCTGGACAACCCGAACGGAATTGACTTTATTACTTACATCCTTCATATACCTGAGGAGTAAAAACCTTTACGTTACGTCTCCGTCTATATGTGCATGTGCAATTATAGTAATTTATAATAAATATTATATACAACAGGTTAGTCAATATAACATAGAAATATGGTTGTGTCAACATGAATTAAGCAGTCTGATGGCCTGGTGGAAGAAGCTGTCCCGGAGCCTGTTGGTCCTGACTTTTATGCTCCGGTACCATTTCCCAGATGGCAGCAGCTGGAACAGTTTGTGGTTGGGGTGACTCCTTTTTACATACCTGTCTTTGTAAATGCCCTAAATAGTGGGAAGTTCACAACTACAGATGCACTGGGCTGTCTTCACCACTCTCTGCAAGGTCCTGCGATTGAGGGAAGTACAGTTCCCATAGCAGGCAGTGATGCAGCCAGTCAGGATGCTCTCAATTGTGCCCCTGCAGAAAGTTCTTAGAATTTGGGGACCATACCAAACTTCTTCAACTGTCTGAGGTGAAAGAGTCGCCTTTTTCACCACACAGCCAGTATGTACAAACCACGCAAGATCCTTGGTAATGTTTATGGCGAGGAACTTAAAGCTATTCACTCTCTCAACCCCAGATCCATTGATGTCAATAGGGGTTAGTCTGTCTCCATTCCTCCTGTAATCCACAACCTCCACAAAAGGCAGAGTTTCTCAAACATTTGGGAAGGCAGACACTAGAGAGTAATAACAAATTTGTAATTTGTTATCACCTGATCCATGCAGATGAAGTCCCATCATATTGACTGTATACATGGGCAGGTAGACACAGGATGTCACGATTGGGCCTCATTCTGGAATCTTTGTATTCGTAATATCTCTTTGCACAATATTATATCGTAACTAGCAGGTAAAAATAGAACTTTTCCCAAATTCACCAGTTTAGTATCTACCATATTGTTCTGAAAATTCTTCTGGTGAACTGATTGAATGCATGCTAACGTTGATGGGCTGTGTGGTCAATAAAGATGTTGAAAAACAGAAGTGGTTCAAATGCGTCAATGTAGTATCAGAGAATGTATACAGAATACAACTGAAATTCTTACTCTTCACTCATGAAAGAAAAAATCCCAAAGAATGGATAGAAACATAGAACCCCAAAGCCCAGTCTCCTCCTCCCATGGACAAACAGCAGCAGAGGCATCGACCCTCCCCCTACGCACCAGCAGAAGCACCAACCACCCACCCTGCAGGCAATAGCAAAAGCTCCCCCCCCCACCACCACTCTCAAGAGTCCTTGATCTAGTCTATAATCCAGCACTTCAGTATCTCAGAGAGGTTCTCTCTCACCAGCGAGGGAGAGTGAGAGAGATCACTCCTGCAACAATGAGGCTGGAGACCAGGAACTCACTGTTCTGATGTTAAAGTCTTTCACGTTGCTTCTCCAAGCCCCCTGACTCGAATACTGCCAAGCTCTAACTCACCAAAGGGAGAGAGAGAGGGAGAGGGAGATCACTTGAGTACAAGGGCCTTCTTCTGGTACACACTGCTCCCACACACCTCAGTCAGCAATATCGGTGAGGAACCGAGTTGTCTATGGGGCTGCTTCCCAAAGTTGCACGTCTTCCAGGCCGTTCCTGAGGAGTGTGAAGCGCCAAACTGCACAGCTGGTCCAAAGAGCCACCGCTTGTGAAGAACCATAGTTTGAGCAATAAAAATAATTAAGGGGAATAGAACAATGACAACTGCTTCATCAATGACCTTCATTACATCATAAACTCAGAAACAGATATTTGCTATTGATAGCACAATGTACAGACCTATTGGCAACTTTTCACTCATGAAGCAGTATATGCCTACACAACAATCAAACATGAGCTGGTATGTAGAAAGTAACCTTTGTACAACAGAAGTGCTAGGCAATGACCATCTCCCAAAAATAACAAATCTAATTATGCAGTCTTGGCATTCAACATGTCTTTCTAAAATAATATACTGAGTTTCACCAGTCACCAAAACTCAACTGAAGTAGCTGCATAAATACTGTGCATAGAAGAACAGGAGAGAGAATAATTCATCTCTAAGTCTTTTAACCAAGACACAAGACACAAGTCAGGATTGCAGATTCTTTGGAATCACCTGGATGCATGCTGTTCCTGGAATTTTGAAGAAGCTTGACATTAATCAGGTTAAATCAATAAGGATAATAGCATCCTATAGTGCACCTCCCAGACTCTCAACATTTAATTTTAAAGATAAACACAGTAAAAACATGGAAAGAAGACTACCTGCATGTTCCATTCAAATTATGAAGATCTCAACTTGGAAATACACCACGACTCCTTCATCAATACTGGGCCTAAATCATGGAATTTTCTTCCTAATACCCATTGAAGCAATCCTTCCAGCTGAAAAACTATAGAAGTCCAAGAAGTGCAGAAGTCAAAAGCTTTTAGGGATAGCAATAAGTTCTATTCAATTTTTGTCAACCACAGTTCATATCTAGAATGTGATGAAACCTTCTCCCCTAACACTAACTCTGCATCCCAAAAAATAAAGTTGAAAGTCATTGATGTTTGTCTCTAGCCTGTCACCTTCAAGGAGTGATGCCTCAGAAAGGTGGCATCCGTCATTAAGAACCCCCATATCTCAGGTTATGCCTTGTTCTTATTGCTACAACCAGGAAGGCAGTACAGAAGCTCGAAGGACACGCTCAGCGATTCAGGAACAGCTTCTTCCCCTGTGCCATCTGATTTCTGACTGGACATTGAACCCATAAACAATACCTCACTATTACTTTTTTATTTCTGTTTTTCACATTAATTTAATGTAACTATTTAATATACTGTATATACTTACTGTAACTCAGTTTTAAGAGAAATTGTATTGCATTGTACTGCTACTACAGAGACAACAAATGTCACGGTGATATTAAATCTGATTCTGATTCAACTGGATTGCTCTGCAGATTACTTTTGTGATCTTGACTGTATTAGGATTGATCCCAAGATTTTTAATGAACACGTTTCTTTGAACATTAATCTGGTTCATACAATTAGATAAATTTGGTAAACAACTTGCTTCTTAAGAATAAAACAGAATTTCTGTGTCTTGAGTGAAGTAAAATTCAAAGGTGTTACTTTGCTGACAACAAAACATTTTATATCTACTGGCTACATATGTAATGAAGTTAAAAGCTTAAAACACAGTAAACTGAGTGAATTGTTTACATCCAACTGAATAGTCTATTATAAAAGTAATCAAAGCTGGATAGGAGGAGCTATTGTTCCAATATCATGCAGGATCATGATTTCATTACTTTTTAAACTTGAGCAAAGGTCTGTCAAGATGTTAGTTATTTTTCAATAATGAAAATGACCCGGAGAAGAAGAATTTTAGAGTTGTAAACTTTGATAATAAATAAACCTTTGAACCTTGAGCCTTTAATTTGAAAGTATCCAAGGCATTTTCTTCAGGAAGTGTGCTTAGAACAGAAGGTATGGTGATTACACATGGTTGAAGTAATCAAACAACTTCCTGTGTACAACTGACTTTGACACTAAATATTTCTTTCCTAATAGTAACATATTGCTTTGCAGTCAGAATATACGAGTTGGTGACACATACTGATGAACATATGATATAATTTGTATCCTGGATGTGGGTTGACCTGATTAATCATATGTGATAAAATAATGCACAAGTTAGAATTAATGCTATTTGTGGGATGCAAGCTGTATTTATGTTCCATGTTTTTTGTTTACACTCCACCTTAGGCAATTGAAATTAAAATGGTTACAATGAGAAATAAATTTTAATTTTCAGTGCTAATTAAATTCATGTACAGTTTACAAGTTAATTTGAGTGCTTCAACTCTGAAATATGAAAATTATTTAATGGGAATGATACCCAGGATTCTCCTTTGTAGAAGTGTATGGCTAAAAATTTGGCAGAACCAGCTTAATGAAATATTTTGAACAGGGTCCTAATGAGAATTCTGTTTGTGATTAGTGATGGTTGGAAAGAGAACAATAAATGGTGATTCAAAACCTTCCAAGTTTTTCAAAATTTTAGCTTTGGCTATCCAATCAGTTGCCTTACAGATACCTTTCAAATTTACACCATGTGTTTGAATCCTGATTGGAAGTAACACGTCCAGTTACTGTAAGATTCCATCCAGTAAATAGCAACCAGAACAAATAATTAAGCACAGCTTCATTTTGTCAAGTTGGTCTAAGTCTGTCACAGGCAATGCATCAGAGTAATACTTCCACTAATGGATTTTCCTTTGAAATATTGTTTTTTATTGATGAGTTTGTAGTAGGATAGACATCCTACCTAAAGCGATAACATAGTAAATATAGAAGTTATATTAATGTTCTACTGATAAGAAATAAATATATGGTGCTCAAAAGCATCAATTAAGCCATGGGCAAAATAAGGTGTTGTTAGAAACACAGATAGAGTTGTTTGCTTCATGATTGAATTTCCACAACACTAATATCCTAATACCAGCTGGACAGATATCCCTGGGTATCAATGACCATTTTGCCATTTCTGTATGTTTTCTAACAATATTCTTATCAATCAAAAGGAGTCTAGGATACTCAGTAGTACTAGATAATATGATAATCTTGGTAATATGATTTGATTTTGTTAACAAATGTCTACTTAATTGTCACACATTTCCTTATCAATCAAATTGAGGTACAGAAATGCTGGATCCTCATATGGCCAAAGAATTGATCATTTCATCATCCACCATTGCTAACTTGATATGTCTTTGCTCTAGTTACGGTAGCATATAAGGGATGCCTACCCTGAAGAAGTTTCGATGGGAGTTCAGTAAAACATTCTCTCACTGCTTCCCCCACTGTGATTGCTGCTGCTCTCCAGCTCTTTGACCGCGTGCTTACCCAGACCCGCTACTACAGCCATGAATCCTTTCTGGGAACATGGACTTTGCCACCAACTTATACCACACGGTTTCCAAATTTGTTTTCAAGCTGCTTGATTTGGACCCTCTGAGTAGCCCAAGTCATCGATTTCTCAAACTTCCGGTAATGTCCCCCAACAACACCCCCTACCGACACTGCCCCCGCCCCTTCTTCATTTCCCGCCCCCTTTCCCCTCTCTCACCTCATCTCCTTGCCCGCCCGTCACCTCCTTTTGGTGCTCCTTCTCCCTGTTTCTTTCTTCCATGGCCTTCTGTGTCTTCCACCAATCAACTTCCCAGCTCTTTACTTCACCCTTCACCCTCCAGGTTTCACCTATCACCTGGTGTTTCTCTCTCCCCTCCCCCCACCTTTTAAATCTACTCCTCAGCGTTTTTTCTCCAGTCCTGCTGAAGGCTTTTGGCCTGAACCTTTTTCCATAGATGCTGCCTGATCTGCTGGGTTCCTCCAGCCTTTTGTGTGTGTTGCTCGGATTTCTAGAATCTGCAGATTTTCTCTTGTTTGTGCGTGGAAGGTCATATTTGACAAATCTTGTTGAATTTTTTGAAGAGGTTACTAGGAAAGTTGACAAGGGTAAAGTGGTGGATGTTGTCTATATGGATTTCAGTAAGGCCTTTGACAAGGTTCCACATGGAAGGTTAGTTAGGAAGGTTCAGTCATTAGGTATTAATATTGAAGTAGTAAAATAGATTCAGCAGTGGCCGGATGGGAGACACCAAGAGCAGTGGTGGATAACTGTTCTTCAGATTGGTGGCCGGTGACTAGTGGTGTGCCTCAGGGATCTGTATTGGGTTCAATGTTGTTTGTCATATACATTAATGAGCTGGATGATGGGGTGGTAAATTGGATGAGTAAGTATGCAGATGATACTAAGATAGGTGGTGTTGTGGATAATAAAGTAGGTTTTCAAAGCTTGCAGAGAGATTTAGGCCAGTTAGAAGAGTGGGTTGAAAGATGGCAGATAGAATTTAATGCTGAAAAATGTGAGGTGCTACATTTTGGTAGGACTAATCAAAATAGGACATACATGGTAAATGGTAGGGCATTGAAGAATGCAGTAGAACAGAGGGATCTAGGGATAATGGTGTATAGTTCCCTGAAGGTGGAATCTCATGTGGATAGGGTGATGAAGAAAGCTTTTGGTTTGCTAGCCTTTATAAATCAGAGCATTGAGTATAGGAGTTGGGATGTAATGTTAAAATTGTACAAGGCATTGGTAAGGCCAAATTTGGAGTATTGTGTACAGTTCTAGTCACCGGATTATAGGAATGATGTCAACAAAATAGAGAGAGTACAGAGAAGATTTACTAGAATGTTACCTGGGTTTCAGCACCAAAGTTACAGAGAAAGGTTGAACAAGTTGGGTCTTTATTCTTTGGCGCGTAGAAGGTTGAGGGGGGACTTAATAGTGGTATTTAAAATTATGAGGGAGATAGATAGAGTTGACATGGATAGGCTTTTTCCATTGAGAGTAGGGGAGATTCAAACAAGAGGACATGAGTTGAGAGTTAGGGGGCAAAAGTTTAGGGATAATATGAGGGAGAACTTCTTTACACAGAGAGTGGTAGCTGTGTGGAACGAGCTTCCAGCAGAAGAGGTAGAGGCAGGTTCGATATTGTCATTTAAAGTAAAATTGGATAGCTATATGGACAGGAAAGGAATGGAGAGTTATGGGCTGAGTGCAGGTCGGTGGGACTAGGTGAGAGTAAGCATTCGGCATGGACTAGAAGGGCCGAGATGGCCTGTTTCCATGCTGTAATCGTTATATGCCTAAATAATAATGCTGACAGTTTAGAAGTTCCAGCCCTTAGACCTTCACAGGGAATTGGATTTTAGTGAACGAAATATGAGTTTGATTAGACCAAGTGAACCTCTTTGATTACTAGTGATTATAGAAGAAAACAATTAATCTTCTCTTTCAGTCAATGTGTGGGTGGAGATAAGAAAACATAAAGCCTTGTTATCAGAGGAGCAGAGTCAACAACTTTTTTCCAAAGAAATTTGACAGTGCTGTCAGTGAGTGATGTCTACTGAACTTGCTAGCCTTGTTATTTGGCTCGTGCCTTAGACACATCCACAGTAAATGAAGGGACCTCTGCAAACTCACAAACTTTGACAAGCAGGAGTGACCCTGTACAGAAAATGTAAATGCAAACAAGTTTTTTCCACTGTGGTTGGGTGAGAATAGAACTAGAGGTCATGGGTTAAGGGTGAAAGATGAAATAATTAAGGAGAACATGAGGAGGATCTTCTTCACTCAGAAGGTGGTGAGAGTGTGGAATGAGACTCCAGCAGAAGTGATGAAGGCGGGTTTGAGTTCAACATTTAACAGCAATTTGTGTAAGTATATGGATGAGAGGGGTATGGAGGGCTATGGTCCAGGTCCAGGCTGAGGAGACTAGGCAGAATAATAGTTCCAAATGGACTAGATGGACCAAAGGTCCTGTTTCTGTGCTGTAGTACTCTATGACTCTATGACAACTGACCCAGGAAAAGGAAACTTGAAAGTTCTCTCTGCCTCTCATGTGGCAAAATAAGCTTAACATGTTTGCTCACTTGAAGTATTCAAAGAATCAATAGCAGAAGCTGGCGGAGAAGGTGAAGATCTAAGAAAAGGGTTATCTGTTTATTCCAATATTTGGAGGATAGTGGGAATTATATTTTTAAAAGAGTTATGGTTTAATAAGGTAAGAGAATTGCCAACATCTGTTACCATTTTCTACTTGCATTTGAGAAAGCACCTTTTTGTACTCCTGGACACCTCTGAAGAGTGTCCTCTCACAGTGCTATCAATTGGGGAGTTCAATCTAAACAATGATAATTCATAAGAGTAAATGTAGCATTTGTACATACTAAATGAAAATGTTCGATGGCCTATTATCGCAAGCTTAACTGGTTCAAATCAAGAACTTAATAATTATCAACTGCAAAATACCTAACAAGACCATAGGATATAGGAACAGAATTAGGCCATTTGGCCCATCAGGTCTGCTCCGCCATTCCATCATGGCTGATCCAATTTTCCTCTCAGCCCCAGTCTTCTGCCTTCTCCTCATATCCCTTCATGCCCTGACCAGCAATAATCTATCAATCTCTGTTTAAATATACATAAAGACTTGATTTCTGCCACTGCCTGTGGCAAAGACAAAAGTAAAAATTGCGCCAAAGAAATATCTTCTGTTTCTTTTACATTTCACAAGAAAACTCTATTGACTGATGAGTTACATATCTCCTTAGTATATCTATCTACCTTCAGCTGATTTAGCTTCTGCACGCTAAAATCTCAAATGTTTGAAAAAGAGTCGCACAATCATTGAGTCATGTAGAAGTACAGTACAGAAATAAGCCCTTTGGCCCACCTGGTCTATGCTGAAACCATTTAAGTTGCCTACTCCCAATGACATGCACTGGGACCATAGCCCTTCGTATCCGTACAATCCATGTACCTATCCAAACAACTCTTATATGCTGAAATTGAGTTTGCATGGAGTTTTTGTGCTGACAGCTCACTCTACACTTTCACGACTCCCTGAGTGAAGAAGTTTCCTCTCATGTTCCCTTAAAGTTTTCACCTTTCACCCTTAAGCCTTGACCTCTGTTTGCAGTCCAACCCAACCTCAGTTAAAAAAAAAGCCTGCTTGCGTTTACCCTATCTATATTCCTTATAGTTTTGTATACTTCTATCGAATCTACTCTCAAACTTCTACGTTCTAAAGAATACAGTCCGAACCTATTTAATCTTTCCTTATAACTCAGGTTCTCCAGACCTGGTAACATCCTTGTAAATTTTCTCTGCACTCTTTCAACTTTCTTTGCATCTTTCCTATAAGTAGGTGACCAAAACTGCACCCAGTACTCCAAATTAAACCTCACCGTCATATCCAACTTCAACACCACCTTAGATAACTTCAACAAAAGTCCTGTTAATAAAAACTGTACATATAGATGTTTTCATTATCATTAATAGATATCCATTTAAAACTAAAGTATTAAAGGGATGTTTATTAATGATAATGGAAGAATGCACAGGGCCTACTTTTGAATTTTGCATGTGGTGCAGAATAGAGTTGTTAGAGTGTGTATATAAATCCTTGAAGGTGTTAAGACAAATTCATAATACTGCTTTGAAAGGCACATCAAATTTTTGGCTTGATAAATAGTAGGATTTTCTATAAATCATTGACTTGGCTTAAGATGAACTTTTGAGGCTTATTTATTAAGACCTTCAAGATTAGACTGTTAGAATAGTCACAGGCATGTTGGACTTCAGTTCCATGGAGTGATAAGAGTTGGGATTGTTCTCTCTGGGGCAGCGAAAATTAATGGTAGATCTAACAGAAAATGTTTGTGTTTTGAAAATATCCAAAGGGAAAAACTTTCTACTAACACCAGACCAGCAAATGGAAGACATAGATTTAAATTAACTACAGTGATATTACCAGATGGAATTAAGAAAATGTTTTATTAAGCTTGGTGATATTATGATATAGGATGCACTCTCCGAAAAGAATGTGTAAGCACATTAATTTTTAATTTACAGAACTGATTTGGATAAATATTTGAAGAAAACATTTGCAGTGCTAATGAAAATATGATTAATTGGAAAGCAAGCTTGGGAACAGTGAGCCAAATGATCTCCTTTTCTTTCAAATGGTTAACAGAATTCTGTTGAAAAATATTCTCACAGAACATGCCAATGATAAATCTAACAGACAGTAACTTTAAAATTGATTACACAGCATGGAAGAATGATTTTATAGAACCCCTCACGGTGCTGCAATTAATTTTCTTTAAAATAGAATGTGTATTTTCAATAACCAATGTTTGGCAGAACTGAATAGAAGTATTTGGACACTAGTGATTTGCTTTCTGGATTAAAATTTATATAGAAACACATGCTAGTTAACAACTAATTAAATGTGAGTCTAGTGCTTTACTGCTAAGCTCTTTGGGTGCTCTAAAGTGTCAAATATGTTTACCAATTTTGAGGCAAACATTTTTAAAATTAATATAAAATTGGAGAGAATTAAGATTACGGTGTGTAAAGGAATATGTGACCTTTATGCCATGCTGTTGCTATGAATTTTTCCTAGAATCTTCCAGAAGGCATGAAAGTCTACACATTGGATCCAAATATGTCACTGAATTTTTCTGGATTGATTTCAAAGAGCTAATGAGGAAATGTATGCCTTATGGTAAATCACATGTTCAGATAAAGACACTTCAAATAACATATGTATGAAGTAAATACTATAACATGGTCTCTGCATGTTATGATATCCCTCATTTTGGCCATGCAGTGTATGAGTAGCCAAAAGAAAAAGTTAATCAAGGATTAAGAGAAGAATGTATCTGAAGGATTTAATAAGTTGGTTTTTCAATAGCTGCTGGATTGTGAATGGTGGATTTAATGATTTAATTATTGAAGGAATTATTACATTGTTCAAATTAATCAGTCAGGTGTTTGAGATTTTAAAGTATTTTCTTTGAATATTCCAAGATTATATTTACTCCAGATATGTAAGTTAAACTGTCTTTATCTGGACATGTAATTTACCATTAGGTATAAAGATTTTATCTGGGCTGTAAATATTTGAATATGTATAGATATTTTGCTACGAAGAATCTCAAAATATTTATCATTAACTTATTAAGTAAGTTTAATACTTGAATTATATATACAGTAAGTTTCTAGCTTATAGAAACTGTGTGATCGGCAGAGATTGTTATCAGTAAATTGATACCTCTGAAGGCTACTCTGGAGACTTTTAGTTCCTCCATGAATTTTTTCACAAAAATAATAAAAGGGATGTTGAATATATCTACAATTTAGTTTACAAACCTCTTCAAAGTTGTTTTCACATGTCAAGGACTTTCTTGAATTGATATCTCTTTGCAAATTCACATGTTTTGACATTAATGGTTAACGTTTCAGATTCAGGTTTATTATCACTGATGTGAAAACTGTTGTTCCGCAGCATCAGTACAATTCAAAGACACAAAATTACTATAAATTACAAAATAAACAGTGCCAAAAATAAGGAATAATGGGATAGTATTCATGAGTTCATGGGCCATTTACAAGTGATGACACTGGAGTTCTATCTTTGTGATTGCAAAAATTGTTTTGTACCAAAGAGATTCTTGAAATTGTTGACACATAGGAACTTAAAGCTGCTCACCCTTTCTACCACTGATCCATTTTCTCCTGACTTTCCCTCCCTGAAGTCCACAACCAATTCTTTGGTTTTGCTGATGTTGTGTGCGAGCTTATTATTGCAACATCAAACTAGCAGATCTACTGTATACTTACATTTATGGAACCATTTATTAATCTAGAAGTAGCTTCTTTAAGATTCTTCAGTATTTAAAAGTTAGAGGTTTCTGTCACATCATGTACACTCATATGCAGCCTTCCCTTCAAAGAGTCAAGTACATTTGGCAGGTTGTAGTCCACAAAGGCTTTAATAACATACAGTAGCTTCAGTAGAAGCATGAGACTGGGTATTTATAAGCATATCAGTCTGAATATTTAAGTTGCTACAGGACTACTGCAGAAAGCTGCAAGTTGATGTGAGTGGAAAGGAAGTCATTTGTGCTATTCATACATAAGACATCTAATTAATCCAGTGAAAACGTAAATTAGCAAACCTTATTTTTGACTTCGTGAGATTTTGCAAATTTCATTCAATTCTTTATTTTCTTTTTGCTACTTAGTATTATTGCAATAGCACTCAAACTTTCTCTGTGTTTAATTTTATTTATTATCTTTCAACTTAATTCCTAAATGTTCAAATCATCTTGTGGCATTCTTTTTCAGCCTTTGAATCTTCCACGTTCATTAGCTTTGCCAATTTAGTGTACAAGTGTACTTGTCAGTTACCAATGTACCAAATAACCAATGATCTATGCCAAAGTTAATTGTAAAAATAAATCCTATGACATTCATACACACTGTACTAATATCCATTGGCTTTTTAAAGTCTAGTATTAATTACAAAAACAGTAATAAAATTGTCTAGGAATAAAAACATAAAATGCTGCAAATATTAGTAGGTCAGGTAAAAGGGATAACTCTACCATGGATGGTGCAAGCCCAGCTGCAAAAGAAGGAGGAATTGAGCATGAATTCATGAAAAACCCAGTGCTGCAGAAACACGAACAGAAGCTCTAAAGAGCTCATCCTTGGGAGAGGAAGGATACACCAAGAAGAAGGGTGTATATGGAAACAAAGTGAAAGACTGGCCCAGGACAGAGGACTCTGGTGAGCTACTGTCAGCAGCCTATGTCCCAATAAAGGTGCTGGGGCTTTAGCAGAAGAAGAAGGTAGAAGGAATAGAGTGAGACATTTTTCATATGAGAAATTTTCATCAGAATGAGATAAATTTTGATATCAAACATAATTTACAGCAGAGGAGGAAAGGAAGGTAGAACAAAAGGCCGGTCAGTAATAAAGAGAAACTCAATAACACAAGGTGGTATAGGTGCTGAATGAGGAAAGGTCATGAAAGTATGTTAATTTCTGTCAAACTGTCAGGAGGAAATGCCAATCAAAGAAAGTGGATGAGAACAAGGGAGAGAGATAAAAGCAATGTTTTAACTGTGAAATAGACATCATTGCAATTGATGTAACTCTAGAGTAAAAGGGAATGTTGGAAATTTCAGCAAGACAGATAGTATCTGCAGAGATAATGATGACCAGATATCAGAAATGGCCAGTTATAATCCAAATTAGAAGGAATTTCTATCTGAAAACATTTATGCTGAGTATCAAGGGCTCTTATCTTAATGTATGATGTTAGCGTTAGCTTGTTTTTCTAGCAATTGCAACATTTTGTACAGTATCACATGAATTCTCTCTCTTGTGTTCTCATTCCTTTTTATTTACATCTCCAGCGTTCACCAATTTCTCTCAGCTGCCATCACTACAAATTTAATCTTGCAGTCTACCATTGACATGACCATTGTGCTCTCCACTCCTCCTCCTTCCTCCTCTGCAAGTTAAAACATGATAGATTTTGAACTTTTCCAAATTCTGATGAAAAGTCATTGGTCTAAGGTGATGATAGTTACTTTTTGCTCCTAATATACTGACTGCTGTGCTACATATTTCCATCTGTGTTTTTCAACTGATTTCTGGCATTTGTAGTTTGTTTTGTATTAAAATAGGTCAATACTGCCTGGAAAATGCAAGAAATTTGATCCCAACATTTGATCCCATCGGTGTTAGGAAGTTTAGGACTCCTGTGCAAAGGTGGATGAAGTAAGTTTGGCAGCTACTCTACAAAGGGTCCCCTGACTCAGAGACAATGGTGAATGCAGTGCCAGGATGGATATTGGCTACAGTTTCCCAGTGGCTGCTAAGTGCCAGGAATTTGAACAGGGAGGCTCAACTTCCATGGGGAAGTGTAAATCTATCAGTTATTTAGGTTCAGTTAAACCAACTTTTAATTGTTCTTTTAATTGTTCTAATGTTTAAATTTTAAAAATAATTTTATGTTTTTAATAAATCAATACTTGTTTTTGAAAGCTGTTGAATACACCATCTGCAAATTTAGAATGTTACACCTTGAACTTCTCCATGAAATCCAGGATATTCAGTTGAGAGAATTTTAATTGTTTCCATTCAGCAGAAACTGGGAAAAGTATCCAAATCATGGACTTCCTGTTCTTTTACTACCTTACTTCCATGTCAGCATCAGTTTTCAGTTGAGATACAGGAGCAGGAATGGGTCTTCTGACATAATACCATATACAGGTAATCACTTTGTTCCAGATTCCTTAATGTGTTGGTTAACAAAAAAAAAACTATCAATTTCAAACTCCAAATGAACAATTAATCTGGAATCAATTACCAGATATAAAGAGACACCAAAGCATAAATTAGAATTCTTTCCTGACATTACTTGCTAAGAATTTGGCTATAATTTTTTGACAGCTTCCTCTAGGCCTTGGGTTTCATAAGAGCAGAAGTAGTGTTCTCCATTCACCTTTTTGGTTTCCCTTGGCATCTCACAAACCAATCAAATCATCTGGAAAAATTTTTTAAATTCCAGAAATACTGGATAGCTCTACTCATGCACACTCTCCTTGTTGCTTAAAGCATAATTCCTGCTGTACTTCCTCTAAGATTCTGCCCTCTTTTTTATGTTCAAAGTGATGATATCACATTTGCCCAAAATAAAATCCACTGCTATTTGCGTGACCTGTTAATGGGGCAGAACAGGCTAAATATGGCAAGTTGCTCACAGCACACAATCATTTTTTTTCTTGAACTTACAATTATCTAAGCGCTGATTCTATTAAATAGTGCAACAAGCTTGAGGGACGGAGTGGCTTTCTCCTGCTCTTGATTCATATTTTTGTTTAATAAAGAAATTAATTGTTTGATTAAAAACACCATAAATAGTAGGTTAAAATGTAGTAAAATAAGTTAAAGATTGAACTGCATTTACCTCTCTCTAAAGAGTTAGTGACTTAATTCAAGTCTCTGGTCATATGCCAGTGTTCCTGGGAGTTAACGTGTCACTGTTGTCCTACTGGGCTCAGTGGTGAGTGTACTGGTAGAGTTGGAGGACAGATGTATTGGCAACTGGTCTATTGATCATCTCAGACGAGTCTGTTTGATGGCAATTGTGCAGATGTCTGGAGCGTGCTGAAACCTCCGTGGCTGAGACCTGGTGGTTTCCTGTAGCGAATGCTGCCAGGCAGCTTATTTTATTCAATATCTTTTTGTAAATAAGGCTATTAGCCTACACTCTTTACAATTTTGTCTATCAACACACTTGCACTAAAAGCTTACAGTTCCATAGTATAAGTTGTTTATAAGAACAGCTGTCACAGTAATACATACCATTTCAGAATTTAAAAGAGCCATCCTATGAATTTGTGAACCTGCTTTATATCTTTAACCACTACCTCCTATCCCTCAGCAATTCTCCAACCTGACTTCAATTCTATGAGCTTTAACTGCAGCCACAAGAGACTATTTCAAATGTTTTATGAAAGTCCATAAAAAGAACATTTATAGGTGATGATCTTGTCTGCTTCTTTCACTGAAATTGCCTTCACGTCTGTTCAGGAACTTTCACCCTAGATTGTAGAGCCTTCTCCATTTTCATAATTCGCAAACTAACTGGACCATTTCATCAGGTCCCTTGCCCTCTCTAGACCCATTTCTTTCAAATATTTTGGTGTGGCATTGGACTTGTCAATATTTCCACTGCCTTTATTCACTGTCAACTACCACTGCACCACTCTGCTCACATGTTTCAGTTCTATTTGGGCTGATGTCTTTACCTTTTTCTCTAATACATTGATGACTCTTCCATAGATGTTTCTTTGTCTTGTACAGAACTAGAAAGTTTTATCATATTTGCTGCCAATTTCCAATCTGCTCTTAGTTTTACCTGGTCAGTCTCTAACTCTTCTCTTCAAAATCTCAACTTCTATGCCTCCTCTGCTGGAGATATGTAAGGATTATGGACTGGTCTTTCACAGGATCCATAGATCTCTATGGCTACCTGATGTGACTAATGGAGATAAAATACCTCCTATGTTGGTGATTACCTTCTCATCCTCCTGAAATGCAAACAGTTTTTCAAAGTGAAGTAGTGTCTAACTTCTACCTATTCCAATTTAGTATACTACATTCAGAGATCATGTATAGTCTTCTCCATTTTATGGAAACCAAATACAGATTGGTACCTCATTCAGTCCAAAGGTAACTCTGAAGTTTGAATTGCTGGTACTTTGATAAGACATCCTATTTCCATTCTGACCTCTCTGGAGTTTGTCCTTCTACTCTTTTTTATAGAGTTCAGTATCAACAAGATGGAGAAGCCCATCTTCTGATATAGCACAAAATAGCCTTCAGAAATCCAACATTATATTAAAAAAAATTCAAAATGCCATTCCTCACATTCCCTGCATTCAGATTTTACTCTTTCATAATTTAAAAAATATATAAAGGAAGGTTATCCATCTGAAACAGTAATTTTATTTTTATTTCCACAGTTATTATCTGACCTGCTGGATATTTTGAATACTTTGTTTTGTTTCAGACTTTCAGTATCTGCAGATTTTTGTATTTGTATTAACATCCATTTACTTTAATCTATCCATCCACTAATTTAATTGCCTCCTAAAAGAGTTAATCCATTTAAACAGGCATGATTTACATATAATAAATTCTTGCTGACTCACACCGATCAACAGAAACTTTTCAAGATGTTTAGCCACATTTTTCTTAATTACAGTCTCCAGATGCAAGGCTAATTGGTCTATAATTATCAGGTAACCCTTTCTGAGTTTTCTTAAATAGTGATTTGTATGCATTATTATCTAATCTAAAATTCTCAAATTGGGATGACTTTGTATCATTACTGTCGGGGCAAGTCAAATGTTTTCATGTACTTCCTTTAAAATCTGAGATGAAAGCCATCCCACTGCAAGAACTTAACAAGCCTTTGGTGTTGACTATATTTCCTATTCCTTTATTTTCATTTACTAGCATTATGGATACCAATCGAAAAGGATACCTGCAATATTCTTAACTATCCTGTATATTTTAACACATTTCTAAAGATGCTTTCCAGCTTTATTTCCATAGTTAAGTTGTGATTCTTATTTTCTTGTCGCCAGTTTCTATTTTGCTGTATACCTCTCATACACAAAGTTCTGTGCTTTTATTGCTTTTCTCAGAATTTCTTTTTTAGTTTTATGTAGGCCTTGGCTCTTAAGCTTTCTGTGGTTCTTAGCTCAGCTAAATGGATATTTTACTTCTGTGGCTTTAAATAGCTCAGTGCATTGTTAAGTTCTTCTTTGAACCTCTTCTGATCTGCTGCTTTATATCGAGACACATGCAGGTTTGGGGAGGTGGAACAAGGGCCTGAGTGCCATTCTTCCCAACCCTCCATAATAATTAATTACATCTAAGATGGGAACAGTATCCTTTAAGTGTAGTCCATTTCCAATTTTATGTATATACCCCAGTTCTCATTGATTAAGATGCAGTCAGTTTAATGGTGGACAGTCTCTGAGTCATTACATGAAAGGCAGCCTTGTCCAAGCTACAGCCTTTGTATCTGCCTTTTATATCCCCCTCTTAAAGAGTACTTTAAATACAATCGTAGTATGATCGTCATGGGCAAATAGACCAAACAGCACATCTTGTCTCATATTCTACCACTGAACTTGCCTGGAATGAGGAACTGGATACACACCTGACCAGTGCCATGGCTGATGTGCTGATCCTCTATGATAAAAAGTAACTGCATTTAAGTACTGTATTTGAATGACTTATTTGATCTCAGTGATTTATCTATCAGATAGATAATACCTTCCACAGCTGTAGTCAGTCATATACTGGCAGCACCTTTGGTGGTTGGGACATCAGTGGTAAGCTGCCTGAAGCCCATTCATTACTCAGTGTTTGCTCCACCGTGTAGGACACTTCTTGTTTGTGGAGGGTTACTGTGCATCCAGAGAAGCTGTAGAAAACAAACCAGGACCATAGACAGGGTATTGTTTGATTCAGATCAACTGTTGCAATCCCTGGGCTATTAATTAAATTGGATTTATTAATTATTACTAAATTTAATAAGGCCTTATCCATTGTTTGTTTAACTTACGACTAAATGCAAACTGCATACTACAGTGCCAATTTAATCTTTCACAATTCCATGGATAAAATAACAGAAATTCTAACATGTAACTGAGATTCTCATGATTCATAACGAAGAGATAATAACGGCATTTAAAGTTGATAAACAGTCCAGTTGGGATGAATGCTTGGTTGCTGAGGAAACTAGGGGAAGAAACCACAGAAGTCCAGTTTATAAGTTCCAAACCTTTATATACTTTATATACTGACGATATATATACCTTTATATACCAAGGACTTATGCCTGACTTTATGTTTGAAAAATACCAGTGTTAACTTCTTCTTCAGCAAAGGCTGTGGGATCAATGCAAATCAGTTTGTTTCACTTTAGTGGAGAGAAAGTTCCAGAAATGATAATTGAGTACAGAAATAATCTTCAGTTGTGGAATTGGATTAATTGGAGAAAGCAGCATGGAATTATTGAAAGCAAATCATGTCTAAATAACCTGATAGTTTTTTTTTGATATAACAAACACAATTGAGAGAAACATGGGCAATGTTATATACACTATATCAATTTACAAAAAGCTCTCGATAAAATGTATAATAATAGGCTTCTCATTTATATTGAAGGCCATAAATGGATGGGACTATTACAACATGATTAGAAAATTGGCTGAGTAGCACTTAGCAGACAGCAATAGTAGAAGATTGCTTTTCAGTCTGGTGAGAGGTGTACTTTAAAATTCCCCATGGATAAATACTAGAACCATTGCATTTCTTAATGACATGACTTGGGTGGACAAGGTACCATGCAAATTTGCAGATGACCCAGAACTTGAAGGCGCGGTGGTCTTTGAGGGGTAAGTAATAGACTTCCGGACGTTGTGGACAGGTTGGTGGAAAAGATGGATAGATGGCCATTTAAAGTCAACGTTGAGAAATTTTGGAAGAAGAATGAGAAGATACAATATAATTTTGAGATCACATTTCCACAAGGTAAGAAAGATCTGAGGCTATGGGTACATAATTCATTGAAATCAGCAAGCAAGTTGGGAAGGAATTTGTAAAAGGCATGTCTTGGGTATTCCAATTGGAGGCATAGAGTATAAGAATATAAAATACTCAGCTTGAAGCTGAGTATTGTGTCCAGCTCTGGATGCCAGACTTTAGGAAAGATGTGAAGGTTTCGGAATGGGTGCAAGAGAGAATTATGAACATGATTTTAGGAATGAAGGAATATCGTTATGCAGATAGATTGAGTATGCTGCGATGGCTCTCCATATAACAGACAAAATTTCAAGGCCTGCTGGTACTATTTAATATCTTTAAGGATGCATACTGTATATAGATGTTTAAAGAAAGAGACTGTTTTCATTGGCAGATGAATCAAAAATGAAGGGAAGTTGAATGAAAACAATTTGCAAAAGAAGAAAGTGATGTAAGGAAACATTTTTTTACAGAATGGTGAGAATCTGGAACGCAGTGGTAGGGGTTAATAGTGGAAACACATTCAACTGCTGATTTCAAAGGGTAAATTTGCAAATGACAATATTTTATGAAGCTATACGCAAATTTCCTGTTTGGGCAGGGGAATGGGACAAGCTGGGTTGCTCTTCTAAAGAGCCAGTACAAACTTAGTCCTTCTGTGATTTAGTAATGCTTGTTATTAACTTAGATTATACCAAATATTGAGGGACCAAACTGTAAAGAGGGGCTAGAAAAATACAGATCACATTCTCCTAAACAAGTTTTTTAAAATTTTAAAATCAGAATTTAATGGAGGACCTGAACATAAAATGAATAGACGAGTTAAGAATAAATTACTTCCATTAGTGGATAGATAGCCACAAATGGTGCTTGAGATTGCAGCCATTGATTTTCATCTGTTGAAACCTGCTTTCAGAAAAATTGCATTTGTTATGATGTAAACCTGAATCACGTTGGTCTTGAGTATGCTGAAGTCTGCCACATTTCAGCTCCCACTTATTGTCCATATTTGAGAATAATTTAAGCTGTATTTATGGTTCACACTCTGTGCCAACTGGTAACAGTGGCATCCATTTACCTGGTGATTTTTGAATCCAATTCTCAGGGGATCAGTCTGTAGTTCTGTTCTCAATTTCACTGGCAGGCTGAACTATTATTTTGCAGCTACAGAGACAATCTTCATTTTATTTTTTTCCATAAGGAATTGCATTTCTATTTTCTTTGAGATTGTATCTGGATAACCTAAATGTGGGAAGTTTAAACTTAAATGTGATCTCCAGAAAGAGAAAAAAAAATCCTTGTGAAATTTAATTCACACATATAATTTGTACCTAATAGATTTTAGTCTGGTGAAATTTCACTGAAACATGTTTGAATCATGGCTTCAGAGTGAGTCATATCATGGCATGAATGGAAAGTTATCCTGAATCAGTTATCAATTTTAACTTTACTTTGTCTACCTAATCAGTCTCCAGATTAAAACAGTTCTAGTAATGCATAAGTTTAGAAAATTAGTTTCCCAAACTATCTGGAGTATCGTTGATAAATATTGAACTATTTTGAGCCTTATATAGCCAGAGATGAGCTTGTATAATCAGAAAAAGACATGAGTCACAGCATTTATGCAAATTGTCACGGAGGCCTCCCTTTAAAATTTTGAAAACTCGACTTAATTGTTGTAATCAATTATTATGAATTCACGAAAGAGAAAGGATATTTAATCCTAATGAGAGATACTAAATCATTGTGACGGTATTCAGATTCTCCAAGACCCTGTACCATGTAAAGTGGGAAATGTAGGGTGGACGAAAAATTGCTGGGTGAGTCATTGTGTTTTGCTCTTCCACCAGCAGCCTTGATGCTGACTCAGTATCAATATCGTCAGAGTCCTGGTGCTGGACTGACTGCTTCCCTGCATGAATGAAATAACAAATCAAAATAGAGCAAATCTGTGACAAATTAGACAATGGAGACCTACACTTTGAAACCGAAACACGAGGGCGCAATTGATCGTGCATATACGGGAATAAATCTGTTTAGAAAATATGTAAGTGTTGTAGTTTTGACATATAACATGATAAATTCAGAAGCAGTAGTTAACATATTCAACTTTCCCTTAAAAATAAGAGTACTCCACCCTCATATTTATATAACCAGAGCTGCTTTCTTTCAAATATTGAGTGATGGCAGAGAAAGATTATCTCAGTCAAGTAATATTATAGAATAAAGCAAATAAAGGAACTAAATCAAAGTCAGGAAATTACCAATAGTACTTTAACTATAAAGATGATAGTAAGGGTAGTTGTTTTGGAAATTAATGAGTCTATTTATTCATCAAGCCATGTTTGACTTTACTTTTCAGAAGGACTGCAGCATACAAGTATAGTAAGTTCAATTTTTTCTGAAGGATCAAAGTTCATTTGTAGCGTTCGAGATCCAGAAAACCATGGCAATGTGTATAAAGGGCAAATGCTCCAGTGTAGAAGGCAATGCTTTCCACTGTGCTCTCTCACCTTCTATTAAAAAGTACAAACCTTTCAGTTCAAGAAAATAGTCTAGACCAGCAGTACTACCTGTATAATCTTCCACTCTTCTTGGAAATAAAAACAATTAAGTTGGTAAACAATGTCATCCACTATTTCCGTCTGATATACACTAATAATTATGCTAACAATGTTTCAGAGGCACAATACAGTGCGGGAAAGATCTCTACGGAACCTGTCCTATTTGTTAAAAAACAATTAATTGCACAAATCTCTATACAACTGTCGATATTTATTTTTTATTTTCAAATTAACTTCTTTAAGCGTATCCACTAGCCTCCTGACACGGACACGGCCACGGACAGTACATAGTGGCTCCGCCCTACTGCCTGCGACGCTGAGAGGAGGAAGGGCAGAGGGAGGAGCCGGCAGGAGGTGAGAGTAAGGGGTGCGGGTCCGGATCCCCTGGCCTCATCTGACGCTCTCCCTCTCTTCGCTGCCGCACACTGCACTCGACAACTCGCCGCACAAGTTTTCTTTCCGTGCTTCTCCACCGCTTGGAGTTGCAGTGTTTCTTTTAAAAAGAAGAGTTCACGGTTCACTTACTTCCTTTGCATACGCGGAAAAAAAACACGACAATTGCGGACAATTGGAAAGGAAAGCGGGTGTAAACCGTTAACGTGTCTTAGGAGTTAAGTCACGTAATGCAAATAGAAAAGTGACGGCAACAAAGATTTGAGGTGGAAACACAAAGGGAGCTGTCCAACTTTCAGCACCACAGTTTGCTTCCTGCTGAAGAGAGACAAAAATTACTTGGTCTACACCTAACTGCTGAGTGGCACGAAGTGACTAATCAGTGTTACGGCAGACGATGGAAGCTGGAAACAGTGGGTGCAGCTTGCTGCCTGCCGCCAGCAAAGCTCCCAAGCACTTGTGGCGGCAGCCCCGGGCTCATGTGAAGGTGAACCAACGCGGCTTCTCGGACACAGACAAGTACCTGCTGCACCGAGCCATGCAGACCTACGCCGTGGACACCGGAGACCGACCCGGCCTCAAGAAATCCAGGATGTCCTGGCCCTCCTCCTTCCAGGGATTTAAGCGGTAGGGATACACTGCACACACCTCATTCTTTCCAAGGGTTGACTCTTTGCAACTTGCGCGTCGCCCAGGCAACCGGCCACCTCGGCTGGCTGACGTCCCTGGGTCGCGGTGGTGCTGGTTCTGGCGCTTGCTCACAAATCTACAAACGTTTGCAACCTATCGGCACCTTTTTAAGCGGTAATTTGGGAAACCGTTCGAATGCCGAAGGTGTATCAAGGTTGGGGTTTACATCAACCTGTAAATGTGGCTCTGAATCAAAGTAGTTGCGGAGTTACACTCTGTTCCCGATATTCGCTGGACAAAGGCTGAGGCTGTGTCCAAGTTCCCATATGTTTCGCGTGAACAGATCTGATGTTACAATTCAAGTAGTTCACATGGTCTTGGTAGAGACCTAAGATCATCTGACACTAAACAATGAAAGACCCGCAGAATGAAGATTATATTTAGTTGGCGGATGAAAGCTCTGAGTGCATGTTTCGGTGACACCTTGATTTTACGTGTGTATTGTCGGATATATAGAAAACCAGCGCGGTACTTCGAAGAAAAGGCAGGGCTGAGGGAAGAAACAGCTTGTATATATATATGAGTAGCTACAAAATATCGATTTAAATCAGGTCAAAATCAGTGGAATTCTGGATCCCAGTTTCATATGAAGCTTCGAGTTTGATCTAATTGCAGACTGAAGAGTTGCGATGTTAGTTAATTGCTTTCTATATCCCAATAATATTACCTGCCATTATTGCCATTATTACCATTACCAGAACGCTGCTAGATGGGAGACACCAATATATCGTCTTTTCATAAATCTAACTAGTTTCACTTGTTTTATTATTTCTAGTGGGTAAAATCGAGAAAGTCATCTACATCAGTGTCATTTTTATAATTCTGTTTTTTAAAGGTTGATATATAGAACATTGAAAGACAAACTAATACATTTCAGCTCTTCTGTGTGTTTTGGCAATGATATGCACTAAACAAGATTCTTTAGTGTGCTTCCTACCTGATCTCATATGGTGAAATGATGCTTCAACTGATGTCTGTGTTCCTGGGATAAAATAGACAAAGCAGAATAGAGTCTTGTCCTCAAAACTACAAAAGCAGACCCTGATTACTTGACTTTAGTAGAAAAAGCCCACTTAAAAGACACAGAGACTTTGCTTTACAGACAGTGATGCATTCTATTGTACATGTTAAGGTATGGCGTGTCATAATACCATTCTGCTGCTGTCAAGAGTCATCAAGTCTGGCTAGTCCAGGTCTCTCAGCAGTTGTTCTTTCATGTATAAGTGTTCACATAGGGTAGGCAGATGCTAACAAAGACATCATTACTATTCCCCCCCCCCCCAATGATACCAACTTTCTTGCAGAATTATGTTTTTGTGGTTGGCAGCTAATTAAAAGTTAATTGAACACATGTGAAGACCAATAAAAGTGCCTTTTTATTAAGTTCTAAATCCTTGACAATACTACTACCTGATGAAAGTTCTGTCTCAGAGTGCCAAATGTCTCTTCTTACATAGGTCATATTTTAAATAAATTAAAATCAGGGAATTAATTGTAGCAGGATGGCTGATTGAACATTCCCAAGTTTCATTTTCTCCCCTCCCCCATCCATTTGGTAGGTCCAACCCTATTATCTTCCATCTTCACATGAACTTATGGTGAAGTAGAGTTAGCTTCCTCACCAAAATCAGATCACAAGTTAAAATACATTCCTATAGCTGCTTTGAGGGATGGAAAAAAACAATGTAAGTACCTTTACCTCTGTTGACAGACAGTTTTCTAAAATGAATATTGCCTTGGTAAATTATTTAACATGAAAAATGGCTTACTTTGCTGCAGCTGTTATTTACCCTCTTCTGTCTTTATTGGCGTAGCTACCATAACTACTTTTCCAGGTCGCAAAAATGATCTTTTAATGATGAACAACAGTTTTGGTGCTTCACTACATTTCACCTTTCCAGCTGTTGTTACTGTGGGCCAAGTCACTGCAGAAGGCTTCCACGTGAACGGGGAGTAGTTGTGACATCAGTCAGTTATTCGGCCGAGTGAATGCTCCATTGACTGAAATTAATTTGGACTTTGTAGTTAAATTATTTAACCAATTATTCAGTAATGAATGTTGTACTTTTCTTTAGCCCACAAATTGCTTTCTTGAATGGATTTAAAAAGATCAGATCTCGGGTACTTATGTTTTACATAAGGCAGTTTTAAGAGATAATGAAATTAATATTCTGAGTACATTATTTTCCCTTATGGTACAATTTCAGTCAGTTATATGATTTACATACTTTAACTGTACTGCAAACATATCAAATATAAACTTTTATATTTTAGATTGACATCAAAATTCACAATATTAATACTTTCAGACTGAAACTCCATTAACACTGGTAGTGCCTATTCCAATCATCAAGTGAAATGATGCACTACCCAGTAATTTTATCATTGGTATTTAAAACTTAAGAACAAAGGATTGTCATCCAATGACTTTTTTCTTCTTATGAATTAGTGTTTTAGTGTTCGCATTACAGTACTTGGAATTCTATAATATTACTTGGTTATTAAATACTGCATTTTTGTGCAATTAATTTAATGAAAAATATGATTGTGCATTCACTTTTTTCATGAAGTTCAATTTAAGCAAAACCGAATGCAGGATATAAGCAATACAACTAGTGAATGTGAATACAAAGGAGGATATCAGAAAAATAATATCACTTTTCTTAAAAGACATGAATTAAAGTTAATTATTTCTGATTAAAAGCAATAATGACATTTTTGCTGTTGTTTCACATCACTCCAGAAATTTGATTGGGTACTTCCTATTCTGTGCGCAGTGCATTTGTGCCATAAGATATGCTTCATATTTCATCAACCTGCTGCACAGCACCCTAAGAATGACTACTCTGAAACCTTCTGCTGTTTTACCGTGTGGCACTGCTACCTGCATATTTCAGCTGCTTTTATAATGGCTGTTAGTTGGTGATCTGAATGGCTCTGCTTCATACACAGGCCAAGGGCTGCGGGCAGGGTCAGGGAGCACAAGGGAGGAAGTATTGACCAGCTCAGTTTCACAGATGATATCTTCCAAAGTCTATACAGTCCAATGCTTAAATCTCAAACGCTCAGAGAAGTATACTGGAAGATTTAACAAAGTGATAGGTGACCTTCTATAGACTGCCTTTCAGGCTTCACATACGTTGGTATTACTTTGTCATAGTGAGTCAGTGCCATCCCTGTTTTCTATGTCATTGAACGTAGAAAATCTATCCCTTATCTCATGATCTGCTGCACATAGTTACAAGATAAGGGGTGAGACATTTAGAGAGCGCAGAAATTTATTTTTGCTGTGTTATTCTTTGCCACAGATGATTGTGGAGGCTCAAATATTGGAAGTACTTCAGATGGAGATGGATAAACCTTTGAAAGATTAAGGAATTGATGGCTATGGGGAACTGGTACAGTGAGGATTGAAGGCCAGTGTAGATCACCCATGATCATATTGAATGATGGCTACGGCTTGAGGGGCTAACTGGATTACTGCTGCCCCTATTTACTTGCTTTTACTTAGATGGTTACTGTTAACCTATCCTTGGAAAAGAGATTTCTTCTGCTTTTCTTTGAAAGAAGGTGTGGTGAGTTGGGTGAGTAGAAGTGGTAAAATAGTGTTATTTCCCCAGTGTTCTTATCGAATGCTCTCATGTAGCACTTTGGACTCTTGCTTCAAACCTTGATCCCTTCATGAGACTGTGAGGATCCCAGTGCCTTAGAGTTTCATTCATGAGTTAACACTTTTCATAGCCAGAGTCAGGAAGTTCACAGAATTCCTTCACTTTGAAGCAACTTTAGATTTACAAGGCTATTGCCTGGATTGTGGAGCATGCCTTATGAGAATAGGTTGAGTGAACTCGGCCTTTTTTCCTTGGAGCGACGGAGGATGAGAGGTGACCTGATAGAGGTGTATAAGATGATGAGAGGAATTGATCATGTGGATAGAACATAGAATAGTACGGCATAGTACAGGCCCTTTGGCCCACAATGTTGTGCCAACCCTTAAACCCTACCTCCCATATAACCCCCCACCTTAAATTCCTCCATATACCTGTCTAGCAGTCTCTTAAATTTCACTAGAGTATCTGCCTCCACCATTGACTCAGGCAGTGCATTCCATGCACCAACCACTCTCTGAGTAAAAAACCTTCCTCCAAGATCCCCCTTGAACTTCCCACCCCTTACTTTAAAACTATGTCCTCTTGTACTGAGCAGTGGTGCTCTGGGGAAGAGGCACTGGCTGTCCACTCTAGCTATTCCTCTTATTATCTTGTATACTTCTATCATGTCTCCTCTCATCCTCTTCTCTCCAAAGTGTAAAGCCCTAACTCCCTTAATCTCTGATCATAATTCATACTTTCTAAACCAGGAAGCACCCTGGTAAATATCTTCTGTACCCTTTCCAATGCTTCCACATCCTCCCTATAGTGAGGCGACCAGAACTGGACACAGTACTCCAAGTGTGGCCTAACCAGAGTTTTATAGATCTGCATCATTACCTCATGACTCTTAAACTCTATTCCTTGACTTATGAAAGCTAACACCCCATAAGCTTTCTTAGCTACCCTATCTACCTGTGAGACAACTTTCAGGGATCTGTGGTCACGTACCCCCAGATCCCTCTGCTCCTCCACACTACCAAGTATCCTGCCATTTACTTTGTACTCTGCCTTGGAGTTTGTCCTTCTAAGGTGTACCACCTCACACTTCTCCGGGTTGAACTCCATTTGCCACTTCTCAGCCCACTTCTGCATTCTATCAGTGTCTCTCTGCAGTCTTCGACAATCCTCTACACTATCCACAACACCACCAACCTTTGTGTCGTCTGCCATCTTGCCAACCCACCCTTCTACCCCCACATCCAGGTCGTTTATAAAAATCACAAAAAGTAGAGTTCCCAGAACCGATCATTGTGGGACACCACTAGTCACAACCCCCCAATCTGAATGTACTCCCTCCACCATGACCCTCTGCTTTCTACAGGCAAACCAATTCTGAATCCAACTCGCCAAACTTCTCTGGATCCCATGCCTTCTGACTTTCTGAAAAAGTCTATGTGTGGAACCTTGTCAAATGCCTTACTAAAATCCATGTAGACCAGCTCCACTGCAGTACCCTCATCTATATGCCTGATCACCTCTCAAAGAACTCTATCAGGCTTGTTAGACACGATCTGCCCTTCACAAAGCCATGCTGACTGCCCCTGATCAGACCATGATTCTCTAAATGCCTATAGATCCTATCTCTAAGAAACTTTTCCAACAGCTTTCCCACCACAAATGCAAGGCTCGCTGGTCTATAATTACCTGGACTATCCATACTACCTTTTTTCACCTCCTTCCAATCATCTGGTACCATTCCCATGGACAACGAGGACATGAAGATCCTGGCCAGAGGCTCAGCAATCTCTTCTCTCGCCTCGTGGAGTAGCCTGGGGAATATTCTGTCAGGCCCCGGAGACTTATCCGTTCTAATGTATTTTAACAGCTCCAACACCTCCTCTCTCTTAATATCAACATGCTCCAGAACATCAATCTCACTCATATTGTTCTCACCTTCATCAAGTTCCCTCTCATTGGTGAATACCGAAGAGAAGTGTTCATTGAGGACCTCGCTCACTCCCACAGCCTCCAGACACATCTTCCCACCTTTATCTCTAATCAGTCCTACCTTCACTCCTGTCATCATTTTGTTCTTCACATAATTGAAGAATGCCTTGGGGTTTTCCTTTACCCTACTCGCCAAGGCCTTCTCCTGCCCCCTTCTTGCTCTCCTCAGCCCCTTCTTAAGCTCCTTCTTGCTTCCCTATATTCCTCAATAGACCCATCTGATCCTTGCTTCCTAAACCTCATGTATACTGCCTTCTTCCACCTGACTAGATCTTCCACCTCACTAGTCACTCATGGTTCCTTCACCCTACCATTCTTTATCTTCCTCACGAGGACAAATTTATCCCTAACATCCAGCAGGAGATCTCTAAACATCAACCACATGTCCTTAGTACATTTCCCTGCAAAAACATCATCCCAATTCACACCCACAAGTTTTAGCCTTATAGCCTCATAATTTGCCTTTCCCCAATTAAAAATTTTCCCGTCCTCTCTGATTCTATCCTTTTCCATGATAATGCTAAATGCCAGAGAGCGGTGGTCACCGTCCCCCTGATGCTCACCCACTGAGAGATCTGTGACCTGACCCGGTTCGTTACCTAATACTAGATCTAGTATGGCATTCCCCCTAGTCGGCCTGTCAACATATTGTGACAGGAATCCATCCTGGACACACTTAACAAACTCTGCCCTGTCTAAACCATTGGAACTAATCAGGTGCCAATCAATATTAGCGAAGTTAAAGTCACCCATGATAACAACCCCGTTATTTTTGCACTTTTCCAAATTCTGCCTCCCAATCTTCTCCTCGGTATCTCTGCTGCTAGCTACCAGAAGGCCTATAGAATACTCCGAATAGAGTAACTGCTCCCTTCCTGTTCCTAACTTCCACCCATACTGACTCAAAAGAGGATCCTGCTACATTACCCACCCCTTCTGTAGCTGTAATAGTATCCCTGACCATTAATACCACTCCTCCTCCCCTTTCCTCCCCTCTCTATCCCTTTTAATGCACTGAAATCCAGGAATATTGAAAATCCATTCCTGCCCTGGTGCCAGCCAAGTCTCTGTAATGGCCACTACATCATAATTCCATGTATGTATCCAGGCTCTCAGTTCATCACCTTTGTTCCTGATGCTTCTTGCATTGAAGTACACACACTTTAGCCCTTCTACCTTACTACCTTTACACCCTTTATTCTGCTTCTCTTTCCTCAAAGCCTCTTTATATGTTAGATCTAGCTTTACTCCATGCACTATACTCGCAGTTCTCGCATGACCCTTATCCTCCTCCACCTCACTATCTGCTCTAACACTCTGGTTCCCCTCCACCTGCAAATCTAGTTTAAACCCCCCTGGAGCAACACTAGCAAGGATGCTAGTCCCGCAAGGATGTTAGTCCCCCTCCAGTTCAGAGATAGAAGCTTGTTCCGAGGGCTGAAATGGCTCGTACGAGAGGGCACAGTTTTAAAATGCTTGGAAGTAGGTATAGAGGAGATGTCAGGGGTAAGTTTTTTATGGAGAGAGTGGTGAGTGCGTGGAATGGGCTGCTGGTGACGGTGGTGGAGGCAGAAACGATAGGGATTTTTAAGAATCCTGGATAGATACAAAGATCTCAGAAAAATAGAGGGCTATGGGTTACCCTAGGTAATTTCTAAGGTAGGAACATGTTTGGCACAGCTTTGTGGGCCAAAGGGCCTCTATTGTGCTGTAGGTTTTCTATGTTTCTATGTTTCCAACTTACCTTTTTTAAATCATTTTTCAAGGATGCTTCTACCATAACAAATGAACCTTGTATGTGGCCAACCCTTTCCTCCTTTGCTTTCTGATTCTTATCTATGCAAGAGCCTCTGCTCTGACCATTATAGTCACTGTCATAGTCATTGTCATACTTTATTGATCCTGGGGGAAATTGGTTTTCGTTACAGTTGCACCATAAATAATTAAATAGCAATAAAACCATAAATAGTTAAATAGTAATATGTAAATTATGCCAGGAAATAAGTCCAGGACCAGCCTATTGGCTCAGGGTGTCTGACCCTCCAAGGGAGGAGTTATAAAGTTTGATGGCCACAGGCAGCAATGACTTCCTATGACGCTCTGTGTTGCATCTCGGTGGAATGAGTCTCTGGCTGAATGTACTCCTGTGCCCACCCAGTACATTATGTAGTGGATGGGAGACATTGTCCAAGGTGGCATGCAACTTGGACAGCATCCTCTTTTCAGACACCACCGTCAGAGAGTACAGTTCCATCCCCCCAACATCACTGGCCTTACGAATGAGTTTGTTGATTCTGTTGGTGTCTGCTACCCTCAGCCTGCTGCCCCAGCATATAACAGCAAACATGATCGCACTGGCCACCACAGACTCATAGAACATCCTCAGCATCGTCTGGCAGATGTTAAAGGACCTCAGTCTCCTCAGGAAATAGAAATTACTTCATAAGGTATTTTCCTATCAGTGGACACTTTATAATAGGGTCCTTATCACTTTTTTTTAAAGTTGTACTCAACATTTTGAATTATTGGATGTACCATGCCATAGAAGCATCGAAAACCTACAGCACATTACAAGTCCTTCGGCCCACAATGCTGTGCTGAACATGTATTGCGGGTAAGGTATTGGTGTGGGTGGAGAGTTGGTTAGCAGACAGGAAGCAAAGAGTGGGAATAAACGGGACCTTTTCAGAATGGCAGGCGGTGACTAGTGGGGTACCGCAAGGCTCAGTGCTGGGACCTCAGTTGTTTACAATATATATTAATGACTTGGATGAGGGAATTAAATGCAGCATATCCAAGTTTGCGGATGACACGAAGCTGGGCGGCAGTGTTAGCTGTGAGGAGGATGCTAAGAGGATGCAGGGTGACTTGGATAGGTTGGGTGAGTGGGCAAATTCATGGCAGATACAATTTAATGTGGATAAATGTGAAGTTATCCACTTTGGTGGCAAAAATAGGAAAACAGATTATTATCTGAATGGTGGCCGATTAGGAAAAGGGGAGGTGCAACGAGACCTGGGTGTCATTATATACCAGTCATTGAAAGTGGGCATGCAGCTACAGCAGGCGGTGAAAAAGGCGAATGGTATGCTGGCATTTATAGCGAGAGGATTTGAGTACAGGAGCAGGGAGGTACTACTGCAGTTGAACAAGGCCTTGGTGAGACCACACCTGGAGTATTGTGTGCAGTTTTGGTCCCCTAATCTGAAGAAAGACATCCTTGCCATAGAGGGAGTACAAAGAAGGTTCACCAGATTGATTCCTGGGATGGCAGGACTTTCATATGAAGAAAGACTGGATGAACTGGGCTTGTACTCGTTGGAATTTAGAAGATTGAGGGGGGATCTGATTGAAACGTATAAGATCCTAAAGGGATTGGACAGGCTAGATGCAGGAAGTTTGTTCCCGATGTTGGGGAAGTCCAGAACGAGGGGCCACAGTTTGAGGATAGAGGGGAAGCCTTTTAGGACCGAGATTAGGAAAAACTTCTTCACACAGAGAGTGGTGAATCTGTGGAATTCTCTGCCACAGGAAACAGTTGAGGCCAGTTCATTGGCTATATTTAAGAGGGAGTTAGATATGGCCCTTGTGGCTACGGGAGTCAGGGGGTATGGAGGGAAGGCTGGGGCGGGGTTCTGAGTTGGATGATCGGCCATGATCATAATAAATGGCAGTGCAGGCTCAAAGGGCCGAATGGCCTACTCCAGCACCTATTTTCTATGTTTCTATGTTTCTATGTATTTACTTCAGAAATTATCTAGGGTTACCCATAGCCCTCTATTTTTCTAAGCTCTAAGTACCTATCCAAGAGTCTCTTAAAGACCCTATCATATCCACCTCCAACACTGTTGCCGGCAGCCCATTCCACACACTCTGCGTAAAAACCTTACCCCTGATATCTCCTCTGTACCTACTTCCAAGCACCTTCAAACTGTGCCCTCTCGTGCTAGCCATTTCAGCCCTGGGAAAATGCCTCTGACTATCCACACGATCAATGCCTCGATCAATGCATCTGTTTCTCAATATTCTTTCTGTGCTATGCTTTGTTATCAACGTTGTTTAAGTGCAAGAGAATGCAGTGTGAGACAGCAATGAGAAATGCACTAGTCCTTTTCTTTAGAATGAATGCATTATTACATAGGGAATTACTGACGGATTCATGACAAATGAATATTTAAACAAAAACATTCATAAAACCCAAATCAGCAAATTATGAAATTAAATAAAACTTTCTGTAATTATTGATTGTTTTAACTCAAAAACTGTGGTTCTACATAGTGCTTATCTTCTGACCTAGCTGAACTATTAAACCTCATTATGTCTGTTGTGCACCTCATTCCAAACTGCTAAAAGGGTATTTCCTCTCACCTCAGTGAAAAGAAATATCTGGTGTATGTTACTATGGGCTCTTGCCCTTGTAAGATTGGTTGCTGATTGCTCTGAAACAACAAGAGTAGGCACAGTTTGGAATAATTAGCTCCAGATCATCTATGTCAACATTTTTGAAAGTAAGTTAAATTTGTGATATTCTGACAGAATATTTCCTTATCTGTAGTGCCATTGATGATTTCACAGGTCAGGAGAACTAACAGAGTGTCGATCTGATGCAATCTCATTTGCACAATTGAGTAACTTTTTATTCTTCCAGCTGAGACCATCATATTTTAAGTGCTATTGCACTGCTTCTTCCAAATGGTACTAAGAATTGGAATCACTTTATTGCTGGTATACAAAACATACTAGAATTGATTATGATTGGGTGCCAAATATAAAACACAGGACAATACTATAACAGACAACACAATAGCAACCAACAATTTACAAGACAATTCTGCAAACAGCCATGAGCGATCAACAATTAGCAAAGCAGTCACATGTGCAAATGACAATAATCAAACTTAAATAAATATGAACACACCCAATAATTATCATCAGAATAAGGAGAGCAAGAAAGGTGTTGTGCAGGATATTACACCTTAGTGAGTTTTGTGGGGAATCCGAATAACTGCAGGAAAGGGGCCTCAGAGATGACATGTAGTTCTGGTGGTGATGAAATTGTAGCATATCCCTGATGGCAAGTTAGTGAGTAGGTAACTGCTAGGGTGGGGGGGAGTCGGTCGTAATTTTTCCAGCTCTTTTTATTGTCCTGGCAATTAACAGGTCTGTTAATATTGGTCGCTGTCAGCAGATTTTCTCCACTGTGTGGACCACTCACTGCAACCTGGGCACGGAGAGGGAGGAGGCAGTGGGAAACCAAATGGTGATAGAGGTAGTCACAACGCTTGAAGTGATGGCTGAGTAAAAATTCATCGGGATGCACCCAGAAATGTTAAGTTTCCTAAGCAGGTGTAGAAAGAACAGTCTCTGCTGCGTGTTCCTAGTGATGAACGTAATGTGCTTATCCCACTTTAAGGTATTGATAATGGTAGTCCCCAGAAATTTGAATGACTCAACTACACACATTTCCAAAGGGGAGGCAGGAAGGAATTCCCACTGTCTTGATAGCATAAGCTCCAAGCTGTCATGAGCACACCGTGCTGCAAGGCGGCCCACCTGCCTTTGAGAGCAGGTCACATCATTATTAGAGATGAGATCAACAACAGTCGTGACATCTGTAAACTTCAGGATTTTAATGGATTTGTCTGTGGAGGTACAGTTGTTTGGGAGGGGGAACGTAGTGTTAAAGGTGGAGTTAAAATCCACAAACAAGATCCTCACATGATTGCTGGGCGAGTCCAGCAGCTGAAGAAAGTAATGAGGGCACAAGTTAACTGCATCCTCAAATGAGCGATTTGCTCCTCAAGCAAACTGTAGCAGGTCAAGAAGAGGATTGGTAATGAACTTAAGGTTAGCCAACATCAGATGTTGACAAGTTTTCATAACTACTGAAGTCAGGTTGGTGGGCTTACATTCATTAAACAGAACCTTGATAGTGATTGTAGGAGATCATCCATCCTCGCCACAGCCCAGAGACCCGATGTCCCAGGAAATGGCTGATTAACTTCCATCAGTGATAACTATCTTCCTTGTGTACAAGACATGATTCAAAGCATTGGAGTGTTTTTTTTTTTCCTTTACTGTCTTTGATACCTTAGCTAGCTAAATGCTGTCTTAATATCAAAGCCAGTCACTCTCTTCTCATCTCTGGAATTCCCCTCTTTGGTGTGAGCAGGCTAGTGAGAAATCAGTGCCATTTGATAGGACTATTGACAACTTCCATCACTTGCTGATGTGTCCTTTTTGAAGATGACACCCAAGTTGCTGTAACTCTCCTTTTGGTGAACTAGCACAGTTGGTTCTCCTCTTTTTGCCGAACTGCTGTCCCTTTAGTACTCGAAATGATGGTCCTCTAACTTAATCTCATGCCAATATTTGGTACTATTAAGTACATTGGAGGCAAACTGCCTTTTCTCCTGCATATTTTCTGTATTTTTAATCATTCACATTTCCACGAGGATGATGAGGAGGTGCTGTCACCTCCTCTTTCCCCTGTTCATGCCTCTTTACTCGTGAGAATAGTGTAGTATCAAGTTTCTCTCCAGATCACCTGCAGTCAGAGTAGAAAAGAAAAAGAGATCACACAAGAACACATCTTATAAAATATGTCTTTAAATCTGTTGTTATTCCTTTCCGTGCCTTATGGCGCATTGGGCATCAACCTTGTTGGTTTTTTATCACTTTTGTCTGTTTTTACGAGGCTGAGCTGCTAGCTCAATGCTCGACCTAGCACAGATGGAAAGTATGCAAGCAGCGGACTGGATTCAAACCCGGGACTGCTCACTTCAAAGTCCGGCACGGATACCACTACGCCACCAGCTGGCATCTTTAAATCTCTATTTTCAACTTAACATGCTGTATGAATTTTTTAAATGCTTCAGCAGTTTAGTTATTTTGCTGATATGTGGTTGCATTCTGGATTCATGGAATGTAGCTGAATGAAGGAGAGAGCAGGATAGTTACTTTATCCTCAGCTGAGAGATCGAGCACCCAGTTTACCAGTAGCTCTGCATTAGTGGTCAGACTCTCCATTCAGTTCAGAATTAACTGGTGCAATCAGTCAATGCATCAGGAACACTTTCTTACTGCAGTGTTTCTCCTTTACTGTACACTGACATCAAACTAAGTGGTTTATAATACCAAGAGCCCGTGTAACTATCACCAAGTATTGAAGCGCTATTAATGCTCCCTTTCATAGTATTTCTGCATTCTACAGAGAATTTTTGTTGTGTATTATTAACATTTTCTGTACATGTAATGCAGAATGACAATGCTCCCTGCTGTACCATTTTGTAGAAAAGCCCCAGTATACATACTTATTCTTTTAGTGGAAGCTGTCATTTCATAGAGGAAGGAGTAATGATGAAGAAACTTGTGGTACTTTTATCTCAGATAAATCAAACATTTCCTCAGCATTCATCTTGGCTTGGCTCTAGGCTGCGACCTTTGCCTGAAAGATAAATGGGAGCATTTTGCATCTTTTCTTTCTTTATTAATCTTTTTATTAATTAAAAAAAACTACATATATATACAAATAAGAGGAGGATTATCTCAAATATCTATATCAATAACAATACATATGAAAGGTAAAATAAAAATTTTCAAGATCATACATAGTATTAATCTAATAGTATATAATAAAGAATAAGATAATCAATTCTCCTCTTATCATTTCATAAAAAGAAAAAAAAATAAAGAAACTTTTGTAATATATATATATATATATATATATATATATATATATATATATATATATATATATATATATATATATAAAAAAAAACCCCACTGTTCTCTATAAACAAAAACAAAAAAATAAGAAAAAAGAAGGAAAAAAAAAAGGGGACTGGGCAGCCCATACTGAGAGTAAATGCAAGAAAAAAGATAAACTTTCTGATCAAATCCAAAGTTTCAAAAAGGTAACTGGAAGAGCAATAAATCAAACCATATGAAAATATTGAATAAAAGGTCGCCAGGTTTCTTCAAATTTAAAGCATGTATCAAATGTCCAACTTCTCTAAACTTACACAGGACATAATGGAGGAAAGCCAATAAAAAACGGTAGGTGGATTAGAGTCCTTCCATTTAAGCAAAATGGCTCTTTTAGCCAGTAAAGTTGTAAAAGCTATCATCCGTTGAGCGGAAACAGGAATATATCCTGCTTCCGGTGGAATGATCCCAAAAATTGCTGTAAATAAATTCGGTTGTAGGTCCAAGTTCAAGACTTTTGATAAAGTTTTAAAGACATCTTTCCAAAAATTATCTATCTTGATACAAAACATATGAGTTAAAGTAACCACCCAATGTTACATCTGTCGCAAATAGGATTAATATTGGGAAAAATACTGGCTAATTTATCCTTTGACATATGCGCCCGATGTACTACCTTGAACTCTATCAGGGAATGATGGGCACAAATAGATGAGGTATTTACCAAATGAAAAATTTTATCCCATTGATTATCTGAAAGTGACTCTCGAAATTCCAGTTCCCATGCACCTTTAATTTTATTGCTAGATACCTTTCGCAAATTCAATAACCATTTATAAATTATAGCTATCATTCCTTTTTGAAATGGTTTAACCTGAAAAAGAGTATCTATCATATTGGGTGGATAAGCAGAGGGAAAATTTGGAAGTAAACTACGTTAAAAAATTCCTAATTTGTAAATATCTGAAAAAGTGTGCATAAGATAAATCATATTTGTCCACTAACTGAGTGAAAGACATTAAACAATCCCCCAAAAACAAATCTAAAAAAGTTATTATTCCTTTGGTTTTCCAAATTAAAAAGGCTTGATCGGAAATTGATGGTTTAAAAAATAATTTAGATGGATTTTACTAGAAAGAACAAAGTCATTAAACTCAAAAAATCAATGAAACTGAAACCAAATTCTTAATATGCGTTTAATAATGGGATTGAGGTCTCGACTACCAATCTTAGAAAACAAAAAAGGAAGAGGAGCTCCCAGTAAAGAGGCCAAAGAATGCCCCTTCACCGAGTTTTTCTTGAAATCCACCATAAAGGACAGTCATGTATGTCTGAATAATGAATCCAAAATGAAATATATCGAATATTAATTGCCCAATAATACATTTCAAAATTTGGCAAAGCCATACCACCATGCTTTTTTAATTTCTACAAAGAGGTCTACTCAATCTAGGATTTTTTTTATTCCAAATATAAGATAAAATTTTAGAGCCTAGTCTATCAAAAAAACAGTTTAGGAACAAAGGAAGGGATTGCTTGAAATACATATAACAACTTCGGTAGCACTAACATTTTGATAGCATTAATTTGACCAATTAGTAAAAATGTCATAGGAGACCATTTAGAAGGTATTCGTTGCATATATTCAACTAATGGAAGAAAGTTATATTTATACAGGTCCTTAAAATTTTTGGTAATTTTAATACCAAGATAAGTAAAGTTATTTTTAGCAATGTTAAAAGGAATTTGATCATATTGATCCAAATGGTTATTAATGGGAAATAACTCACTTCTGTGCAAATTTAATTCATATCCAGAAAAATTACTAAATTCAGAAAATATAGATAACATAGAAGGAATCGATTTCTTAGGATCTGAAATATAAACTGCACGTCATCTGCATACAACGAAACCTATGCACTTTATCTCCTCTCTTAATACCTTGAACATTGTTGGAGTCCCGAAGGGCAATAGCAAGAGGTTCTAAAGCCAGATTGAATAACAGCAGACTAAGAGAACAACCCTGCCAGGTACCTCTGTATAGCCTAAAATAAGGAGATTTTTGATTGTTAGTTATAGGAGCTTGGTAGATCAGATTAATCCAGGAAAGAAAACCTGGACCAAAATTAAATCTTTCTAAAACCTCGAATAAATAGGACCATTCTACCTTATTAAAGGCTTTCTCTGCATCAAGAGAAACAACACATGCAGATTCTTTAGATGGAGAGGAATGAATAATGTTCAATAATCTCTGAATATTAAAATATGAATATCTATTCTTAATAAATCCAGTTTGATCCTTAGAAATAACCTTAGGCAAAATATTCTCGAGCCTGTTAGCCAAAATCTTAGAAAGAAACTCAGAATCCACATCTAATAAGGGAACTGGTCTGTAAGAGGCACATTCAGGTAAATCTTTTTCTTTTTTTGGGAATTAATGAAACTGATGCCTCATAGAAAGTTTTCAGAAGGGTCCCAGAGGATATAGAATCAGTGAAAATTTGGCATAAATGAGGTGTAAGTATTTCAGTAATAGTCTTAAAAAATTCTACTGTAAATCCATCTGGTCCTGGAGCTTTACCTGATTGAAAAGAGGTTATAGCCCTTAACGATTTCCTCTGTTTTAAAAGGTGCATCTAATATATTCATATCTTGAATAGAAATTTTGGGTATATTTAATCTTTGCAAGCATCTATTCATAAAAGTAGTATTGTCTGGAAAATCAGATTTATAAAGATTAGAGTAAAAATCCAGAAATACCTTATAATTTCCTGACAATCTGATGATTCAGTTCTATCAGTTCTTCATATTTTCAAAATCTGCCTTCTAGCCATAATTGCTTTAAGTTGATCAGCCAACAATTTCCCTGACTTATCCCCATGTATATAAAATTGACTTTTAGATTTCAAAAGTTGCTGCTCAATGGGAAAAGTCAAAAGCAGATCATGATGTGTTTGAAGTTCTACCCTTTCCTTATGTTGATCTTCACCAGGTGTTACTGAATAAATGTTATCTATTTCTTTAATCCTGTTAGTAATCACTAAAAGTTCCACTTTAGTTTTCTTTCTTAAAGCTACTCATCTGTCCCCTAAGAAAAGATTTCACCGCATCCCAAATAATCAAATTTGACATACCCTCAGTTGTATTTAAATCAAAAAATAGAGAAATTTGCTCTTTATTAAAACTTACAAATGCTGAATCATGCAGCAGTGTAGCATTGAATCTCCACGGAGATGCATTCTGTATATTACAAGGAACTTCAATACTAGTTTTGTGGGTGCATGATCTGACAACGCAGTTGTGTCATACGCACAATCAGCAACAAAAGGCACCAATCGCATATCCAACAAAAAATAATCAATGTTTGAATACTTATGATGTTCATGGAAAAAAAATGAAAAATCCTTATCTTTAGGATGGAGAAATCTCCAAATATCAACCAAACCATATTCTAGTAAAAAAGAATTAATGCAGGCTGCAGCCTTATTAGGAAGCCATGGATTGGTTGATGACCTATCAATCGAAGGATTGAGACAACAGTTAAAGTCACCGCCCACGATCAACTTATATTCATTTAAATTCGGCAACGCAGAAAATAACCTCTTAAAAAATTCAGAGTTATCTACATTAGGTGAAGGCTGGAAACCACATGATGACATCTGCTCCTGGCTGAAGGTTACGGTTACCTTATAAGGTAACTGGAGAATGCACCTTAACAGGTGTATGTAACAAGTAATCTCTGGTTTGTACCAGTGGCTTCCAGGAAAGACTGGATGGCAACCGAGGAAGGTCGGTGACGCTGGCGAGACAGCTGACCTCCAGGAAAGACTGGCACGGGCTCACAAGGCTAGCAACCTTGTGGGTAGCACTCGCAAGAGGGCACCACTCAAGCTACGACTGAACACGAAGAGTAATATCCCCAGAGTCTCCTGAGAAGAGGGGAGGATGAGAGACTCAACAGGATGTTCATGCTGGCAACGGCCAGGACAGGAAACATGACTACGAGGAAGCTAAAGCAAACACTGACCAGAGAGGAATTCACGGTAAGGTGTCATTGAGAGAAAGTCTGCAAAAACATCAGAGGGCTCAAGATACACCAGAGCAGGTCTAGATGTGGATCAATAGTAACCCAAGTGCAGCACACGGACTTAGTGTCCAGTGAGATGAAGGAGAATTCCAGCCAGGAAGCACCCCACAGAGCTGAAGATCTCTCCGCACTTGAGTCGCCTGAGCACCAAACAACAGACCTGGTGAGTTCCTCTTCGGCTACCCCAATCCATTCGTCAAGGAAAGACAGGATCAAATGGTCGAGATCGTCAGAAAACAGTTCGATGATGATCTAGACGGCGTCCTAGAAGTTGCCTTAGCAGGTCCAGTACACAGAAAGATCGACTCACTCACAGCCATAGCGTACAATCTGGCAAAGGAACGATTTGGCCCAATGGAGCGGAGAAGTCAGCCCGAGTTACCGCAGCAACCAAATAGTAGGGAAACAGAGATTCGTCGCTTGAGAGGTGAATTAAAGGCACACAACAAGAGGTTTAAAACTAACTTACTGGCCGAAAAAGAAGGTGTTAAGGACTTAACCAATATGCTGTGGGAAAAACTGTGCAAACTCCGGAGGGCGGAACATCTGCGACAGAAAAGAAGGAAGAAAGAGAAAAGGCGAGCGCAGTTTGTGAGAGATCTATTCAGCTTCACCAGGACTCTTCTCGGCCAACAAAAATCTGGTGTACTACCCAGCTCGAAGCCAGAGGTAGAGGAGTTCCTGCGGGAGGCACACAGTGACCCACGGAGGGGTCAGGGACGAGGAACCAATCATGCTGTGCGTAGACCGGAAAATCCATCAATTGAGCTGAATGTGAAGGAGCCTACATGGCAGGAAATCCAGGACATCATCTGGAAAGCTAAAGCATCAGCTGCCCCAGGCCCAAGCGGCATACCTTATAAGGTGTATAAGAAATGCCCAAAGCTTCTTTGGAGGCTGTGGAAGGTCATGAGAAAGATCTGGGCCAAAGGTACTATTCCATCAAGTTGGAAATTGGCAGAGGGATGCTTTATTCCAAAGGAAGAGGATTCTTCCACAATTGCACAGTTTAGGACAATTTCTCTCCTGGATGTGGAATGTAAGATTTTCTTTTCTGTGCTCGCAAGAAGGTTGACTTCTTACATGACGCAGAACCGCTATATCAACACATCCGTCCAGAAACACAGTATTCCAGGCTTTTCGGGGTGTCTGGAACACACCTCAATGAATTTGATCCATGAGGCCAAGCAGAAAAAAGGCGACCTAACAGTTGTCTGGTTAGACCTCGTGAATGCCTATGGGTCTATTCCATGTGACCTCATCTTAGAAGGACTCGACCACTACTACATCCCAGTGGCTATTCGAGACATGATCACAGCTACCTAGGAGGATTCAAACTCAGATTTACATCAGCCCATTTCATAACTAGTTGGCAGGACCTTCAGAAGGGGATTCCAACAGGGTGCACCATCTCCCCCACCCTATTTATTATGGGAATGAACCTCCTATTATCAGTAGCAGAAGATGTAACCCGTGGCCCGATGCTGGAGTCAGGCATTGTTCAGCCAGCCCTACGAGGGTTCATGGACGACATCACTATAACAACTGTGTCATAGGTCCAAGCAAGATGGGTATTGGAAACCCTGGGTAATGTAGCCACTTGGTCGAGGATGTCCTTCAGGGCCAAGAAGTCCAGGTGTATGGTGATCAGAAAGGGCAAAGTTACTAGCAAGTTTAGCCTCCAAGTTCAGGGTGAGGTCATCCCTTCCATCGAAGATAACCCAATAAAATGCTTGGGGAAGTAGTTTAATGTGTCACTGACATGGGGCCAATATCACCAATGCTGTGAAGCAGACAGACAAATGGCTGAAGAAGATTGACAAATGCCGACTTCCTGGTAAATTCAAGACCTGGCTGTACCAATACGGCATTCTGCCCAGGCTTCTCACACTTTATGAGTTCTTCACACTTTATGAGTTCTTCACACTTTATGAGTTCCCCATGACTGCCATAGAGGGCAGACATCCCACCTGCAAAAACTCATTTCAGGGAGGTAGCACCATCAATTTGCGGGAGACTTCTGGGAGAGGTGGGATGTCTGCAATAGAGTAGCTCCTTAGCAGCTGGCCAGCTAGTTTAAATAACGTTAGCTATGCTAATGAACGAATGACACCTGTTAAACTCACCTCAACATGTCTTTTACCGTCTTAACCCACCATGGGCAATAGAAAAGTCACTGTTACAAACAGTGCAGCGAGCAACATTGTCATTATTTTGACCCCTATTAGACAGGGGTACACTTTAGTGTAGTCTGGGGTGACGTATGTTTTATATTTTTTTTGGAACACTCTGCCATGGTGCACTCTCGCGCGCTCCCTCTCTCTCTCTCTCTTCCCCCCCCCCACTCGTGGTGGCTCGCGTGCTCTCAAGTGCTCTCGCTTGCTTTTCTCTCACTCGCTTTCAAAAAAATTGATTTCTGTGATATTGTATATAATTTTCAGGCATCAGAGAGCCACTATTACTATGCGGGAGACTCCCGGAAGTTCCGGGAGAGGTGGGATGTCTGAGAGGGCATCGAGAGGATAACCAACAAGCACCTGCGGAGATGGTTGGGAGTTCCCCCAAGCTTCTCTTCAGTGGGCCTCTACATTCGTTCTGGGCAACTGCAGCTTCCTCTGTCATCTGTTGTGGAGGAATTCAAGCTGGCAAAATGCAGAGCCTTATTAAGCCTGAGAGATTCCAATGACGTCTTGGTAAAGCAAGCAGGCCTTACAACCAGATCTGGGCGCAAGTGGGCAGCCAACACAGCTGTGGCGGAGGCAGTGTGTTCTCTGAAGCTGTGAGATATCATCGGCAACCCCTGCGTCAGGCGGCAAGGCCTCGGCTCAGTTCACTTCCAGCAGTGGGGAAACGCAAGCATAAGGAACAGGCGAGACATGGTATAGGCAGAAGTACGGATCCATGAGGAAGAGAAGTAGATGTCAAAGGCAGTGGAACAAGGGTCCCAGGGTGCCTGGAGAAAATGGGATCTGCCTAAGCGCAAGATCTCACGGATAGAGTTATGGAGACTGGAGCCCTTCTGTATTTCCTTCCTCTTGCAATCTGTGTATGACACCTTTCCTTCACCATTACATCTGTACACATGGGGGATGAGAGAGGACTCGTACTGTAAGCTCTGTGGTCAAAAGGGGACTGGCTCATATGCTGTCAGGGTGTAAAACAGCTCTAACTCAAGGACGGTATAGGTGGTGCAATGATATGGTGTTCCTAGCTCTTGCTGACACCCTAGAGTGGGAGAGATGCAAGAGGACAGCTGAAACAGATTTGAGGAGGGTCATCACGTTCATCAAAGAGGGAGCCAGGCCTTTCGTAACCAAACAACCAAAGCCCAATCTGCTGCTAACAGCCAGGTCCTGGGAGATGAGAGTTGATCTGGGAAGTAAGTTGCAGATCCCGGATGTGGTGAACACAACCCTATGCCTGGACATTGTATTGTGGTCAACCGAAGGCAAGAAAATAATTCTGGTTGAGCTGACTGTGGTGTGGGAGGAGGGATGGGAAGAGGCCCACGAGAGAAAGGCCTTGAAGTACTATCCCTTAGTTCATGGGTGTAAAGACAAGGGATGGCAGGCATGGTTGTTCCCTGTGGAGATCGGCTGCAGAGGTTTCCCAGCCAAATCAGCATGGCGGTTGTTGTCAGATCTGGGTCTGGACGAAAAGAGCAAAAAACAAGCAGTTCGTAGGATGGGGGAAGAGGCAGAATGAGCCTCTTGTTGGATTTGGAGTAGGCAAGAGGAGGGGAGCTGGTAGCCAGGAGCAGATGGGCAGTGATTTGGCCACCACTGCCGGCCCACCAGCTGGAGAATGTCGTGGTTAAGGGTCGAAACACTCGGTGAAGGTTGGGAACCACCTGACGATATCTGCTCCTGGCTGGAGGCTATGGTTACCTTATAAGGTAACTGGAGAATGCACCCTAACAGGTGTATGTAACAAGCATACACACACACCAAAGCCACCTTTTGACCACATAACAAACCAGTAACAATTAAGTATCTTCCAATTGAATTAGATGCAGTATTAAAATGTACAAAAGGGATTTTAAAATTAATAAAAATAGATACCCCTCTAATTTTAGTTGCTAGTGAAGAGTGAAACAGAGCCCCTCCAAAATAAAAAAAAAAACGGTTTTCATCCTCCCTACGGATATGGGTCTCTTGCACAAAAATAATACCAGCTTAGAGTGTTTTTAATTTCTTAAAGATCTTTCTACACTTAATAGGTTGGTTCAAGCCATTCAGATTCCAAGAGATTATATTAATTTTATTACCATCCATAATAAGGCTTTAATGTAAGATTTTATAAAATAAGTTAGTGGGCCGGGACAGTTCACACCTGCAGGGAAGAACAAATTATGGATTCGATCAGAGAGAGAAAAAGAAACAACATGATTGACAGGAAGACCTCTCAGGACTGCCCAGTCAAAAAAAACCTAAACTAATTGCCCCCCCCTCCCTCCCCCCAAAGCCCGAAAACCATCCAACAGGCGGACAGCATGCTGAACTATAATCCCCAAACCCTTGTCTCCAATAGGCAGACTCTTCTTAAAAAGTTATACGCTAACACCACTGACTAAAGACACAACAACACATACATGAAGAAATAAACAAATTCCAAATATTTAGATATCATGTCTAACAGAGGTTAAAACGCAGTTAACAGCGGCCATCTTAAATTAATTTAACAAAAATTAGTCATATATTCAAAAAGGATAAATCCAACCAAATAATATGTTACGACTAGTGTTAAACTCTTACAAATCCTAAAGGAAAAAATAAAACAGCCAAAACGATGTCTGGGCAGACATAATACACAGATTAAACTTTCAACGATCGAGTTACAAACAACTTCCAGCTGAGGATTAAGCATTTAAGTTGCTTGCAAGACAGGCTTAAACTCGTTTATAAATTTGCAAGCCTCTTCTGGGGAATAAAATGGTTTTAGGTGAGCATTAGGTGAGGAAATTCTCAAACGAGCTGGATAACACAAAGAGAGAGGACAATTCACCTTATAAAGTTCAGCCATCACTTCCCGACATTTAATTCTTTCTGCATAAACCTCTGGGGCAAAATCTTCAACTATGCGAATCTCTACTCCATTATAAATTAGCATCACCCGCTTCCTAGCATCTCGAAGAATTGCTTCTTTAGTAGTAAAGTAATGCAAACATAAAATCACCAGGCAAGGTTTCATCTCAACAGAAGGCTTTGGGCAGAGGATTCGGTGAGCTCTATCTATCATTGGAGGAGCTTCAAGTATCTCACTAAAAAGTGAGTATAGCATATTCATAAAAAACTTTAGTGGCTCACTGGTTTCCATGTTTTCAGGCAAACCCAGTATGCGTAAATTCATCCTACGACTTCTGCTTTCCAGATCAGTCGTCTTCTTCTTAGTTCTTAATAATTCTGAAGAAACCTCAACAATTTTCTTTTCCATGATAGATATTCTTAATTCTTGTTCATTAATCACTTGATTCATTGTCTCCAGTTCTCTTCCAGTTCTCTTCCAGTTCTATTAGTGTCCTTTTTAAGCATCTGATATTGAAATTCCAGATTCCTTAAAGATTCCTGGACAGCGGAGACAGTTTTTTCAAGTTTTTCATTAGCATTCGTCAGTTTGTCAGTCTTGGTGTCCATCATTCCGATCTTGGTATTAATATCTTGCATCAAAGAAAACATTCTTTCTGAAGTAGAGACTTTCTGTTTGTTCAGCTTCGGAAAGAATTTCACCAGTCTTAATTCGATTCCAGTTCGGGTTCCAGCCATCATAATTAAATCGTAAATCCTTCACTAAAAGTAATAAATCTGCAAAGTTTAAACAAAACTAGCAGTGAAAAGTAAGTTGTAAAAGGAAGGAGTAACACCAGCCCGCGTCTTACTCCATGGACTGCCGAAAGGAGACTCCTTTCAGCATTTTGCATCTTGAGAGTGACAACAAAATTTTTGCTTCAATGACATGATAGAAAATGTGATTGAAGTATATAATTATTGATGTTTATGTATTGGGTGGGAGGGGAGAGAAAGGTGGGGGCAGAGGTTTGCAATCTCTGTTCTTTCATGGCTGCTATGTGCCTGTGTGAATGCACTGGTACTGTGTTGGTGAGAAGAATGAGTATGCCATTATATGGGACAATTGAAGGGCAGGGGAACTTGTTGGAGCTGCCATCATGTTGTATGTATTAAGTTACAATGCTTCTTTTGGAATTGGTCAGTGCCTCCATGGATCACATATAATACTTACCTGATTATTTGCTTGACCCCCCCCCCCCCACTGCCAGTTTCTTCTGCCCGTACTCCTGATTCCCCCTGTGCTCTCCTTATGTTTAGGACTGCCATCTGTGTGTGTACTACATCAATTAGTACGTGCAGGTCCCGTTTAGTAAATCTGATCTTACCTGTCCCTTCTCCTCTCTTTTGTTGCTTGCAGCATTGTGATGTGATTTAGGGTGAGCTGTTTCTTTAGGAGTTGGAGACTTGAAGTGTTAACTGCACAATAGAATGCAAGAAACAGAACAAGATGGAACTGGTTGCAAACACGGTTTTCAAAATGTTGCTAAAGAAAACAGGACTTTTGGAAGCAGTAATACAGCATAACCTGCATTACTCAGGTACCAACGTTAGGGTACTAGTTCTCAACTGCAAACTGCATCTTTAGGACCAAGGCAGAGTGGATGGATCTAGCCCTAAGCAATAGTATAGCAAAGATTTTTATGTCTAGGGATGGTTCATAGAATCACAGGAGTTCTACATCACAGAATTAAGCCCTCCAGCCCATCTCATCCATGCCAACCAGAATGTACAACTACAAAAATCTCACTTGTCCCCACCAGTCCCATATTCCTCTACTCCTTTCCTATGCAACTACCTGACCAAATGTCTTTCAAATATTTTAATTGTACCCATCTCTACCATTTGATCTGGTAGCTCACTTCCATATAACCATCGCCATCTGTGTGAAAAGCTTGCCCATCAAATCTTCTTTCAGGTTCTTCCCTCTCAACTTAAATATATTCCCTCTAATTTTAGTCTCCACTGCTCAAGGAAAAAGACTGATTACACTGGACAACAAATTTTTTCAGAAGTGTTGCTTCCTCAGAATTTTTTTTTGTTTATGATAGACTTCTTGAAGATGAACGCAAATATAATTTCGTATTACTTGTATCACGTAGGAATTTGGAGGAACAATAAATTAACTTTTATTGAATATAATGTGTTTAATAGCATAATGGTGCTGATGCTTTGCAATAGTTGAACTAAGTTAAAAATATTTTGTTAATGATTTTCAGTTGTACTCAGTGTCTGAGGTTTCTCACTTAAGTGTCCAACAATAATTCACTAGCATTGATGGATTCCAGTTGCCCTGGTACCTTTTCTCCATGACCGCAATGTCCTGGTGAAACCTTTCACCATGCTCATCATTAACAGCACCAAGGTTTGCAGGGAAGATGTCTAAATGGGAATGCAGAAAGTGAATCTTAGTGACATGTTGCATTTCATAGTTTTATATGATTGAAGCATGCTTTCAACCAGCTGCATGTAGTTTTGTGCTCTGTAGATGATGAGAAAAATTTCAATAACTTCCTTGAATGCCTTCCATGTGAATTTCTCCGGTCCCACTAGAAATTCTTCAAATTGTCTGTCATTGATGACCTGTTTGATTTGTGGACCAACAGAAATCCTTTCCTTCATCTTGGCATCAGTTATTCTGGGAAGCATCTGTCTCAAGTATCAAAATCCTTCATAAAAATTTTTGTGCCTGGTGATAGCAAATTCCATTCTTACAGTCCTGAACCCAATAATTATTACTAAAACCTGTCCTGCCATACAGCAGCTGCGTCACCTAAGCATGCCCAAGCATGCCTGGACAAGATAGGAAACTTTCCAGCTTACATTGTAGGCAACATTTTAATTGACTTGAATTATGTATTGAAATAATAAACATGAATTTATTTAAAAATGGTACATGATAGAGAAATTTCATGGTGATTTTCATGATCAGTAGCCCAAAATTCATAAGATACACCTAAAGGTATTCAGGAAGCAAAATCTTTGTTGTCCAGTGTTATCTACCCTATGCAGTATATGACTGTCAGAATCTATAGACCTCTTTTAGGTCACCCCTCAGCCTTCGATACTCTAGTAAGATAAAAGCCCATCCCATCCAATCTTTCCTTACAGATAGATCCCTCCATTTCAGGTAACATCCTATTGAATCTCTTATGCTTTCTTTCTAATGCTACCACATCCTTCCTGTAGTTTGATGACTGGAACTGTACACAATATTCCAAGTGCACAATACTTGCCAAGAGATTGAGGGGATTGACCACCTGACATATCAATTCAACACTCTGACCTATGAAGGCACGTCTCCCTTGCACCTTTTTTTTTTACCGTCCTATCAACTAGAGTTGCTGTTTTCAGGGAGCTATAGACTCGAACCCTCTGTCTGTTAATGCTGCCACTATCTGTGTACTCTGCCCTTATATTTAACCCCCAAATTGCAATACCGCACATGTCTGGATTGAAATCCATCTGCCATCGCTTTGCCTATAACTGTTGCTAATCTGTATCCTTTTATATTCTTTGACAATCCTCACTGTCTACAGGTCTGGAAATTTTTGTCTCATTTGTAAACTTACTATTAGCCCACCTATAATTTCATCCAAATCATCTACCTATATCACAAACTACAGAGGTTCCAGCAAAGATCCTTTTGGTCACAAACCTCTGGTCAGAATAAAAATCCTGGACTACTACCTTTGGAATTCTATGGCCAAGCCAGTTTTGAACCCAAGATTTGAAGTCTCCATGGATTCCATGCACTTTAATCAGAAAGGATTCATTGGGGTACAAAGAATGAGGAATTTTATGTGTTCGGTTAGACTGTAGAAGCTGGGAATGTTTACCTCTTGGTTTATAAAACAAGACTGTGAGGAAACTTGATGCAGAAGATTACAAAATGGTAATTGGTTTGGATAAGATGGAGTATGAAGCAGTTCTCCTTAGCAGCAGATGGTTCAAGGGCCAGGAAACAGATAAGACATTTCCGATAAAAGATTCAAGAACATATTGGCATGGACATGAGTTATCATTTGGAAATCGTTGCCTATTTAGGTTACTGAAACTGAATCTTTGATTTTGAAGAAAGAATTAGATAGGTAACTGACAGATGGAAAAAGTAGCTGAACTGTGTAGAGAGAACAATAGAATTGGACTGGCAGTATTGCTCTAATAACAGCCAACACTAGTCTTCTATGTGAAAACAGGTCTATGATTCTGTCATACAATTAATAAATCCTAGGTTGGCCATTTTCATGGAACTATCTCTCATGAGCCTATATTCAATAATATTGAGGACCTGATAATATAATCAGACAAAATGTTCACTCGTATTAAGTAAATATGATCAGTTTTGATGTAACTTTTATACTTAGGCCAATGTAACATGCGGCAGACATAATTCACAGTTCTCCCTTTTAACAAAATAAAATTGAAGATCTAAGTCACCTGTATGGGGAAAGATTTTTAAAGTGGGTTGAATATTGGTATCATATCAGCTCTCTAACAGGAACACATTCTGTGATTCACACACAGCAATTTAAAACTTTGTTCAGGTTCCAGTTACAATTACGTTTCCCTAATAAGATCCATACAACTGGCAGGCTCTAAGTTGCAGCTTTCTAGTTTGGTGAGGTGGAAAGTAAGTGCTTGGCAGTGCATCATTGCTTCTGAGGGTTGCAAGACAGTAAATACAAATACACTGTGGTGCATAAAGGAAACCAAGGTTCCAAGTAATTCCTCATAACTAATTATTCTCAAAAATTTCACCTAGATTCTCTTTCCACATCTGAGAAAAGAGATCCTGAGAGAATTTACACAGTTAACTTTCTTTTGAAGTATTTTCTAGCGTCAAGATTTTTGGGAAACCATCTGACCAATAGAATACATAAAGAGAAACTAATAGATATGATGTAGACAGGTTTGGTCTAAAGTTTCAGGAATGATGGGTTTTCTGTAAGAGGAAAAATTGAGTAGACTGGGCCTGTATTTTATCCAGTTAGATGAATGAGAGGAGATTTGATTGCTGATTCCACTGAATGAGGAACCTCACACTTGGGTTTACAGTCTCAGAACAGGTTTGCGAGAAAGAGAAATTTGTTCATATTGAGTGTGGTTAGCCTGTAGGAAATTCAGGTAAGTATTCTGTTGCCAGTGAATTATCACCGCACTCTCTGAAGCCTTTTCCCTTCCACAAAGTACAAATTAGGATTATACTGTATAGAAATAAATCTTGCAAAATTTAAATAGCTCAATATTTTCTGGAATGGTGCAACCTGATTGATTGATTGGTATAAATCTTCGGGACTGGTACACCATTACGGCAGTGCATACGATCTCCGTGTTGTTTTGTAGGAACTCTTCATGTCTTCTTCAACAGATTTCCAGAAGCTGCATTCTCTACCAACTAGGATAAAGACCACAGCTGGATGAAAACTTTAATCTTTACAAATTTGTTTCCAAGTCACACTCCTCAGATTTAGGAAATATATTGATAGTTTTTCCTATTAGATCAAAGTTCTGGCACTTTCTAAAAGCACTATGGGACAATATTAATAACAACTTATGCAGTTCAAGAAAATAGATTACCACTCCTTCAAGAGCAATCGGGTATGAGCAACTAAAACTGGCTTTGCAGCAAAACCCAGAGCTCATAATAAAAGAATAAAAATCGCCTAAGAACATTTTGTATGTGCTTTGATAAAATACAATGATGTCTTTGTCAATGGGACTGGACAGAATAATAGTTCAGCATGGACTAGATAAGTTGAAGGGCCTGTTTCTGTGCTGTTGTGCTCTATGACTCTATGACAAGACATAGAAAGATAAGGACCTAATGTGGGCATTTGTGATTACTGTAGGTAGGTGGGAATGTTGGCAAGAAAGTGCTTGGTAGATGGTCTTGTTTCTGTGCTGTACATCTCTATGACTACATGACATGTCCTTCCTCACATCCTACACTAGAATTTCATTGCTTCCTTCAACTCCTAAAATGGTGGCTTTCAGTAAGATCATAGGTTATTCTTCTAGTTATTAATGCCAGATTGTCGTAACGTTGTGAATGGTGTGAGTTGCTTCTGTATTTTAATTTTAAGTCTTTTGGAAAAAAAACTTTGCATAAACCATTCTTCCATTCGCGGTTATTAAATAGAAAGTTACAAAGTTTTGTTTTTTTAAAAATCAAAAATGTAAAAACGGGCAAGAGGATTAACTATTTTTGCTTTGCTCGTGTTTGGGTAGTTACAAGAAAAACTTGTTGCTTTATTTTGCTTCAAGAAGAAAACACTATTTATTTTTAATTATATCTCACAAGAATTCTTGGCTGCACATGCTGTCTGGAACTGCTGCGGTCCCTTTTCGAAAGGAAATATAATGAGGTGGAATCACTGACTGGTATTTTGACATAGAACTTGGAATGGTGTAAGTACTAAGGTGATTTGAAACAAATAAAAATAGAAAATGTTGGAAATGCTCAGCAGCTTAAACAGCATCTGTGGAATGAGGAACAAGTTATCATAAACAAGAGAAAATCTGCAGATGCCGGAAATCCAAACAAAACACACAAAGTGCTGGAGGAACTCAGCACGATAGGCAACATCAATGGAAAAGAGTAAACAGTCCACGTTTCAGGTCAAGTCCCTTCATCAGGACTGGAGAAAAAAGATGAGAAGTCAGAGTAAGATGGTGGGGGGAGGGGAGGAAGAAGTACAAGGTAGTAGGCGATAGGTGAAACCAGGAGAGGAGGAGGGGTGAAGTAAAGAGCTGGGGAGTTGATTGGTGAAAGAGATAAAGGGCTAGAGAAGGGGTAATCCAATAGGAGAAGGTAGAAGGCCACTGAAGAAAGGGAAGGGGGAGGAGCACTCGAGGGAGGTGTTGGACAGGTAAGGAGATAAGGTGAGAGAGGGTATGGGGAACAGTGAAGTGGGGGGGCATTACCAGAAGTTCGTCAATGTGCATGTCATCAGGTTGGCGGCTACCCAGAATGAATATGAGACCTTGCTCCTGCAACCTGGGTGTGTTCTCATCACAGCAGTAGAGGAGGCCATGGACTGACACGTTGGAATGGGAACGGGTAGTGGAACTAAAATGGGTGGTCACTGAGAGATCCCACTTTCTCTGGTGGATGAGCATAGGTGCTTGGCGAAGCCATCTCCCCATCTATGTCGGGTCTCACCGGTGCAGGAGGCCACACCTTACAATAGATGACCCCATCAGTCTGGCAGGTGAAGTGTTGCCTCAGCTGGAAGGACTGTTGGGGCCTTGAATGGTAGTGAGGGAGGAGTTGTAGGGGCAGGTGTTGCACTTGTTCCACTTGCAGGGATAATAACCAGGAGGGAGATCAGTGTGGAGGGTTGAATGGACAAGGGAGTCCCTACGGAATTATCATAGCAGGTTAAAATAATTGAAATACCAGCCTCACCAGTTCTGATGAAGGGTCTTTCTGTAGATGCTACTTAATGTTCCAAGCATCTTTTATGTTATTTCTCTCATGGTTCATTTAAAAATTGTTCCAGGTATTAACATTAGATTAGATTAGATTAGATTATGAGAACACGCAGTCCTCTTTTATTGTCATTTAGTAATGCATGCATTAAGAAATGATACAAGGTTCCTCCAGTATGATATCACAGAAACACAAGACAAACCAAGACCAAAAAATTGACAAAACTCACATAATTATAACATATAGTTACAACAGTGCAAAGCAATACCGTAATTTGATAAAGAACAGACCATGGGCATGGTTTAAAAAAAAGTCTTAAAGTCTCTCGAAAGTCCCATCATCTCACGCAGATGGTAGAAGGGAGAAACTCTCCCTGCCATGAACCTCCAGCGCCGCAAACTTGCTGATGCAGCACCCTGGAAGCACCCGACTACAGCTGACTCTTGAGTCCGTCCAAAGACTTCGAGCCTCCGACCAGCCCTCCGACACCAATCACCGAGCACCATCTCTGCCAAGCGCTTTGACCCTGGCCCCGGCAACAGGCAATAGGCATTGCCGAGGATTTGGGGCCTTCCCCTCCGGATATTCTCCATCACACAGTAGCAGCGGCAGCGAAGCAGGCATTTCAGAAGTTTCTCCAGATGTTCCTCCGTGCTTCTCACGGCTGTCTCCATCAAATCAGGATTGTGCATGGTCCCTACTTAACAAATACGATATCATTTCGGAGCGGCCGTGTGTGCTGCGTCGCGCCGCCATCTTCTGCTCCCCTCCAATTAACAGCTGCACCAAGGTTTTCAGCATTTTCTGTTTCTGTACTTAAAAATAAATCCTGTTTTTGTCTCTACATGAAGTATTACTTTTTGATTTAGAGATACAGTACAGTAACAGGTCCTTCAGGCTCCAAAAACCCCGACCAGCAAACTATACCCTTGTGACCTGGAGGAAACCCATGCTGTCACAGGGAGAATGTAAACACTCCTTACAGGCAGTGATGGAATTGAACCCACTATAATAGTTTTATGCTAACTGCTACACTACAGTGTCATTGAGGCTTTCAGGCAGCATAGCAGTAATTACAGTGTGTTTTTAGCTGCAGAGCAATTGAAACTGTACTGCACTGTTCATAATTTGCAGCATGTTCTTTTGGCTATGTTTGCTTTAGATAATAAGCAATAGGAATAGGAGTACTAGCAGTCCTTGGGTTGCATTAAGGTTGCATTTCTATGAAAAACCCTTAAGCTAGAAAGGAACAATTTCAATGAGGGTTGATTAGCATGAGCATCTATTTATTACCTTCCCCTGTATACTGGTACAAATTCGGAATGTCTCACATACAATGGCTAGTTTTGATGGCATTAGAGTATCATTAATGGATAAAATATTTTACCATTGCCAAGATAAGAGATTTCTTAAATCAGTGTCCAAAATGGCCTTTGACTGTGAATCAACATCTGTGTTTTTAAAGGCAATGTGTCTGTTTGATTACTGTTGGGAAGTTTCACCGAAACATTTTTTAAATTTGGTGTCTTTTGAATTAAATAGCTTCCACCTCAATTATAACTTCGGAAGATGTTTGCAGTTCCGTAGCTAACTTTTCTGTCTTGAAAGTTACTTCAAATTAGTGGAGAACTTACATGAAGTCAAATTGCCTTAAGTCAGTTCTTCTAAAAACTGTGGAGCCCCCTTGAGCTTTCTCTGCCATTCATTAAGACCTTGACTGATCCACATTCCTCACCTTCCTCTTTTTCTCTATCTCTATAAGCCTTGATTAAAAATCTGTTTAACTTTGAATACATCTCAGGATTAAGCACGGCTTTCTGGGGAAATGAATTCCAACAGTTCACAATTCTTTGAGAGAAACATCCCCTCTCATCTCAATTCTTGAAGCATTATTCGGTAAGATTGCTTGCCGAGAAAGAAGCATCTGCCAAAATATTGTGTTCAGCTACAGACTGATGCAACATTCATGGACTCTAGGTCTTGGACTATGTTTTTTTGAGTGATGGTATTTTACTGATATCTTATGCGCTATATGCGTCTTGTGTTGTGTAAGACTGTTCGTACTGTGGTTTGCACCTGGGCCCCAGACTAATGCTGTTTTGTTTGGCTGTATTCATGGGTATTCAAGTTTGAATGACAATTAAACTTGAACTTGTATCTGCATACTGAAATCCCCATGGCTGTCGTAACATTGCCATTTTGACATGCATTTCCTATCTCCCATTATAATTTGTAGTCCATGTCCTGGCTACTGTTTTGATGCCTGTTTCTAACTCCCATCAGAATCTTTTTACCCTTGCAGTTCCTTAACTCTACCCACAATGATTCTACATCTTTCATGTCACCTTGTTCTAAGGTTTTGATTTCAATTTTTACCAAAACAGCCACGCCACCCCTCTGCCTACCTGCCTGTCCTTATGATACATTGTGTATCTTGGGATGTTAAGCTCCCAACTATAATCTTCTTTCAGCCATGACTCAGTGATGCCTATAATGTTATACCTGCCAATCTCTAACTGCACTACAAGTTCATCCACGGTGCTGGTGCATTCAAATAGAACACCCTCAGTCCTGTATTCATCACCCTTTTTGATTTTTTCACTGACTGCAATTTTTCCCTATCATCTGCCTGTCCTTCCTGACAGTCTCACTACTTAGTGTATCTGCATGTATACCAACTGCCCATCCTCAGCCCTATCACTTAATTTCCCATCCCCCTGCCAAATTAGTTTAAACCCTCCCCAACAGTTCTACGAAATCTTCCCACAAGTATATTGGTCCCCCTTCCCCAGGTTCAGTTGTAACCTGTCCCTTTTTGTACAGGTCTTACCTACCCCAGAAGAGATCCCAATGATTCAGAAATCTGAAACGCTGCCTCCTGAACAGATTTTTCAGCCTTGCATTCATCTGCCAAATTGTCCTACTCTTACCCTCACTGGTGTGAGGCACAGGCAGCAATCCAGCGATTACTACCCTGGAAGCTCCTCTTTTCAGTATTGTTGTCATAGACTACATTGAAGTAGCAGGAAATATTGGTGGCTGAAGGCGCATCAAGGAGGATAAATTCCCAGGCTCTGACCTTCTGCATCCTTCAGCCTTGTGGAAAACTGCCGAAGAAATTGCAGACATTCTCCGAGGTTTTTGCTTAATCTCTGGCCACAGGTGAGTTGCAGAAGGCTGGAGAGTGACTATTGTCGTACCATTATTTAAAAAAGAACTAGCGAAAACAAGCCAGGACACTGCGGGACAGTGAGTCTGACATCGATGGTGGGTAAATTGCTGGAAGTGATTCTGAATGATAACACTTGGAGAGACAGGATATGATTTAGCGTGGCTTTGCGCATGGGAAGTCATACCTAACAAACCTCTTGGAGTTCTTCGAGAAAGTAACCAAGCGAGTAGATGGGGGAGGGTTATCTATATGGATCTTTGAAAGGCTTTCGAGAGGTTCATCATGGCGGGCTAGTCTGGAAGTTTAAATCACATGGCATTCTGGAGAAAGCAGTGGTGATTGGATTTTATAATTGGCTCAGTGGTGAGAAGCAGAGAGTGATGGCCGGAGGTTTTTTTTCCTCAGACTTGAGGCCTGTGCCTAGTGATGGGCAACAGGGGTTGGTGCTGGGACCTTTGTTACAATTTCAATCTGTATGTATTAGGCATGGTTACTAAGCTTGTGAATGATATCTAAACTAGGTGGTGTTGATAGTGAAGAAGGTTATAGTTAACTACCTATGTGGGTTGAGGATTGGCAAATGGCTTTCAGTCCAGGAACTCATGCAGTATTGCATTTTGAGAGAGAAAAAAAAAGCACAATGAATGGTAGAGCCTTGAGGAGTGTTATGGAACAGAGGATCTAGGAATGCAAGTGCATCGTTTGCTGAATGACACATCATACATAGATAGCAGACATCCCACCTCTCCCGGAAGTTCCAGGAGTCTCCCACATATTAATAGTGGCTCCCTGATGCCCGCAAATTATATACAATATCACAGAAATCAATTTTTTGAGGGAGAGCGAGTGAGAGAAAGCAAGCGAGAGAGAGAGCGCGCGAGAGCAAGCAAGCGAGAGCGCAAGAGAGAAAGTGAGTGAGAGCGGGAGAGAGAATGCGAGTGAGAGAGCGGGAGAGAGAATGCGAGCGAGAGAGAAAGCGAGCGGGAGAGAAAGCAAGCGAGGCGCGAGTGAGAAAGCGAGCGAGAGCGTGAGAGAGCACGTGAGTGACCACGAGAGAGAGCGCACGAGCGAGAGATAGAGCGAGAACGTGCCATGGCAGTGTTCCAAAAAAAAAGAAAATATAAAACTTACGTCACTGCAGTCTACACTAAAGTGTACCCTTGCCTAATAGAGGTCAAAAATAATGACAGTGTTGCTCGCTGCACTGTTTGCAACAGTGACTTTTCTATTGCCCATAGTGGGTTAAGACTGTAAAAGACATGTTGAGGTGAGTTTAACAGGTGTCATTCGTTCATTAGCATAGCTAACATTATTTAAACTAGCTGACTCGCTGCTAAGGAGCAACTCTATTGCAGACATCCCACCTCTCCCGGAAGTCTCCCGCAAATTGATGGTGCTACCTCCCTGAAATCAGTTTTTGCAGGGTGGGATGTCTGAGATAGGGTGTGAAGAAAGCATGTGCTCTCTGATCTTCATCACTCAGAGACATTGAGTACAGGCGCTGGGAGTTTTTGTACAGTTATATTTCCTTAAAGGGAACCCTTGCCTGACAAACCCGTTGGAATTCTTTGACCGCATAACAAGAAGGGTGGACAAAGGAGTCAGTGGTTGTTGTTTACTTGGGTATTCAAAAGATCTTTGACAAGTTTCAGCACATGAGGCAGCTTCACAAAATAAGAGGCATGGTATCACAGGAAAGATACGAACACGAGTAGAAGATTGGCCAGTCGGTAAGAGGCAAAGAGTGGGATTAAATGGGGCCTTTTCTCGTTGGCTGCCAGAGACTAGTGGTGTTCCATAGCAGTCAGAATTGCAACTGCTTCTTTTCATGTTATATGTCAATATGACTTTGGAATTGATGGCAAAGATAGGTGGAGGGGCAGGTAGTGTTGAAGAAGGAGGGAATCTGCAGAAAAACTTAGATTGGCAGAATGTGCAAAGAAGTGGGAGGCGGAATACAGTTTAGGGAAGTGTATGGTCATGTACTTTGGTAGAAGGGATAAAAGCATAGACCATTTTCTAAATGGGGAGAAAATTCAAAAATCAGAGCTGCAAAGGGACCTGGGAGACCTTGTGCAGGATTCCCTGAAAATTAACTTGAAGGAAGAGTCTGCAGTAAGGAAGACAAATTCAACATTAGCATTTTTTTCTTTTTCAATATTTTTATTATTAATTTCTACATAAAGAATACAGAGTACAAGAAGTACATATTATAAGTCAAAAAAGATAAAATAATACCAATACATATTTGAATCGCACTTGCGACCTCATTATATTCACATAAATTAAATTAAATCTGAATGTTGAAATATGATAATTTTATTATTATACAGAAAAAAAATCTAAACCCACTACCAAGAACGAGGCTGCTTGGGAAAGAAAGAAAGAAGAAAAAATATCCTTATCATATACTGAAATATGTTATTAGCCAACATCTGTACTTTAACAACAAATCAAAGATTTTGAAAATAGTTCAAAAATGGTCCCCACAATGTGTGAAAGTCTTGGCTAGATTCAGAAATCGAACAACGGATCTTTTCTAAATTTAAACATGACATAACATCACCTAACCATTGAGCGTGAGTAGGCGGAACAACATCCTTCCATTTAAGCAAGAGTGTCCTCCTAGCTACAGGAGAAATAAAGGCCAAAATGTGCAAATCAGATGTTTCCAGAATAATATCTTTTTCTCCAAAAACACCGAATAAAGCAGTCAAGGGTTTAGGCTTAAAATTTACTTTGAAAAGTATGGAGAAAGTTTGAAATACATCCTTCCAGTATTTCCCAAGACTCAGACATGTCCAAAACATATGAATTAGTGAAGCTTCTCCATTATTACATTTATCACAAAAGGGAGATATATCCAAATAAAAATGAGATGGCTTATCCTTGGTCATGTAGGCCCTATGGACCACTTTAAATTGTAAGAGGAAGTGGTGGGCACATAACGATGAAGGGTTAACTGATTAAAAAGTTTCATTCCAAGTTTCCTCAGAAATTGAAGTCTGTAAATCTTGTTCCCAAAGATTTTTAATTTTGTCTAAAGGAGCATTTCTCATTCCCAGCAACATACCGTAAATATTAGATATTGGACCATTATAAAAAGGTTTCAAATTAAAAATTACATCTAATAAGTTCTTCTCAGGACTCTTAGGAAATATTTATAATTGAGATTGCAGAAAGTCTCTCATTTGTAGATATCGAAAAAAGTGGGTATTTGGTAAGCTATACTTAGCTGACGATTGATCAAACGAAAAGAGACTTCCTCCAACAAACAAATCCTGGAAGGACTTGATACCCAATCTATCCCATTCTTTAAAGACTAGATCAGTCATAGAGGGTTTAAAAATTAATTAGAAAAAGTGGGACTAGAAAGAGAAAATCTCAATAAACCAAAATATTTTCCAAGTTGTACCCAGATCCTCAAAGTATGTTTAACTACCAAATTGTCAGTTAGTTTACTTAAAGATAAAGGAAGTGAGGATCCAAGTAGAGAAACGATAGAAAACTTATTAACAGAGTTAGCTTCTAAAGAGACCTATACCGGACAGTCCTCAAGGTTAATATAATATGACCAAAACATAAGGTTTCGTATATTGACTGCTCAGTAATAAAACCTAAAATTGAGTAAAGCTAAACCTCTATTCTTTTTAGCTTTTTGAAGATGAACTTTATTTAATTGAGAATGTTTATTTTTCCATATATAAGAAGATAGAATAGAATCAAGAAAATCAAAAAAAGATTTAGGAATGAAAATGGGTAAGGCCTGGAAAAGGTATATAAATTTAGGTAAGATATTCATTTTAATAGAATTAATTTAGCTAACCAACGATAACGAAAGGGGCAACCAGTTTGATAGTGCCCTTTTAACATAATTCAGTAGGGTAAGAACATTTTCTTTAAGTAGGTGTTTATAATTCTTAGTAATTGTTACACCCAAATAGGTAAATTGATTTCTTACAATTTTAAAAGGAAGGTTAGTATTAATTGATGCCAAATTATTCAAAGGAAAAAGTTCACTCTTATGTAAATTCAATTTATATCCTGGAAATTGACTAAAACAGGAGAGCAAAGAAAGCACAGGAGGTAACGAATAAAAAAAAAATAGGTCATCAGCATAGAGCAAAACTTTGTGGGCAGTGCCTCTTCTTAAGCTACCAGTAACATCATTAGATTCTCGAAAAGCAATGGCTAAGGGTTCTAAAGCCAGATCAAAGAGCAAAGGGCTCAGGGGACAACCTTGTGTAGTTCCATGTTGAAGCTTAAATGGTTTGGAATTCTGAAAATTAGTGAGAACCCGATCAGAGGGAGATAGAATAGGTAATTTAATCCATTGAATGAAATTGGGCCCAAAATTAAAATTTTAAGGTTCTAAGTAAATAATTCCATTCAACCTGGTCGAGATCCTTCTCAGCATCTAAGGATATCACACATTCTGATAGCTCCTTAGAAGGAGAATAAATAACATTTAATAAATGACAAATATTAAAGTGGGAATATCGATCTTTAATAAATCCAGTCTGATCATCAGAAATGATAGATGGTAAAATATTTTCAATCCTATGAGCCAGAACTTTGGATAGGATTTTAATATCAACATTAAGTAAGGGGATTGGTCTATATGAAGAACATTCAATTGGGTTCTTATTCTTCTTAAGAATAAGTGAAATAGAAGCTTCATGAAAAGATTGTGGCAACCTACCCAACTTGAAGGAATCTGAAAAGACTGAACATAAATGAGGTATAAGCAATGAGGAAAAAGCCTTATAGGATTCTCCAGAAAATCTATCAGGACCTGGAGCCTTCCCCGAGAGCAACGAACATACAGCTTCGGCAACTTTCTCATAAGAAATAGGTTGATCCAACTGTTTTCAGTTATCAGCAGAAAGTGTCGGAATGTTTAATTGGTGTAAAAATTATTCATTGCAGCAGTATCTTTATGAGGGTCGGAATTATAAAGTTTAGAATAAAATTCTCTAAAGGTATCATTAATTTCTAAATGGTCAGTTGTCCTATCACCATTAGCTTTGCAAATTTCTTTAATTTGCCATTTAGCTATAAAGGTATTTAATTGGTTAGCCAACAATTTACCTGTTTTATCTCCATGAATATAAAATTAACTTTTATCTTTTAAGAGTTGGGTTTCAATTGGATAAATTTTAAAAAAAGCTCATATTTAGTTTTACTTTCAACATGCCTTTTATATAAAGCAGGATCTGGAGCCAAGGCATATTTTTGGTCTAATCGTTTCAACTGATTAGCTAATTCAATTCTCTCTTTATTAGCTTTTTTCTTAACACTTGCAATATAAGAAATAATTTGTCCTCTAATATAAGCCTTGAAGGCATTCCATATAATAAGACTAGAAGTCTCTTCCAGCGTATTCTCTTCAAAAAAAAAAGAATAATTTATCTCTCCAGAAACTTTAAAAAATCCTTATCAGATAGCAAAGTTAGATTAAAATGCCAAAACCTATTTATTTGAGGGAGACCAGGGAGACTTAAAGATAAAAGCACAGGAGCATGATCTGAGAGACAATCTCTTTATATTCACAGGATCAAACTAATGGAATCGTTTGGCTATCAATAAAAAAAATAATCAATCCTGGAATACGTGACATGAGAAAAAAATGAATACTCCATGTCTACTGGATTTAAAAGACGCCAGACATCAACAATACCACATTTCATTAGAAAAGATTGAATAAACAAAGCTGATTTATTAAGTGTCGCTGGTTTAGAAGATGACCAGTCTGAAACTGGATCTAACCAGTAATTAAAGTCTCCTCCCATCACCAATGAATAAAGACTCAAATCTGGCAAAAATGAAAAAAAAAAACACTCTAAGAATCCTGGATCATCTATATTCGGGGTATATAGATTAGCAAATACCATTAATTTTTTATTTAATTTTCCTGACACTATAACAAAACGGCCATTAGTATCAGACACTGCTCTATGTTGGACGAAGGGAATTGTGTTATCCATAAAAATTGAAACCACCCTAGACTTAGCCTAAAAAGAGGAATGAAAATTCGGCCCTCTCCATCTGCAAAAAAAGGTGCAAATTGTCACATTTACGTTTCTTGTATAAAAAATTAATTGGGAACTGAAGTTTTTTTTAATATAGGCAAAAATCTTATTCTGTTTCACAGGGTGATTTAATCTTTTCATGTTAAGACTAAGTAAGTTAATAGTTTGATCCATTTTTAATACTAATTAAAAGAAAGGGTTGGAGTAATAACCACTGGGATGTATATTAAAACCAAGCAATGAACCTTGTGATAGGGTAACAAATTAACAGATTTGGCTAAAAGTCCAAAACAGCTTCCAGAAAAAAACCAATCCCCCCCCCAAAGTCAGAAGGTTGGCCAATAGACAGTCGGCAGCTACAACTACCATCCACCCAAAAACCTACTGGTTGGGCTCCAAATTAATTTCAAAGTTAGCTGCATTCCCACCTAGACAAAATAGCAGACAGAAAGAAAAAAACTTAACCCTCATAATAAAAACACATAAATTAATTATTACAGTTTCAAATCTAAAAAATGAAAAATACCTATACTAAGCCTTATTGATAGAGAAAAACCTCAAGAAAAATAAGTATCATATAAAATAATAAAAAACTTTTCAAAATTCAAAACACATGAACACACAAGGTGTTAACTCGTTAGAATCTTATTCTCTAAATAAAGTATTAAAAGATTCAAAAAGAGAGATAGCTACAAAGGTTTACCAAAAGTAAAAGAATCAATTATTATGTAGAAAGATACTGAACAGTTAATCTTCTGATTTAAAAAAAATCCTGAGCCTCTTCACTGGAAGAGAACCATTCCTTAGAGCCATCCCTCAGTATAATTCTGAGCCGAGCAGGATAACAAAGAGAAGGCTTGAAACCTTTGTTAAAAAGTTCCAACATAACCTTTTTGAACTTAGCACACTCATTCATGATCTCGGGTGAGAAATTTTTGTTGTGACGTGGATGAAATCACCAGAGAGACAGAGTTACTGGTAGATACAAAGCAGCTTCTTTATTCGACACAAGGTACAGCAGGCATCATATGGATGGAGACACTTTCAGTAGAAAGGTCTGCTAGCCCAATGTGGGCTCGATATTTATATGTAAACACAAAGAGCAATTGCTATTTAAAAAGTTATAGCCAATGCATAGACAATGCTTCCTTTTGAAACTACATACAAAACATCACACCTTCTGACTTCATCCTTTCCTTCCGATGCCAACATGTCTGGGTTGGTATCCACAGCTTTTAGGAATGCAAATTAAATCCACAATTCATTTATTTGGCATTTTACGTGCTAACATAGAAGACAATTCATATCTATGAAGTATAGATAATGCTGTCTTCGAAACTACCTGTAAGCTTCATCCCAGAGGCATCAGCAGCATCTGGTGTTCACAGCTTTTGGGAAATGCATTGTTACAAATGAACTCAATCCACAGTACTTTGTCAAACAGAAGACTGGTGGCCATGCCATTTAAGTGGAAATGAATCATCTACCCAAAAACTCACTCTAACAATCCTCAATGATTCTAATCTTCTGGCCATTATAATCAATCAATCCTCTTCAATGGGATTCATGAATTAAAAGACCCTTTGTTTGAAATTCATGAAAACAGATTATTACAGATCTGGGTCTCGCTCCTGGAGCTGGTCTAGGCACAGGCGGTCTATGAGCTCGGTCAATCATAGGTAAAGACGTTAAAATTTTAGGAAATAATTGTGCCAAAGAGCTTGCAAAGAATTCTGTAGGCTTATCACCTTCCGTTGACTCTTCAAGGCTCAGAATTTGTAGGTTATTTCTTCTGCTTCTATTTTCTAAATTGATAATCTTCTGTCTTAATTTTTCATTAGACTTGGATTGTTTTTCACAAAGCTTTTGCAGGTCATTAATTCTCGCATCCAAAATCATCAGAGTTACTTCATTCTCTTCTATTCGTTTATCATGTTCAATTAAGGTTTTTTGAATAGAATCCAATTTTTTATCTATTATTTTAATTTCAGAGCTGAGTTACTGGAACTTCTGCTGGAACTCCTCAGAAGATTCTTTTCTGTGTTTTCGAAGCAATTCCATAATAGATTCCAAAGTTGCGGGGGGCTCTTCCTCTTTTTTAGTACTTTTGGCACCCCTTGTAGCCATAGTAAAACAATATCATGTTTAAAAGTAAGGTTGGAAACAGTAAAGTAAGTAAAGTAGGAGCAACTGTAAAAAGTTGCAAATCCATCAACGACCGGTAGGAATCTTGAGCATTTTTTCGACTGGACTAGAATATAAAAGCAAGGATGAAATGCTGAGGCTTTATAAGGCATTAGTCAGACCGCATCTGGAGTATTGTGAGCAGCTTTGAACTTGTTATCTAAGAAATGACGTGCTTTGGAGAGGGTCTAGAGGAAGTTCATGAGAATAATTCTGGGTATGAAAGGGTTAACATATGAGGAGTGTTTGATAGCTCTGGGCCTGTACTCCCTGGAGTTTAGAAGAATGAGGGGCATCCCTTTGAAACCTATTGAATATTGAATGGCCTAGATAGAGTGGATGTGGAGAAGATATTTCTTATAGTGTGGGGGAGTCCAGGACCAGGGGGCATAGCCTCAGAATAGAGAGACATCCATTTAGAACAGAGATGAGGAGGAATTTCTTTAGACAGAGGCCAGTGTGTCTGTGGAATTCATTGCCACAGATGGCTGTGGAGCTCCAGTCATTGGGTATATTTAAAGCGGAGGTTGATAGGTTCTTGATTTGTCAGGTCGTTAAAGGTTACGGGCTGAAGACAGGAGAACGGGGTTGAGAGTGATGATAAATCATCCATGATGGAATGGTAGAACAGACTTGATGGGCCAAATGGCCTAATTCTGCTCCTATGTCCTATGATCTTACAGTATATAAGGTGTGGGTGAGGCCACACTTGGAGTATTGTGTACAGTTTTAGTTGCCCTGTTATAACAATGCTATTATTGAACTGGAAGGGTGCGGAAAAGGTTTACCAGGTTGGGGAATGGGGGTGGGGGAGAGGCGGCAGAGGGGACTGAGTTACAAGGAGAGTTTATTCCCTACAACATAAGAGATTGAAGAGTGACCTGGCAAAGATATATATGATGATGGGTGGCATAATCAGGGTGAAATCACGTAGTCTCATTCCATAGGGAGGATATGCTAAAAGCAACAGAGCATAGGTTTAAGAGCAGAGCTGAACAATTTAATAGAAACATTAGGGCAGTTTTGTTGCTCAAAAGGTGATACATATTTGGAATGGCTGCCAAAAGTAGTGGTTCAGGCAGGCACATTAGCAACATTTAAAGACTTTGTGAATGGTACATGGAAAGGAGAGATTTAGAGGGCTGTGGCCCAAACACGAGCAAATGGGACTCACTGGCTGGGCTACAAAGTTGGGCCAAAGGGTCTGTTTCCTTGCTGTAATGCTCTGTGACTCCGAGCAGATTGAGTCACTACCTCGTGACACCAGAGGCCTGGGTTCATTTCTGATTTTGGGTGCTGCCTGCATTTGCATGTTTTCCTGTTACTGTTCGAGTTTCTTTATGACCTCTTAATCTGAGACTGTGTTCCTTGGTTGGAGAGTCTCCCATGGAGAGATCCTACTGGTGCCTTGTATAATTGTAGTTTTGTTAATGGGATTCATACAAACAGTTATTGATGACAAAAATTATTTTAGTATTTGTGATTAATATTTTATTTGTAACTTAATTTTGCTAAGTAATACTCTGTAATTTGAAAATGTTATTTTAATAAGACTTATTATTGATACTTGGAAGCAGAAATATGCTAGATTGAGTTAGATTATTCAATTTGTATTATCACACAAACTCAAGCGATGTAGATTCAGAACCAAACAATTCAAGTAAAATTTATGATTATTTATGTTAGCCATCCAGCAAAGATAATTAATGCTGCATAAAAGTTGCTGGTGAACGCAGCAGGCCAGGCAGCATCTATAGGAAGAGGTACAGTCGACATTTCGGGCCGAGACCCTTCGTGAAAACTTGAGTCCTGACAAAGGGTCTCGGCCCAAAATGTCGACTGTACCTCTTCCTATAGATGCTGCCTGGCCTGCTACGTTCACCAGCAACTTTTGTGTGTTGCTTGAAATTCCAGCATCTGCAGATTTCCTCGTGTTTGCATAATTAACGCTGCCATCTGTAATTATCAAATTCTTTTTGAACTTATCTATTAAAAATATGGTCAGTTGCATATGTAGAATGTAATGAGAAAATAAACTTTGGGGTAAAAATGTTTCAGATTTGTGAAATTTCAGGAGGATATTTATATAATGGGGAATACTGAATCGCGAAAATTGCAGATGCCGTATCTTTTTGAAGTGCTGAAAAATTTGCTGCTGACTATATTGTTTTCCATTGTGAAAATGTTGGAGGTTTCTATCAAAAAGTCATTTATGTTAAATTGCAAGGGAGCTACAGCTTAATCACTGTATTTCCATAAAGAAAGGTTTTGGTTAGCATTTGTAATTCGAATATTGCTGTGACATGAATTTGAGATTTCATAAATTTCACTAACTGGGAAACCACTATTATAATCTTTAATGATATGAATTCTTCTGTAAAAATGCTGTCATCTGTATCCTACACTGTCAACAAAGACTTCAAATGTAAGCCTAAGAATGAATCTGTAATGGCCATCTGTCACATCGTCGTATCACATTTCCAAATACAGTACTCAAAATACTTGCTTCATTTTTTCATTTGCATTTAAATAACTGAACTTCATTGAGTTAATGAGCACAAAAATTAAGACCTGCAGCTCCCAAGTCTGTGCTGACCATCAAACCAACCATTGATTCTAATGCAATTTAGGATTGAACCCTGGTCACTGGAAGTGTGTGGGAGTAACTCTGTCAGCAGTGCAGAAGTGCTGTTCCTTCTGTTGCACAGTGTAGTGTAGAAAATTGAAAATATATCAAAATATTATTCAATTTGTACTTTGCTTTTAGTATATCCTAGTTCTTTATTTAAATTTTGTGAAACTCATAACTAGCATTTGGTTTATCACTCTTATAAAATCATAATTTAGCTTGGAAATCCAGATGAAATGTTGACACTCTATTGTCCTCCATTGACGCTACTTGACCTGCTGAGTTTCTTTCGCATGCTGTGTATTGCTTTGAATCAGAAGCAGATTTGTTATCACTGGCATGTAACATTAAATATGTCACTTTATAGCAGCAGTACAGTGCAAAGACAAAAAAAATCTATAAATTCTAAAAATAAATAGTGCAGGAAAGGAATAACAACATTATGTTCTTGGGTTTATGGATTACTCAAAAGTCTAATCTCAACTCCTGTCCTTCCTCCCTGATGGTCATAACGAGAAGAGGATATGTTTCAGATAGTAAGGGTCTTTAATGATGGACGCTACCTTCTTTGGCATAGCATCATAGAGGTTTAACTGTGTTGTTTGACAAACTCATGAGGAATCGTGAGGTTAATTTGTAGGTTGGGAAAAAAAAACTTGCATATGGAGACTGATGAGAATTCAGACAGATGAAGTCTGGTTATTAACAAAGAGAAGAAAGGAGTGATTTTTGTCACCTTGAACTATTAGACACTTTATTGTCTTCCACAGATAGATTTGGAATCTGAGTTCTTCAAAGAAATTTGGCCCTGCACTGCTGTGTTCAGGACACAGCATGAATGTTGAAAAGTTGGAAATGCTTTCTTCTCACTTATTCTATAGCATAATTTTAAAACAGAGCTTGACTATTTGAAGAATTCTGCAGTGTGATGGAATTGAAAGTGTTTTTGCTGTTACCTACATGTCTTTCTTAAATTAGACATGGATGTCTCTGGTGAAGGTAACCTTCGTGTCTATGTCCAGCCACTCCATTATCTTAAAAACCCTAATTCTTATTTTTGAAGGCCTCTTTGGTCTAACTTCTCCTCTGTCCTCCTTAATTTATTGTATAGACTGGCATTATGGATGAGTATAGGAATTGCTTCTAATCTAGATAGAACACCCAAAAATGGGCCCCTTCCGAACAATTGCTGAGCCCCTATTCCACTGAGTCAAAAAGCTACAGTAGAATGTAGTGCAATAGTAAAGGTTAATGCTGTGATAAACATAGATAAATAGAAAACCTGCGTATGTCTCTCCTATCAGCTAACGTTTGTGACTTGTTTCTCTAGATCTTCTTTATGGACAGAATCCTCTATTGGACCATATTGGTAATGTCCAATTTGTAGCATTTGTAGACTGGAGAGCAATAATGTCTATATATTTTAAATAAGGAAGAAACTGTAGGAAACTGAGAAATATGAGAATGAATGCTAAATGAATGGAACTTCACTAGCAGATGTAGCAGAGATACCTTGTATATACTCAATAATGAAACTCTGGGGAACGCTAATGTTCAAAAGGATCTGATTACCCTTGTATGCATGTCACTAAAAGTCAAGATGCAGATGCAACACACACACATATGAAGGTAAATATCACCAAGGTCTTTATAGCTAGGTGATTTGAATACAAGTGTCAGGGTATCTTGCTAAACTATGCAGGTTCTTAGTGAGGTCATGTGGAATATTGTGTACAGTTCTGTAGTGTGGTAAAAGTTCTTGACATTGAGGAGAGATTGAGAAGCATGGCCTCTATTTTCTTGAGACTAGCAGCGTGAGAAGTGAGCCTCATTATATAGTTCTCAGATTGTTCTTAATTATAGTTTTTAAGGTAAGAGGCAGAAAGGAATATTTCCCTTTGCTGAGGTGTAGAAATAGAAGTCACAGTCTCAATATAAGGTAAAGGCCACTTTGGAATGATATGATGAGAGATTTCTTCACTCAGAGGATGTAGATTTTTGGAATTTTCTACCTCGAAGGCTTTTTAGGAGCTTAGTCATTGATGCCATTCAAAAAGGGATAAATAATTTTCAGGCTATGGCAAGGAAATGGTGCTAAGGAAGAAGATCAGACTTGAATGACAGTGTAGACTTAAGTGATTGAATGGCAGACTGCTTCTGTTGTTTATGGCCTAGTGTTCATATAAAGTGGTTCTCACATTTCCCAATCTACCACCTCTTTCTTCCATATCCAAGACAAAGGTTTTCATTACATTTTAACAACTCCTAAATTCCCACTCCACACTATAAACTTCCTCGTAATCTGGTTGCATCAAAACAGTTACTTGTTTTTCTGAATTCTTGTTTAATTTACACATTTTATTCTGCTAGTTTTTCTCTGTAGAAAGCAGGTCTTGTCCTTAGGTTTTTCACGAACATATTCCGACTTTCAGACAGGCAGCTCCTGGTGTAAATCTGAGCAAAGATGTTCAACTGAAGTAAACTCAATATTGCTATTTCATTTGCAAACACCAGGCAAGTGATAAACCGTGGGCAAATGATCAGATGCCATGGGATCAATATGGTAAAAGAGTGTTGGCAACACTGCTTCAAGTGACATGTCATTAGACACAAAATATTCTGCAGATGCTGGGGTCAAAGCAACACGCATAAAAGGTCCTGAAGAAGGGTCTCGGCCCAAAACCCTCTTCGTTTCCACGGATGTTGCCCGACCTGCGGAGTTCCTCCAGCGTGTTGTGCGTGTTGACATGTCATTAGAAACTGGTGTGTTTCTTCTAGGCTTTGTATCTTAGCCCTGCATAGATATCTAAAATAGGCTAATATTAATTTCAAAACACACTGATTGAATAGTTTGGCAGTTACATCATAGTCATAATAATGGGATCATTTGGAAATGTTTTTCACAAAAGATGTGCATGCAATTAAAGGATTGGAAATTTTTTTTTAACCAGTGGATTTTAATGGAATGTTAAATAATTCATCCTGATAAAAGATTTTGAAGTAATACTTCATTGTTAGCTATCATTAATTTAAAAGCAATGAATACAACATTTGATTGTAATGACCAAATAATCTCACGAAGGGCACATTATTTGTTTACTCATTATTTCATGCTGATGATTTAAAATGTTAGTATTTTTTGATTTAATCAATTCTTTAAAATTTGAGTTAAAGTGAATTGATTCTGAATGACCCCAATGCTATAATATCCAGTTTTAGTTTTTCTATATTTTTAAATGCTAACAACAAGGTATGAGATGTTGATACCCAAGGTCATACAAAGCATCTTGAAGCAGAAAATACTTTATTCACATTCAGGATTTTGATTGAGGTTTACTTCAGTACCTGACCTTAAGACCACTTAAGAATTAGTTGAAGTGTTAATCATGGTTTGGGGCCATAATTTGTAGCCCAAGTGTAACCCAAGTTAATTAAACCCAAAGATATAATGTTAGAAAGCTTCACCTGTGGATGGATGAAAACTAGATTTACCAATTTTTTTCTAAAAAGGCGAACTTGGGAAAAAAGAGCAATGCGAGAGTGAGATGTGGACAATTTACAGAATCTCAACTAACTATAGAAACTAACTGAAGATAAAAACTGTTAAACTGGAATTAGTAGTTAGTATATGTAGGCTATTTACTGTAAATCCTCAGGGTGAAACCCCTGGAGGATAGTAAGTATTAATAAGAGATTTATTGAAGCTATGGCTATAATGAGCATCAGCTATAGCAAAACAAATAGGGTGTAGAGAGTAGTGTCTAAGATCTCTATCGCATAACTGGGAATTAGTTTTGTTAAATCATACCAAGGGATTTGGTTGGGTTTTTTTGTTGTGTGAATATTGTGAATCAACTTTCCATGGGCGACCATTCACTTCATCCAATGAATCAAGAAACAAAATGGCAAGCCACCCAAGATCAAAGAACCAGCATGGGAATGGAATGCTTCAGAATGTAGAGGATTTAATACGATTGGATGTACAAACTTATTTCTCATTTGAAGGATCTGCATTTGATTTTATGGAAGAACTGATTATTTTTGCAAAGACTTAGATAAGTGACTGAATGAGATTTACTTCGTTTAAAAGTTTTGATGTTGGAGATTTGTGGTGAAAGAAGTTAAGCTGTATGTATACATTTTATAGGTGGGTTTGAATTTGAATTTGAAGACATACTGACCCGAAACTGAAACTCAAGTTAACCATAATACTTAAAAATAGGAATTCAATAAGTTTCCTAATTAACGAGGGATAAATAAAAAGGAAGGGTTAGTCTTTTAACCTTTATATAGGGAATAACTCTAAATCTAATTAGTTAGAGAAATTGGAGTAATAAAGATTATTCTAATAATCTCATTGATGCTAACTAAACAGGAATTTGGTTTTCATTGATACCTGAGATTAGGAACCTAAAAGATAATGTTGGAATTTTGAATTGTGCCTACCCATGTAAATATTTTGTATATATTGCTGTTCTTTTTAATAAATAAAACTTACCTACAGAAGTATACATTTTCTGTTCACTGCTTCCTTCCGATACCTAGAGCTTCTAATGGCCCCTAGCATCCAGTGTAATACTATGTAAGTTGATCTTCTCATAAAGAATGCAGCAATCAGTCACACGAGATAAGATGAGCACTACACAAGTGTTACACAAGTATCTTTTATGTTGACATGGAATTTCTACCTTTTTTTTTCCTGCTTAAAATGTTCAGTTGAATTTACTTGCAGATTCAGATATGGATTCAAATTCAGATTTACTTATCACATGTACATCGAAACATACTGGCAGACATGCCACAGTCTTCTTCATTAAAGCATTCAAGCATTTGATAATCTATAAGTTATTGTTTATCTAAGGCTATTCCAAGAGATATTGTCATGTGTAACTTAAATTTAAAGTGGCTGTGGGATTTTCATAGACTTCTTGGCTACAGATCAAATGTTAGGCCTAAATTGAATGGACTGCATTGGGTTAGAGACTACTTCATAAATGAATTAAATTAGCAATTCTCAGCCATTTCATGCATCTGTTACCAAGGATCACTATGTTGTTTGCTTCTTGAATCAATGCTATTCCTTTTAAGAGTTGAGCTCAGATTATGTTTGCAATACATCTGATGATCTTTTGAGTCTTTGTGTCGTATTTTTCTGCCAAAGGTGACTATGGCTTCATAAGCAACCAGCCCACCCAGTTGTAATAGGTGAATCTTGCTATCATTGCACTTGCTGACCGTTTCAAATAAGTGTAGAAAAAAATATTACCTCCTGTGCTACATCTGGCACTGAATCCATGTTGAAGAAGCCAACTTGGGTCTCTTGTTCAGGGAAAGATAGCGGCAGGTTATGATATATTCCAAATTGATGTGTATATTTTAAAACGCACCCCTTTAATGACTGTCCTTGGTCTAGCTCAACACCATTTTAATTGATATTCTAGCAGATCAGGTGGCAATAGAGTAGTGAACTCCACTATGGTCTTTTAATTGATTGGGTTAAAATTCCCCTCTCTATTTTTCAGTGTGCCTTTGGTATCTATATTCCTTTATGCAGCTCAAGGCAATGGATATTTGATTGCTTTTCCTGTCTTATACCAATTCTGCACAGAAAGGTGAAGTTCATCTCTGATTAATTGGCATGGCTTACATCTACCTGTTATATTCATGGATAATAACATGCAATTTCAACACCATTTTCTTCTGTTTTATAATTTGTTGACTAAATCATTTCAAGAAATGAACTGACCAGGGGCTGGTGGGATTTGAAAAGGCATTGAAAAATTAACCCATAAAATGACGTCAACAATGGAAAATCACAGCTTCATGACAACAAACTAAGAATTTTTTTTGATATGTATCAATGAAGGAAACCTTATCCGTTTGCACTTAATTGATTATAAAAAAATCTATTTTGTAATTTAGTAACACTTTAAAAGAGGAATTACCATGGCAATTTTTAACCTTTACATAATAATGTTTTATTTTACAGTACTTATGTCCTCAATGCGTTGCAGATTAATCAATTAATCTTTGACTTCCAGAGGAAAAATGGTTTCGTTCATTTATAATTGAAAGTTAATGAATTAATATTTGCAAAGGAGCCAGAGGGAAATGAAGATCTGGGAAATTGTACAGCAGTGAAGGGCATTAGAGCAGAGCACAAGAGGGCAAAAAAGAATGGAATTCAGATTTTTTACATAAAACTGTTAGTTGTCAAGACAACAGAATTCTCCTGTGTGATCTATAGTAGAAGATAGTGTGAAGAATTTGGAAAAAGTTATTTTGGAGAATAAAAAGATCTGAAAAGCTTTGCCACAGGAATATTTAAAGCAATGCCCATTGTATTTTCAAGGCAGAGGAAAATGAAAGATTATTATGACTCTGTAAATTATTGTAATTAGTCTCAGAAATGTTTAAATCTCCATGGTTCCATGTCATTGCACTTCCTATCTGTAAGGATTTGGTAAACAAAAAGTTGGAAGACTGAAGTCTATATATCTATTCCTAGTCAAAAGCTGTTCACTCTTTGTACGTTTATTAACAACATAACTTTTATTTCCGGCATCCAGCCCAAGTCAGAAATTGCTTCATTAAACTTGTGTATCTGTTATGGCATTAATTATACACATAAAGCTAGTGTCAATGGCTATTCTTCATTTTTCCAATAGACTTGCTTTGGTTTATTGAAGATGCTCAAGCAAATCAGCACAGTGGACTGCTGTTAGATGTTGATATTGTAATTGCTCCCAAACTTTCTGGGTTTGAGTAGCATGATGTGCAGTGCATAGTCACAGTGTAGCTGGATTTGGAGTCCTTCTGTCAGTGATATATGTCATGCCTGGATAGTGATGTGAGCAGAATCAGTAGTATCCTACACGTAGAAAAACCTAGAATCCTCACAAAGCTATCTTCTTGCACCATCCGTGGTTCATTTGCAAGGGTGAACATAATTTTTTTTGTGCATTAGTTGATGGCAAATTACAAAAGATTGCAAGTAATTTCAGTTTTGAAGGAACTTGATACATAAGAGCTCAGGGCTGTTAGTTTTACCAGTCACAGCAATGCCATCCTCATCCTTCTCTGAGATTCGGGATTTCGCTGAGATAGGTGGCATACTTCACTGAGGACATTCTTATTGAAAAATAACATCTTAGAAAATATAAAGCGGTCCTGATGAAGGGTCTTGGCCCAAAACATCAACTGTTTACTCTTTTCCATAGATACTGCCTGGCCTGCTGAGTCCCTCCAACATTTTGTGTGTGTTGTTTTGGACTTCCAGTATCTGCAGATTTTCTTGTGTTTGTCTTAAAAAATATCCCTTGTCGAAGATAGGGTCACTAAAGATATTGTGTAGAAATGCAAACCTGATGAGGGCTTTACACTTGCCTTCAGGCAGATTTCCTTCTCCTGTATGTCCTTTGTTACACTCCAAGGGAAATGCCACCAATGCACCATCTCCAGGAGGACCTTGTCTGTACAGAAGCTTTATATTCAAGATCACTTTCATTTGCAGATGTGGTATCCCATCGTTTCCTTAAGCCGTGCACTTTGAGGAACTTCAGGCAGTACTACATTTAGAGATAAGTTACTGACTGTACTTCTGTGCCACTAGACTGGAGTAAATCCCTGTTGATTCCACACTTCTTACTGCTATGCTGGGACTCTGCTGGTGAACCCAAAGGTGGTGAATCTATAGAATTCATTGTCTCTCATGGCTGTGAAAGCCAAGCCATTGGGTATATTTAAAGTGGAGATTGAGAAGTTCTTGGTTAGTAAGGCTGTCAAGGGTTATGGAGAGAACGCAGGACAATGGGTTTGAGAGTAAAATAAATTAACCATGATTAAATAACTCGATGGGCTGAATGGCCTAATTCTGTTCCTATATCATATGGTTTTATGGACCTTGCCCATTCCATGTCTGCTCACTGCTGTAACAGGAGCTTGTGCATATCCAGTGATTGTTTACCTATGGCTTGGCATGGAGGAATGTCCTGTGAGGGTTGTTTGATGGGCAGGGGTGAGTGACAGATTACCCAGATCCTGTCCTCTCACTCATCACCTCATAGTGGGTGAGATGGAAGCTGCTGTCAACACCTTCCCTCTTCCCACCCCCCCCCCCACTATCCTCTTTGTTTTGTGGCAGAGATACTTCCATCTTTACCATGTTTCCTCTGTGACAGAAAGAAGGCCATCCAGGCCAGTGGTTCTATGCTGGTTTATGGAGCAATGCTCTTCCCTCATGTATTTTCAGTGTAACCTGTTCTCCCTACTGCCCTATCCATTCTACCACCCTCTTAACTTATAGTGACTAGTTAACCGAACAAAATTGGAGCATGGGGGCTGGACTAAGGAGGGATCTTGGCCCGAAACGTCATCTGTTTGCTCTTTCCATAGGCGCTGCCTGGCCTGCTGAGTTCCTTGGGTATTTTGTGTGTCTTGCTTGGATTGTGGATAGGCTGACTGATAGAGATACAGAATACAGATAACAGGATTATGTTTTGATTGGGAGGATGTACCCACGAGAGGGCCACAAGGATGGTGCACTTAAAGTTTTTATCAATAACTTAGATATGGGTACCAGGAGTAATATTTGCAAACTTTCTGGTGGTACAAAGCTGGATAACAATATGTGCCATGTAGCTTTCAAAGTTTAAGCGCAGCTGAAGTAGATGGACAGGGATATAGCAGATGGAATATATCAGTGACTTCACGTTATTGCTGTCCAGTTTACAGATTTTTGCTCTTATGCAGTTCACAAGGCACTACCTAAAAATCCAAGATATGGAATGGAATTTTCTCTTTCAGAAGTTATATGGGAAGTGCAAATGAAATAGCAAATTATATCTATTTTTATTTATTTCAATTTGCATTTCTCAACACATATATAGATAATATGGTAAATATTTTTCACACAGTAGGTTCGTTTTGCTGTCTAGCAGTTTTTTTTTTTCAGGACCTTTTCATGCTATTTACTCTCAAGATGTCTAAATTGAGGCCAGCAAGTTTAAGTGCAAGATATAAACTTAAATGACAATTTCCTGGGTGTAAGCTATTTCATTAAACTATGTTACCTATACTTGATATGCATTTAAAAGGGTATTTCTTTATTCAAACTGAAAGCCTGGAAGGTGATAAGCACCTGCAGTTGTTTGTGTCCCAACTGCTACCAATTTATGAAACTGTTTTTCAGTTTCCAAGACAAATCTTTTAAGTGCCCCCCTGCAATGACAGCAGCTGTTATCATTACTGTTGAAACAAAACAATCTTAAAGGAACACATCTCCACTTAGAATATGAGATTCAATGGAAAATGGGGTTACGAGTTATGGAAAATCTAGATGTGGAGCTGTTTCTAGGAATGCTGTAACCAGGTTAGTAATTAGAGCCAGGAGATGCCTGTAATGAGGAAAAATTGTAATCAGCCATGTAATTTTAAAAAAAGTTGATAGTGGCATATGAACTTTGAACTAAATGTTTCTAATTTTGTAATGAAAAGCAATTATATATAAGCAGTTGCTCCTTATTAAGGTATATTGGATGCAATTAAAAAGCCTTACTTTGGCAGACTTAACATATCTTGAAAATTCGGAGTGATGTACTGAATGACCCAATGTAGCATGCAAATATTCAAGAAAATTAATTGTAATTGGAATATTGTTTTATTTTATTAAAGCTATATAGTACCAGTTACATAATACCATGTAATACTTTCTGAGTGGAGGCGGGGGGGGGCGATACATTTGAAAATGCCTAATATGATTGATAGGGTTGGGAAATTACACTGGATGGCAGTTTAGTAAACTCATCACAAGACTGAACTGGAGGACATGTAGGATGTTTAGTAAGTACTCCATCTGGAGAAATTCCTTTATGCCATACTATTGATCAGATTTAGCTACAATTAATGGCATAAAAAGATTGTTTAGTTTTGTTTCAAGTATAGGTTCCCATTTGAAGTTAGAAGTGTTTTATTTGAGAATGGTATCATTGATCAGGCTCGATTGTGTTGAAGATCAAAGTAACAAAGGTGGTTTGATTTTCAGTTTAATCCAGCTTGATGAATAATTTCAAATCATAGCTGAGTTTGAAATGCTTTTGACTATTTTGAGAACAAACACCTATTTAATTTTACACAGTTAATTCGGTCACTAAAATTCAAATGCATTCCAAACTGCTACTTTGAAAAAAGATCCAAAACTTAAACAAAAACCTCTGTCCATCCATTTTAAAAACGAAAAGGGGTGTGAAACATTATTAATAAGAAAGGTGGTTGGTGCAGTGGTGAATACAATGCTAACTTGACAAATCATGGTGCAGAATTGGAGTCAACCTGAGTTAAGCTAAGTAGTGGGGCAGAAAACGTCAGTCTGAATTTACAGTCATCGTGATTCTGAACATGGCATAAGTGGGGAATTCTTAGGTGTGTGTGTGTGTGATAGTCATAGTACTGCAATTATGGGAAATCTTGACCTACAAGTAGGCTGGGTGAATCACATTTGCTACAGTAAGGTAGAATGTGAATTCATGGAATATGTATGAATTGCAACACACACGATATACTGGAGGAACTTAGCAGGTCAGACAACATCTAGGGATAGGAATAAACAGTTGAGACCTTTTATCAGTTGTCCAATTAGATGCTGCCTGCCCTGCTGCGTTCCTCCAGCATTTTGTGTCTGTTATTCTGGATTTCCAGCATCTGCAGAATCTTTTGTGTGTATGTGTGTGTACTTTTCTACATCATAATATTGAGGAAACAGAAAGGAAAGAACTATTTTGGATTTTGTTTCGTGCAAAACAAAGAATTAATTGATAATTTTAAACACAAGAAATTTGCAGATGCTGGAAATCCAAAGCAACATACAAAAGTTGCTGGAGGAACTCAGCAGGTCAGGCAGAATCTATGGAGATGAACAAACAGCCAACGCTTTGGACCAAGACCCTTCTTCAGGACTGGAACGAGGAGGGGAAGACTTCAAAGTAAAAAGGTGGGTGGAGACTAGGGAAGATAGCTAGAAGGTGATGGGTAAAGCCCAGCGAGTTAGAAAGGTGAACGGCTGGAAATGAAGGAATCTAATAGGAGAGGAGAATGGACCATAGGAGAAAGGAAAAGAGGAGGGGCACCAGAGGGAGGTGATAGGCAGATGAGAATAGGTAAGAGGCCAGAGTTGGGAATAGAAGAAGAGGGAAGGGGGAGGATTTTTTTTAACCGGAAGGAGAAATCAGTATTCATGAAATCATGTTGGAGGCTACCCAGATGGAATATAAGGTTTTGCTCCACTATCCTGATTGTGGCACAAGAGAAGGACCAAATGTTGGAATGGGAATCAGAATTAAAATGTTGGGCCACCGGGATATTCCGTTTTTGGCAGATGGAGTAGAGGTTCTTAACGAAGCAGTCCCCTAATTTGCGACAGGTCTCATTAATGTAGAGGAGGCCACATTGAAGGCACTGGATACAATAAATGACCCCAGCAGATTTGCAGCCTCATCTTGAAGGACTGTTTGGTGCCCTGAATGGAGGTGAACGGGCAGGTATAGCACTTTGGCTGCTTGCTGGGTTAAGTGCCGGGAGGGACAGATGGACAAGGATATCACAGAGGGAGCAATCATTTTGTTCAGGTATTGATAATTTTGTCAACAGGGTTTTGGGAAAGGTGGAGGTGTGGATTAAGGTGATACAGTTCCCTGTGAAATTCAGGTCCTGAATCTAAACTATCAAAGCATGAGTTTTGGCTCTGGTTAGTTAAGAAAACACATGGAAAGCTATGATGACTGACTGCCAATCTCTAGCAAATAACAATGCAAAATTGTAAAAAAATGGATTTCTTTAAAACATACAAAAACTTACAAAAAAAGAGAATAATCTATTAATTAAAAGAAAATAAAGTTAGTGTTAAATCCGAGGCAGCGTCTTACAAAATTAATTTCATGGAAACTTAGAAAAGTTTTAAAAGTCTCAACATGATACACGCGGTAGATATTTGCATTACTGAGATGTCAACACTCGGTGACATTGTTTCACAATAAGTGATTGAGATGGGGAGAATCTTTGTCACATCAAGGCTTATGAGCTACTGCATTTCTCATTTGTGGAAGGCTGTGAAGGCTCAATTATGTTCATTTAGTACACAGAACAATCAATTTCTGGGAATTAAGGGAAATGAGGGTTATGGGATAGTGTTGGTGAAAGTTCAGCTCTGATCTTATTCAATAGCAGAGTGTGCTCAAAGGACTGGTGTGATGCATTTTCCTTTTATGGGTTTGTTTTTAAATTGAATGCTGTAAGATTTCAGCTGAGGAGGAAGAATGAAATACTTTCTTCTCCTCATATAATCTTGACCAATCATGAGGATTTTGCCTTCATTGTCCCAACTGGAGAGTAATTCATCCATGGCCATCCAGGTGCAGATGACTGCTTATGTGAAAACTGCATCCTGATGTTTATGCTAAATTTTCCTTTCAAATTTTATCAGTATTCCCTTTTTTGCCCGAACACACACTGAAATTATGTTGCTCTATTATTATTTTGTGTATAAAAGGCCCCTTCTAAATTCTCTTTCATAGATTCTATTGAGGTTAAAGGGACAACTCCTTTTCACTTATGCCTTGCACCTTGGACCAATGAGGCCAAGTTATTTAATTAGACTTTTTTTATTGCCTGTGTTGTTTGATGTTATGAGTTGAGTAACTCATCTGATGGTTAAGATTAATAGTTGTTAGAACAATAGATAAACTTTATGATGCTATGGTTTTGATCTGGAGGTTTACTCAATATAATCATGACATAGCTCGGTGCCCCATTCACAGCCTTTTTAGTTCATTCATTCCAAATAGTCATAAAGTCAGACTGAATGGAAACAGACCCTTTGGCCCATCAGGTCCCTGTTGACCATCAGGTAGATATTTAAATGCATGTTACTTTAATCCCATTGATTTCTCCCCAATCACAAACAAGAGAAAATCTGCAGATGTTGGAAATACAGGCAACACACACAAAATGCTGGAGGAACTCATCAGGCCATGGAAAAGAGTGAACATTCGACATTTCGGGTCGAGACCTCATCAGGACTGGCCAATTTTTCTCCCCAATATTCATATCACTTTCCCCCAGAACTGTCCACTCATCTGCACAGTGGGGCTAATTTATGGTGCCAGTTAACTTACCAGCACACAAGCCTTTGGGACTTGAGAGGAAAGCCCATCCAGTCACTTCATAGTGACATCCTGCCACGCCCACACAGAGTGCTGGTGGTCACGATTGAACCCAGGTCACTGTGGGGCTGCAGCTATACAGATTATGCCCCAGCTAGGTACATGTTAAATAGATGCCAGTTTAAAATATCTAAAGCCTATGACAAAAATTAGGATTTCCCCAAATTTTAAATAAGTAAATGCCTCTGGCAAAGGTAGGAATGTTAGATGAACATAAAGATTTGGTATTATCCTGCAGTAATTACAAAGGGTAGCATGTTAATTTCAGCTGATTTCGTGATGATGCAAATATTTTTGTTAGTAGTGTGGTAAGCAAGGTGCCGTACAATGGAATTTACCGATCACTAGTTCAGAATACAGAGAATTTGCTTTTATCAGCAGCCTTGAGTAGCCTCAGATAAACATTTATATAATATTTCTTTAACCTTTTAAAACAACAGCTGTAATGCAGATGATCTGCAGTTTAATTGAAGTGGTGCACAGGAAATAGTTATGAATGCAGTAAAATTTTGTTCATATTAACATAATCCAGAGTAATTTCAAGGATATTGTGACTAGTTAAAACACTGAATGTTTCAGACTGCTGAGGTAGATAGAAATAGTTTAGTCAAGCTTGCCATTAATGGCAGATCAGAAGAAAATACAGCCGTATTTCTAGGTTCATTGTCACAACACATTTAACAGTGAGTGAGCTTATTCAACTTGTCACTACAACATCTGGTGTTGTTATTGAACAGAAATATGCAGCTACAATCCTGTAAGATTACTCAATGTAAAATGACATGTTTGATCAAATGAATGATTTTATAATTGAACTTGTGGTCAATAGAACAGCAATATTAGCGATAGTTTAATATCGATGTTAGTGATTGCATAAATGAATACCTTCTCATGGGTATTCATGATATTGATGTGATTCATGGGCTCTTGGTGGAGTTTTTGGCCTCAACGGGAAGCTTGCCTTTGGTGATAACATGGTTGTACTAGTTTCAAGGACCAAGTCCTGTAATTATCCAAGAACAAACTGCTTGAATCATGAGTCCAGAGAAGATTTCTTCAAAGTACAATGATTGAATCCAGAGTCTTTATTCTTTCAGATTCATCCACGATTGTTTTTTTTGACAGGAAAAAGACAAAGGAGGCAGCAAGTTTTCAGAAGTGAGTAAATCAAAAGGTGGAAGCAGATAACCATTTCAGTAACAGCCATTTTTACAAACCCCTACAGAGTGACTTGCAGAAGAATTTAAATCTTCTCAGCAGATTATGCACAGCAACTGAACCTTTTGATAACTAAATGTACTAATCACATTTTTCATTTTTACCAATTGTTTGGCCACCTAATTCAATTTTAAGAGTTGTAAATGGGAGACCAACATGATATCATCCCCTTGCCTCTCCTCCACTCCCTTAAAAGTGCTTGGAGTTTGTTTGTAAATGCAAATTATTTCCAATACTTTCTCTTACTACTTTGACAGGACAAACTGGATTATCTAAAACATCAGTCAGATTTGACCCTAAAGTGAACTTCTCATCCCATGTGCTTTCCATAATAGGATGAATTCCTTCCACTTCTTAACAGCAACCTTTTCCAGAGCTGTTTCTGCCAATTTGCTGCTGAAAACCTCTTCAAATCTTCCATACTTGATTTATATTTTCTGAGCTAAGTTTCCAACTTCACCATCCTAAAATTGAATTCATGAAAACTTTGCTGCCAATAGTTCTCAGCAAGTTCCATTTACTATGGATGCTGTTCTGCCGCAACTCCAGGTCCACCAAGGCCTCAGATTTAAACAGTTGAAACTTGTATCCAAATTCCTCCGTGTCCTACCACTGTGACCTCCTCCTACCACAAGGAAGCTCTGTACTTCTCCTACTCTGGTATGATATGTTCATCCTATTTAATTTAGTAGCCTTTAGCAGTCATCAATAGCAGCCTAGACCCTGAAAATCAGAAAAACATTCCCAAATATCTCACTTCCTTTAAGATACATTTTCAAAAATATTACATCAAATATTTGATTAATCTTAATACTATGTTGCTTAATGCTGCAATGAATTGCCTTGTGGTGTTTACTAAAAGACGCTACAGAACTGCATTCTGTCCTTCTCTATCACATCTTCACGGAGAAGCTGCTTCTCATTTCTCACTCAGGTAACTTCACTCTTTGCATCCAGGACATTAAAGGGAAGTTCTTCACACATTGCTAAATAACTTATCATACATAAAATTGCTTCCTAAAGCAATTTATGGATCTGGATGTAAAATAGAGATCAATAAATATTTCTACAGCTGTGATTTTGGCCTGTGGGTAGCTGGGTGGCATCTGTTGAAATGAGTGAGAATAATAATTTTTAAAATTCTTTAATTAAGCTGTAATACATGAAAGATTTGCATGGAGGAGAATTTCAAACATGTTAGAACTACTGCCTTACATAGGAGGTCACACTCAGTGTGTGAAAATATGCAGAATTATGTTCTAATTTTGGGCAATGAAACAAGAAATGCCAAGTGAAATGAGGTGAATAAATAAGACACCATTTTTAATTAGTTTCGTTTCACTGGAACTACATATTGGAGACAATTGAATCAAAGGTGAAGAAATTGGATTAGAGTATAACTATTTTCATGGAAGAATGTAGTTTATATTAATTGACTAAATATTTTTCAAAATTCCAATTATGCTAAAAAACTGGAGTTTGTAACATGTTAAAGTCAGCAAACATTCGGAAAGACTTGGCATAATTAGTGATGATCGTAATGTTTCCGCGAATGGAAGATCCAGCTTTAAAATGTTGTTGAAAACATTGAGTGCAGAGGAAAGAAGAGTTGAAATGTTTAAGGATTTGGAAAGTTTTTGATAAACAATAGCTCATAGTATTTGAAAAGATTAAAATGACTCAGAAAGTGTGGATGTGTGTATGTTTTTGAACTATGAAGATGTAAAGGTAAGAACAATGTCTGAGTGTTAGGTTTTTCAATTTTTTATTTTTCTGTTTATTTAAATAACTTGGTGATGAATAAGTGAGGATGCCACTGCTGCTGCCATTGATGCCAAAGAAGGCATAGAAAATAGGCTAAAGGCTTTTATATGAAATATAACTCAATTTCTAGGCATATGCAATTTCAATTTAACATTTAGTTGGCACTTTTCTGTGCTACTTTTAAAAGACTGTAGGAAAGGCACTCATTCCGTGCTAGAATTGGCCAGAGAAAGAACCCAGTTTTGCTTGATATATCTCACAGACACTTTAGTTGCTCCTGTTTGCACTAATAAACTGCCTTTTGTCAGCTAAGGCCATGACACTTACCAATTACTTGTCAATTAACTGGTTCACCTGTATAATCAATCTACATCAGCCAAACTGTTGCTGTTCACTTTTTCTGTTGTGTAATTTGTGTCCTTTCCAGCACCGATGAAGGGTCATGGCCCAAAACATCGATTATTTATTCACTTCTATAGATGCAACCTAACTCACCGAGTTCCTCCAGTGTTTCATGTGTGTTGCTTAAGATTTCCAGCATCTGCAGAATCTTTTGTGTTTCTGTTGAATCCCATTTGTGCTTTCACTGCTGCTATTGCTGATAATGTTGGGATATTTTCCTTTACATGGCTGACAGATGTTATTTTTCCAAATAAATTTTGCATTGATTTTGTGAAGTGCTGATTGTGGACTTAAAGAAGGGCAAGTCAAACGAATGCACATCAGTCCTCAGTGAAGGGTCAGTGGTGGAAAGAATGTACAGAATCAAGTTCCTCCATCTCAGAGGATTTATTCTGGGCCCAACACATCGATGCAGTCATGAAGCAGGCAAGTCAGTAGCTCTAATTCATTAGGACTTTTAAGGAGATTTGGTTTGGCACTGACACTGCAGCAATTTTCTACAGATATATGCTGGAGAGTATTCTGACTGGTTGCATCACCATCTCAGACGTCCCACCCTGCAAAAACTCATTTCAGGGAGGTAGCAGCCCTGCCCCCCACAACCCCATATTCCCCCCCAACCTCCCCTCCCCCCCCCACCCTCCGGTTGACCTCCAAGGGTGTATGTAATACTTTGTTTAGTGATTTTGTCTAATGTGTAAACCAAATTGGGTATATGCAGAAAATATGACACTAAAATATGTACATATATTACATTATATTATCATGTTTATTTTATTACAACTTTAAGCAAGTCTACAGGGAGTTTGGCGTCATCACGTAGGACATCAATAGAGTAGATCCTTAGCAGCTGGCCAGCTAATTTAAATTACATTGGCTACGCTAATGAACGAATGACACCTGTTAAACTCACCTCAACATATCTTTTACATTTTAATCCACCATGGGCAATAGAAAAGTCACTGTTGCAAACACTGTCATTATTTTTGAGGTCGACTGTAAAGCCCGCCCACAGAGAAAACTGATAGGTCTACTTAGCACGAAGAGAGACCAATCAGGATGCTCGCTCTCCCCCTCAAAAAAAATCAATTTGCAGGATATTGTATATAATTTCCGGGCATCAGGGAGCCACTATCAGTATGCAGGAGACACTTGGAACTTCTGGGAGAGGTGGGATGTCTGCCATCTGGTACGGAAGCTCCAATGCACAGGATCACAAGAGGCTGCAGATGTTTGTAGACTCAGCTAGATCCATCGTGGGAATAGCCCTCCCCACCACTGAGGACATTTTTAAGAGGAGGTGCCTCAAGAAGTGGCCTCCATCATTAATAACTCTCACCATCCGGGACATGCCCTCTTTTCATTGCTACCATCAGGGAGGAGATGAGGGAGCCTGAAGACCCATACTGAAAGTTTTAGGACGAGCTTCTTGCTCTCCACCGTTAGATTTCTGAATGGTACGTGAACCCTGAACACTGCACCGTTCTTCGTTTGTTCATTGCACTAGTAATTTACTTTTGTAATTGGAGTGTCTTTGCACTGTACTACTGCTTCAGGACAACACATCTCTGCTCATTGATAAGTGATAATTAATCCAATTCCAGCTTGTATTTTTGCAGCTGCATAATTTTTGTATGTTTCCCATTTTTCTGTTTCAATGCTCCGATCTTCCTCTTGCACACTTGGTATACAATCATATGTATGACCCTGTGGCTGATAACCTTCATAAGCGTGCATATTCAAACAGCAGTCCAACAACAAATTACTACAATGTACATAGTGGAAACATCAATGGGCGCAGAATCTTTGTGTTACAGCTGCTCTATTAACAACAACTGCACATCCTGTCTCAATCACTTCTGCTTCAAAAGTTCTTCTGTATATTGCCAATGGGTTTTCTGACATTGAGATAAAACTCCATGAAATACATTTTGTAAACTATCTAAAATTTTCATTAAGTACAACAATATTAAGGTGACCTGAAGAAATAAAACACTGATGTTCAATCTGGTAGAGTTCTTCACCTGTTGTAATTAATTCCATGATCTGAAAGTTAGATCCAGTTGATTCTTCTTTACCATTTTAAGCAGAACCAAACTGGTAACACAATGGCAGTTGGCAAATTTTCTGTTGCAGTTAACATTACATTGAATGTATGACTGTTTTATCCTTAGACTTGTCATGCTTTCAGTGTACTTTCATTATGTCAATTTATACATAATATTCCTTTCCCAGTGTGGTCTGAGAAATTGAATTATATTGCTTCAGGTGTTGTTGTGAAATTGACAGTTGGTGTCATTACTGTAACAACTATAGTGCTTTAGTACGATGTTGGAAGAGATTCTCAAATGTAATAAGTCCCTCTACTTTCCTTTATATCTACATTCAAACTTGTAGAGAACTGGATCACTACTATCAAATTCCAAATTCCAAATTATCAAAGGTTCACTTATTATCAAAGTATACAATGCTGAAATTCTTTTTCTCCAGATAGCCACAAAACCAAGAAAGAAAAGAACAGCAGCAAGATCATCAACTCCCAAATCCTCTTCCCCACACATAAAATGAACAAAAATGGAACAGGGGCACATCGTCCCTCAAATTACCTCCCCCCCCCCACCACACTAAAAAACAAGAAAGATCGGGTGAAAAACACAGAATATAAAAACTATGAGACTGAAAAAGAAAGTCCATAGTCCAAGTCCCTACCCAAAACACAGAAAACCTAGGTAGCATTCTCTGAGCACAGTCACAGTTTCCCTATTGGAAGCAGAGCGAGCCCACTAGCAACCAAAAGACGGTCTCCTGTCTCTGGCAGTAGAACGATCTCACCGGTGATCAAAAAGCAGTCTCCCCTCTCCGGTACCAGAGCGAAACCACCAGCAAACAAAAGACAGGCAGCCAGCGCTCACCTTCTGCATTTGTCTCTGTTTGAAGATCTCTTGTCACTTTAATCAGCGAACAATGGAAGCTTTATTCAGCGAAATGGAGTTGAACATCGACTCGCGTTTTGTCCTGCAACCTGCTCACCATAAGGTTTGCACCTGCTGCCTCTGCCTCCCAGAATCCTCTTGGAGACTGCAGAGCGCAGTAATACCCAAACTGCAACTTACAGGCTCCAACATTTCCAGAATCACATTCAAGTCGAAAAGCAAACGTAAAAGACATAAATGAAGTGAAATATATGGTTTCATGGTCTGTCCAGACGATGTTGACCATGAGAGCATTGTACACAGGTGCCATCTTGACTGGAAGTCTCCCCAAATGCTTATCCTCCTAATAACTATACCCTCCAACTCTCACTTCTGGAGCTGGAGAGTATAGTTTAGACCTCCCCATGTAATCCCAAAGTCTAATATGCATCGTTTCACCCAAAATAATCATTTTCTTTTCCATCAATTCATCAACCCCCTCGGCTTCTGAAACCCTGATCACGTAAACACATCACCCTCTGGTCTACCACGAAGTTCCCATGCTGTTCTTCTTTCAGGCCCTCTGGAATCTCTGAATAGCAATCAACTCATGTCTCCATTAAGCAGCTGCCATTGCGCCTCTGCCAAGGAATACCACCTGAGAATGCTGTAGCCATGAGGCCATCGGATTTACATTGATGGCCTCACAGCTGAAATGGTCAAAGGCTCACTAAATTGTGCACATTTATAATGATGCTCTGCACTTTCTAGGTCCATACCTAAGTGCTGGATGCCCCATTGTCATGACTAGTCAAAAATTCTGGGTAGTGTTTTTTGAGGTGGTCAATAAACACTCAGATGGTTGCTGCAGAACATCTGAGGACAAAGTAATGCACAGAGAAGAACTTCAGGTGTTGAGGGCTATATCATTTGCTGTGGAATATATAGCCTCTGATGCTGTTACATCAGTATTGCTGAATGCTTCCATTATTTCTAGGGCCTTCCTGCATGGTTTTCTTTTTCAACAACATACTATATCTTATTTTGAATTGTGATTGATTAAGTATGTAAATTGATGTTAATAACCATGTATTGTGGTGTGATCCCAAAGAATAACTAAGAAACAAGGAAATGCTTTGAAGGAGTCTCCTGATTGCATTTTCCCTAGTCAGAATGCCATCAAGTATTTAACCAATTATATGCAAATGTCATGCATATCATTCCTCTTTAAAATTACAAGATGAAAATGATGATCATCCAAGACAAAGGTAGTGTTCAGCTTTAACACGTTGAGTAAAAAATATCAGCAATTGTATCATAATTAAACATCAAAAAGAAACCTATAACACTTTCTGGAACTGTTGGAGCATTTTTTATTTTTTATTCATACAGTGTGGTGTTGTGTGGACAGCATTTTAATGCCAATCTTTGAATGACTTGAGAGGATGACAATGAGCCATCAACTTGAACCTCTGTAGGTTTGAGTGTGAAGGAGTTGGTCCATTAAGCTGTCAGGTATGGAATTCCAGAATTTTCATGGCAACAGTAATATTATAGCTTCTATCCTGTGGTTATAAGATTACAGTATTGAGTTATTCCATATTATGATAAAAAGGACTTTTCACCTCACAATCTACCTTGTTGTAGCCAATTTATCAGGTTTAATTTACCATTTTTTCTAATCTTTTCCTCACAGCAAAGCAAAATAGCTGGTTATTAACTTCAGGGAGAGGAGCAGTTCACATGTTCCTGTTTTCAGAGGCTCATCAGTGCCTCTGCTTCCTCGCATCCTCAGCAGGCTTGAGAAATGTTGTATGTCTCCGTTCACCTTACCAATTTTTATAGATGATATATAGCACCCTGTCTGGCTGCATCGTGGTTTGGTATGGCAACTGCATTGCCCATAATCACAGGAAACTGCAGAGAGTTTTGGATACAATACAGCACTTCATGGAAACCGGCCTTCCCTCCATGGAAACAACATACCAAACTCTGGGGGGACCCAGCATCCCAGGCAGCAGCTCCGGAAAGGGATAAACAGTCGACATTTCGGGTCGAGACCCTACATCAGGACTCGTATGCTACCTGGCCTGCTGAGTTTCTCCAGCATTTTGTGTGCATTGCCTTGGATTTCCAGCATCTGCAGATTTTTTCATGTTTGTGGTTCCCTCCATGGACTCTCTCTATATTCTTGCTGTCTCAGTAAAGCAGTCAGTACAATCAAAGACCTCACCTATCCCAGACATTCTCTCTTCTCCTGTCTCCCATCAGCCAGAAGATACAAAAGTTTGAAAGCACTTACGACCAGGCTCAAGGAGAGCTTCTGTCCCAGTGTTCTGAGCTGACTAGTTCCCTAGTAAAATAAGATGGACTTTTGACCTCATAATCTACCTTGTTATGACCTTGCGCCTTACCGTCTCTCTGCATTGCATTTTTTTTTGTAAATGTAAAATTTTATTCAGTACTCCTTATTGGCTTGGTTTGATTTACTTTTTTTGAAACAGCAAGAAGCGTATCATGCATACTATTTATACAAATAAAATCATTACAAAGTGCATTGAGCTAAAGTAATGTAAAACAATAACAATGCAAAAAGGAAGTGTAAAAGCTACCAAAAAAGTGCACTGCAGGCAAATGTTAAAGTGCAAGATCTTAACGAGTTATTGTGAGTTCAAAAGCACATCTTTTCTTCTGTTCAAGTGTCTGATAACAGTGGGATATAAGCTGTCCTGGAACCTTGGTACGTGCTTTCAGAATTTTGTATCTTCTGCCCGATGGAAAAGGGGAGAAGAGAGAATGGGGTCTTTGATTATGTTTGCTGCTTCACTGTGGTTGCAAGATGTTTAGACAGAGTCTGTAGAGCGGAGGCTGGTTTCTGTGGTTTGCTAAGTTGTGTGCACAACCCTCTATGGTTTTGTGCAGTTACATGCAGAGAAGTTGCCATACCAAGCTGTTACACACACGGACAGAATCTGTTCTATGGTGCATCAGTAAGAGTTGGGAAGATTTGACGGGGACATGTCAAATTTCCTTAGCCACCTGAGGAAGTAGAGGTGCTGGTGAGCTTTTTTCGTTGTGATAGTAACCAGGTCAGCCTATTGGCGATGTACACACTGAGGAACTTGAGCTGTCAACCCTCAACACTGTGTACCACCTCAGTGCACTGCTGTAATGAACTGATCTGTATAATCAATATGTGGGACAAGTTTTTCACTGTCTCACATGTGACATGTGACAACAATAAACCAACTTATCAAGTTAATTCATCAGTTTATCAATTTTTGAACAGCTTTGATAATGGGGCAAGGATATATTCCAAAACTGTACAGTATGTAATAAACAGATAGCATAATTCCATTGAACATATTACTGAATGTAGTAAGATTGTGAGTCTATCAGGTGTTGTGGGTGATGGTGATTGCAGTAGCGCATCTTTCACACTGAAGGCAAAGATAGTTAACACTATGGTCACACTCATTAGTTCTGTCGATCAATAGGATGCCAATCAAACAGGCTGTTTTGTCTGCAAGGTTCTGAGATATTTGACTGCTTTTGGAGCTGTGCTCGTCCAGGCAAGTATTCCATTTTGTTTTCTGACTTGCAATTTGTCAATAGTGGAAAAGCTGTGGGGAACTTGAGAAGCAAGTCTCTCTCGGCAGAATATGTAGCTTCTGACCTACTCTTGAAGTCACAGTGTTAAGTAACTGGTCCTGTTATGATTGAGTTTACTGTCCAGTTCCTATTTTGATTATGGTGATTTTAACCAAGAGAAAACCATGCGAGTTGGTTGAAAATTCTCTAAAGAAACCAACAAGTTATTGCAGTTTAGAAATGTCTGTGTACAAATTGGTTGATTTATTTTTTCATTACAATAATTATTACATTTCAAAATATTGAATAACTTGCAAACACCCTAGGGGTACCCTGTAGTTGTAAAAGTAGCGATAGAAATTTCTTACTGCTTTGCATGCCTATACTGGAACCAATTTGTAAATTGCAACATTCATTATCATCTAGAAATAAATAGCATTAACATTGGTTAAACTAATTCGAATAAGTGCAGGCTTATTTGATTCAGAATCACCAAAGAAATTTGGAAGGAATACTGGAAATCTGGTTCAGGTTGATGATCTTTCATTAGCAAAGTTCTGTGTGCAGGATATTGTTATTGTGAATAGTATCTTGGATCTCATGTTCTATAGAATATATTGGGGGCTTTGCCAAATCTCTCTGTCTAGCCAAATGAATGTGCCTGGAAGTTAACAGCAAATGTAAAATTTAGCTGAATTAGAGGTACATAAGCGCCTTCCTTAGTTACCTCTGATTTTCACTGGCATTCTAATACATTAGAAAATTGATCATGATTAAAAAAGAACCACTTTAGAACAATTAAATGCAATAAAATAAAATAAATTCAGTTGAATACTCATGACTGCTCTTCTCCAATCGAGTGAATGGACTCTCTATTCCTGTGTCAGGCCTAACATTTGTTCAGTGGGGCAGTTTGCAAAACACTATTCAGAAATTTGTGGATGAGCGTGCTCCCTGTTGAACTTCATGTGGAGTTGAATGTCAAGAAGTTCTTGGGGACATTTGTACTGGAGCTCTGACTCTCTGTGTAGTCTGGAGTTAAACATATGCTACATCGATGATTACATTGGTGATGCTTCCTGCATCCTTTCTGAGCTTGTTGATTTCATCAACTTTACCTCCAACTTCCACCATTCCCTCAAATTTTCCTAGTCCATTTCCTACACCTTTCTCTCCTTTCTTGACCTCTCTGTGTTCATCTCTGGAGATGGTCTATCTATTGATATCTTTTATAAAACCACTGACATCTCGTCTATTCCTGTTCCTACCCTGTCACCTGTAAAAATGCTCTTCCCATCTCTCAGTTGCTCTGTCTCCACCACATCTGTTCTCAGGATGAGGCTTTTCATTCCTGAACTACACTTTCTCCACCTTCAATGCTCTCCTCACCCACATCTCTTCCATTTTGTGCACATCTGCTCTCAACCCATCCTCCTGCTGCCATACCAGGGAAAGGGTTCCTCTTGTCCTCACCTACCACCCTACTAGCCTCTGCATCCACCAAATAATTTATCCATAAATTCTACCTTCCCTAATGGGATCCCACCACCAAGAACATCTTTCCCTCCCTTCTACTTCTCACTTTCTGTAGGGATTGCTCCCTACGCGACTCCCTTGTCCACTCGTCCCTCCCCACTATCTCCCTCCTGGTACTTATCCTTGTAAGCAGAACAAATGCTACACCTGCCTCTACACCTCCTCCCTCACTACCATTCAGGGTCCCAACCAATCCTTCCAGCTGAGGCGACACTTCACCTGCCAGTCTGTTGGAGTCACCTACTCTATCTGGTGCTGCCTTTGTATCAGTGAGGCTTGACGTAAATTGGGAGACTGCTTCATTGAGTATCTTTGCTCTGTCTGCCAGAAAAAGCAGGATTTCCCGATGGCCACCCATTTCAATTCTACTTCCCATTCTAATTCTGACGTAGTCATTGTCATAGTCATACTTTATTGATCCTGGGGGGAAATTGGTTAAATGGTCTATGGTCTCTACTGCCATGACGAAGCCACACTCAGGTTGGAGGAGCAAAACCTTGTAATCCATCTGGGTAGCCTCCAACCTGATGGCATGAACACTGATTTCTTGGTAATTGTCCCCACCTCCCTTCACCATTCCCCATTCCTGTTTCTGCCTCTCATCTCCTTACCTATCAATCACCTCCCTGTGGTGCTCCTCCCCCTTCCCTTTCTCCCATGGTTTTCTGACCTCTCCTATTAGATTCTCCCTTCTCCAACACTTGATCTCTTTCACGAATCAACTTCCCAGCTCTTCACTTCACCTCCACCCCCTCTTCTGGATTCACCTATCACCTGCTATCTTGTACTTCTTCCTCCCTTCCTCCCAACGTGTTAGTCTGACTCCTTTGCCCTTCCTTTCCAGTGCCGATAAAGGGTCATAGCCTGAAATGAGTGTTCACTGCTTTCCATAGACACTTCCTGGCCTGCTGAGTTCCTCCTGCAGTTTGTGTGTGTTGCTTGGATTTCCAGCATCTGAAGATTTTCTCATGTTTGGAGTTAAATGTTGGCAGTTTCATGTGGGATTCCGTGGAAGATCTGGGTCATGATCAGCTTTATGCTACTTAAATCTCTATCGGACCAGTTACCCACATAGTACTTAATACTCCTGCAAATTCTGTAAGTTTCTGCACTAAGTTTGTCACTATGATGGAAATTGAGTTCAGCTGTGCAATTAATAACTTTTTGATGCTTAAGTCTTCATTGATACCTGAATCTACTGTAAGTAGGTGAGACAAAATCTGTTTTACTTCTGATTGTATTGTTTAAATTTATTTTACACCAGCATTAATGACTCAATAAATTTACCTTTGAACTTTATTTTAGTTAAAACTTGCATGACTAGAAATTTAACTCGTCTTTTATATTTTTGTATGTCCTGAATGCATTGGAAGCTAGTTTGGAAGTGTTAGATCACACATGAAAATGTTTGATTTATTAATAACTAGGCATTGACCCTACCACTTCTGAGCATGATTCTCCTGAGTGCAGCTGACATTTGTTCCTGTGAGGCTGGGTCTGTTTACTTCACTGCCAGAAGATGGAATTTATTGGAGAAACCTATGAGTTTCATTGTCAACAAATTTCAGGTGCACTTCACTTAGAGAATGAAACATCAATCTAAGAAACTATACACTTGAAAAAATGACTTTTTCTAATTTTTTTGTCATCAGAAGATTTTCCAAAATACATTAGATTCTTTGTAGATGAGCTAAAATCGTTTCTATTGTTTTAATTAAATGTGGTTAGAGTAGATGCAATGCCAAAATGTAAGCTTTTTCAACTGTGCTGTATTATTACGCTGTTCAACAGTTCCAATTGTCAGCAAATGATCTGATATAAACATCTTTTTTGGTCCAACTAAAACCGGTGAATGATTGGGGTAAGGATATTCATGAGCCTCCAAGCCAAGGAAAAGATTAATTTGATAGCCACAAGAAATTACTTTTACTATTCTTAGGTTTTGTGGGTGTGATTGGACTTACCTGGTCACTGAGATTGATTCATGCAACAGAATTATGTTGAAGTTCCCTCCATTATTGTGGGCTTTAAAAGATTTGTTTTCATCTCTCCTTCATGTGTATTGGACACCATTGGATTTACCTGTTTTTTTAATGCAAAGGATTTGTGGTCCTTCACAAGTTCGTCCACTGAGCTCTAAATGACAATTTTCTTATTGGCAGGTTGTTAACTTAAGATTGTAAACTCATGCTGGGTCGATCAATGTTGGTCTTTTGTTCTTAATTGCAATTACAGAGTTGTGGCACCTGCTATCTGTAATTTAGTTGGAAGTTTATTTCTTCAGGAGAAACAAGAGCAAATATCAATGTGTTATATAATAAAATTTTGAAATATTTTTTAAACAGCATTGAAGAGCCTTACATTGGCCTTTTTTATGTTCCTTTTCATGGGTGATCAATATCTCAAATTCAAGTTTAATTATCATTAAACCATACATGAATACAGCCAAATGAAGCATTGTTCCTCTGGGGCCAAGGTGCAAAGCATATACAGCACATTCAAACTAACGAGCAAAGAACATAGTCATGCAAAAAAGTACATCCATTGTCCAAGACTGAGTCACATGTCCTGAACATTGTTGTACAGATTACCAACAGTGCACAGATGCATGCAATCCAGCTTTTCATTCCACTGATTGAACACTAGAGAGCAGTACCGACAAGAGAGGCCAGCCCCCCAACCAAGCATGGATGCTGTGCTGCAATGCCTCTGGCATTTCTTTCCTGGGCTGCAGCAGCAGGCAAGCCCACAGCTTGAGGCCTAGTCTTCACTACAACTGAGGCCACGCAGCTCCCATGCCACCTGTCACGTCACTAAACAAGGGAAACAGGCCTGCAGTTTCTTACATTATCAATGTTCATCAAGAGAAACATCCAAGACAATCACCCACAGTTGCACTGCACACTGCCTTTGCACACCAACTCAGATGCCTTTGAGGAGCAGGCAGCAACACGGTTTTCACCCAGGCCCACTCCTCTGAACTCAGTCCAGCTCTGCCGATATGCTGGCTGGCTCCATTTCCAATATGCCGGTCAGCTCCTCTGATCGATGAGCGCTCACTGATGGTGCAGATCCATGGCTCCTGAAGATCTTGCAGCCCAGCACCATCTTGCAATAGATCAGGACAGGTGAAGGGTCTTGGCCCGAAACATTGACTGTTTACTCTTTTCCACAGAGGCTGCCAGGCCAGCTGAGTTCCTCCAGCATTTTGTGTGTGTTGATATATTTCCAAGTCAACGTGGTTTGTAACTTATCATAGAGTCAGAGAGACATAGAGAAGTACAGCACAGAAACAGGCTGTTCGGCCCAGCTCGTCCATGCCAAAACCACCTGATCTCCTACTCCCATCAACCTGCGCCGGGACCATAGCTGTCCATACTGCTACCATCTATGTACCTATCCAAACTTCTCTTTCATGTTGAAAGTGAGCTCACATGCACCACTTTGCAACCTGGTAGCACATTCCACACTCTCATGACTCTCTGAGTGAAGAAATTTCCCCTTAACTTCCCTTTTAAACTTCTCACCTTTCACCCTTAACTCATGACCTCTGGTTGTATTCCCACCAACCTCAGTGGAAAAAGCCTGCTTACATTAACCCTATCTGTAACCCTCATAATATTATATACCATTTTCAAATCACCTCTTAAACTTCTACAATCTAAAGAATACAGTCCTAGCCAATTCAATCTTTCCTTGTATCTCAGGTCCTCCAGATCTGGCAACATCCTTGTGCGTTTTCTTTACTCTCTTTTAACCTCGTTTGCATCTTTCCTGTTGGTAGGTGACTGAAACTGTGCACTATACTCCAAATTAGGCCTCACCAACATCTTGTACAACTTCCACATAACATTCCATCTTTTGTACTCAATACATAATTTATGAAGACCATAAGCTTTCTTTACAACCCTATCTACCTGTGGCACCACTTCCAATGAATTTTTTACCTGTATTCCCAGATCTTTTTGTTCTACCACACTCTGCAGTGCCTTACCGTTCACTGTGTAAGACCTACACCGGTTGGGCCTACTGAAGTGCAACACCTGACACTTGTTTGCTTTAAATTCCATCTGCCATTTTTCAGCCCGTTCTTCCAGCTGATGCAGATTCCACTGCAAGCCAAGATTGCCTTCCTCACTGTCCACTACACCCCCAGTCTCAGTGTCATCCACAAATTTGCTGATCCAGTTAACCACATTATCATCCAGATCATTGATGTAGAAGACAAACAGCAAAGGACCCAGCATTGATCCCTGCGGCACACCACTAGTCACGGGCTCCCAGTCAGAGACACAACCCTCTACCATCACCCCCTGGCTTCTCCCACAAAGCCAATGTCTAATCCAATATACTACCTCATCTTGAATGCTGAGCAACCAAACCTTCTTGACCAACCTCCCATGTGGGACCTTGTTAAATGCCTGACTAAAGTCCAGGTAGACAACATCCACTGCCTTGCCTTCATCCACTTTCCTGGTAACTTCCTCAAAAACTCTGTAAGATTGGTTAGACATGACCTAACATGTATGAAACCCTGCCGACTATCCTTAATTAGTCCTGGATGTTGTTGAGCTCATTAGAAGTTGTTGAAGATGTATTCATCCAGGCAAGTGGAGAATGTTCCATCATACTCCTGACATGCCTTTGAAATGGTGGAGAGGACTAGGAGTGTCCAGAAGCAAGTCAATTGGAGGCTTCTGCTGAGGACTGATCACTCAGCATTGGAAAGGCGGAGGTCTGAAGCGATGGTGAAGATGCAGTAGGATTTGGAACTTGGATGAGGCATGGGTTTTTTTTTTCTGAAGTGTAGCATAGGGCTATGAAAGTCAGGCCTCAGCTGAGGGCTAACCACTCAATGTTGGTGAGGGAGGAAGTAATGTTAAAAGATGTGGATTGGATTGGATCTGGGATGAGGGTGAGGCTTTTTTCAGCCATGATATTCATCTTATCAAAACCTCGTGTTATTTAAAAAGACTCTACAGGTTACTCCGCAGTCCTTTCTCAAAAGAGGCCTAGTACACTCTCAGTGAGCTCATACGTTGTAATCGGACAGCAGATATTATGTTACATGGGTACCAGTGGCTTGATTTTCCTTTTAATATAGACCCTTGTCATATTTTGTAGGTTCCTGGTGCATCATATAATGTCTTTGAGCTTAATGCTCAATGCTTTCAATTGTTATATTAGTTACCCTGAGGTGAGGTGATGTTGTGTATATCATTTTTTTAATATTTGTTTATAACTTCTGATTTTATCATTCACTACAATGGAGAACATGTATTTCCAGATTATTTTTACCTGAATTAGTGAACTACTGTGCTTTTAGTATAAAATGTCAACAGATTTTTCAGTCCATATACATATGCATAATTATTCCAATTTCCCAAATATTTTAGTTATCAAACAGTTCTAAATCTATTGGTGTCTAGTTGCTATTCTTTATTTTCACTTGACCGCATGGGCAGAATCACTTTGTCTGGTATGCAACTCATCAGCTCTGACTCTGCACTGCTCTTGACGTCCTGCAAGGTTTGACTTGCTTTGTTGGATTAATATTAGTTTCTCTACTAAAGCTCTGAATCCTGCATCTTGAATACTATAGGTAATCTTTTTGTGTAGCAGTGAGGGCACTGGACCTCTGAAATTTCAATTTGCAGCCAGTGACTTCAGGTAATTCACATGTGGGTTAAATGTCCTTGCATTTAGGATCACAGAATTACAAAACGGTAACAGAATATTGATGTCATTGCTTTAGCTGAGGCATTATCAGAGCAGACCATTTCCCTATCTTGCTACTTATTTATTTTTATATACTACAGTTGAGCTTCTCTGCACTTCCATTGCTGCATTAAAAAGGATTTTCCTCATTTCCCTTGGTTCTTTTATCAGTTTTCTCCATTTGTTCTTTAATAGTTGATCCCTCCAACAATGGGAATGACGTACAAGAGAAAATCTTCAGACGCTGGAAATCCAAGCAACACACACAAAATGAGAGGGTTAACATATGAGGAACATTTGTCCGCTCTTGGACTGTATTCCTTGGAGTTTAGAAGAATGATGGGAGACCTCATAGAAACATTTCGAATGTTGAAAGGCATGGACAGAGTGGATGTGGCAAAGTTATTTCCCATGATGGGGGAGTCTAGTACAAGAGGGCATGACTTAAGGATTGAAGGACGCCCATTCAGAACAGAAATGCGAAGAAATTTTTTTAGTCAGTGGGTGGTGAATCTATGGAATTTGTTGCCACGGGCAGCAGTGGAGGCCAAGTCATTGGGTGTATTTAAGGCAGAGATTGATAGGTATCTGAGTAGCCAGGGCATCAAAGGTTATGGTGAGAAGGCGGGGCAGTGGGACTAAATGGGAGAATGGATCAGCTCATGATAAAATGGCAGAGCAGACTCGATGGGCTGAATAGCCGACTTCTGCTCCTTTGTCTTATGGTCTTATGGTCTAAAAATGCTGGAGGAACTCAGCAGGCCAGGCAGTACCTGTGGAAAAAAGTACAGCTGACGTTTCCAGCTGAGACCCTTCAGTAGGACTGGAGGAAGAAATGATGAGGAGTCAGGGTTGGAAGGTGGGGCGGGGGGAGCTCTTGCTTCCCCACTTACCCCACATTTTATCCTGACTATCTTCCCTCTTTCTTTCCAGAACTGATGAAGGGTGCTGACCCAAAATATCGATTGTGCAGTTTGCTCTGTAGATGCTGCCCGACTGATTGAATTCCTACAGTTCCTTTTATATGTTGCTGCAGAGTCCAGCATCTGTAGTCTCTTGTGTCTTTCACTTCTCTCTTCTGTTCACATACAGTCCTTCATCCTTGGAATTATTTTGGTAGTTTTCTCTGCTGCACACTCTTAAAGGCTTCATCTTTTCTGAAGTATACTTCTCAGAAATGGACTCCACACTTGACTTGAGGTTGACTCTGTGACTTCATTGCTTTTGTACTATTTGCTTTTATTCATAAATTCAAGGATTTTTTCTCTATATTGATAACTTGATACAGAGAGAAATTATCTTTTATATTTCTGTCACACTTTTAGCCTCCCACTGCTGAGGAAACTTTAAATGTTAATTTCTCTGACATGTAGGTAAATGTTGTATCAGCTGATAGAAGAAAACACATCTTGTATTTTTGTTCACTTGGCCTTTACTGTGTGCCGTCTCAATGATGATATGTCCATTTGCTATCAAGTTCCGTGACCACTGGCAAAGTCTGCACATTATTTCTCCTGAATATATCTGCACTGCATTTCTCAAAAGCTTTTCAGTGTTCAAATCAAAGCCATGCTAAAGTCAATACTGTATGTTCAAATAATTTCTGAAACTATATTGTGTTGTGCTGTTGCCTGGGCATTCTCCCTCTTCTGGTAAGGTACTCAATCACATTCTGTGGACTCTTCTTTGAACTACTTATAAGCATGGATGTGCTAATCCTCCATCTTACCCAGACCTTCTGACCTTCAGATGTTTGATGCTCAATATTATAGCACTACCTCAAGACTATGCAAGATGACTTTACATACCATATTGCAATACCATTTTCAGTGGCTCACTGGCTGCAAATACATAATTTTACAGAATAAGTTTTAATTTCATTGTATAATCATCATGCTTTTGACTTTTTTCAATCTATCATTTAAAAGTGAATCTTTAACCACCGAGATCTAGCAACACTTAGTGCTATTTTTATTGCTTCACATAAATAATGACCCCAGAATTTTCCCTAGTGTATTAAAAGAGAAAGATCTGGAAAAGACTCAGTAGGTAAGACGGCATCAGTGGGGAGAAAAACAGAGTCAACATTTCAGGTCAACAATATGATAAATGATCACTAACTTCAAATGTTAGGCTTGTCCCTCTCTCCTCTGGTTGTGCTCAACTTGTTTAAGTATTTCCAGCATTTTCGGTTTTAATTTCAAAATGTTAGTATCTGCAGTTGTTTACTTTTGGAATTCCCTCTTTCATTTGGTAGCTGGAGTATGAAATCCACTTTAGCTGCACAGCTGTTAAAATTGATGTGTTGACTACGTGGGATATTCTGCTAAGACTCAACAGAAGAGCAGAAGGATAAGCTGAAGTCTTTAGTAACCAACATAGAAGATACCACATTTAAAATTGTTCTTAATGATAAACTGCCCACTTTGAAGAATTAATAAAATACATTCACCTAGTGGTAGAATACTAGATATTCTATCTTTGGATTAGTTAACAGTGTTAAAGAAGATTTTGATTTATTGAAAATATTGTGAAGTTGATCAAAAGATCCAAAAGGATCGATGTCTGTCATATTATAAATGCTAGGAATGGCAAAAGTTAGATGAGCATGAGCTTAAAGTGATTGTATTGTGATATGCTTCGCATTCAGGTTAATGGAAACTGAACATTATGTGAAATTTGATTGAGGGCAGTGGCAACATCAAAAGTATTTTGAGTCCTTTGAGCACAGTTCCCTTCAGGTGCTTTTAAGAATTACATTATTTAAATTTTTGCCATAGTCCAAAGTGAATAGGCCCTGTTTTGGAGTATGCTCCTTTATCATTATGAGGAGAATAAAGATGATGAGAAAATAGTCTTACCCTTGAAAGAGGAGCAGGAAATAGTTAGGATAGTTTTTTTTTGCCCAAACTTGAGCCAACATTATCCAGATGCACAATACTACTCACAATAGAAATCACCCCCACGCTGCAGATTCTTACATGCTTATTTCAGAGACATTTTGTATATCAACCATTTTATATTAAGCTGAATACTGATGCCTTACTAATGTAAGCAGTTTAGCTCATCTTGCTCCCTATAGATTCGCCTATCAACATTTGAAGTGCTGTACAGTTCTGAAGATTTAGAAGGCCTTTATTTTTAGGAAGGAATCATTGCTCTAACAGTGAAAAATCATCATTCTTTTAAATGCATGTGAGAGCTATGTCTCCAAAGAATTGCAGTATTTCTTTATAGAAGTCCACAATTCTACTCACATGAAAACCATGTGTTTAGCCAGCAGAATGGTTAAAAAAAAAGGTAGCAGGGATGATGGTGGATTTACATACTTTATGCACAAAAGCATAAATCCTGTCAATACCTTAAAGAGCATGGTACCAGCAGGTTTGTTGCAGGAGTTTAAGAGGAGGAAGAACAAATGATTCAATTCTTCAATTCAGCACTTCAAGTCCATTCTGCCATTTTGCCAGTTCCTACTTAATCATTTTCAAATATCTTCTTATAGCTGCATTACTGTAACAGCTAATTTCCTTACTCTTCTTCCACTTTCCATTCTGACTAAAAGGCAGGTGGTGTCTTTGAACAAGTCTGAACATCAATATGATATAGGTCCCACTCTAGGGCAAAATAGTATTACAGCCAACCACAAGCATAGCTGGAGCTAGCAAAAATAACCTACATCAAGCCAGTTACATATGGGGACAGGATTGAAGGCAAAGTTCTGTGAACAACCTTGCCAGTGCTTCTGTTTTTCTCTCTGATGTATATATTTAAAATAAATTTTTGACTTTCAAGAATACTTCTTACTAGTTAGTGGTTCAGAGTTGTACATTCAGCAACAAGTTTCTAAATGGGTTTGGTTCCAGTTGATAAACATGACATGATTGAAAAGGATGATTTATGATATTTAGGGAATCTGTAATCATTACATCATTCATTCTGACTGTCAATCAATCTTTAGATAAATAATTTCAATATTTCACAATTTTATTTTTGATTCCACAACAAATATTGAATTGAGTCTGCTGCCTGAATGGATGATGGTCTGAGCTTTGTAAAAAAGCCTTGGGGGAAATCTATAAAAGCATTTCTTTTGGTGTAGAATGATCAATTGTGTTCTAGGTTTAAATGAACAGAAAAAGGTGTTTACTACTTGCACTCAAGTTGAATCAGTTGAGTGTGGAAAATAATAGTCCTACAATGGAAGGGCAGTTTTGTGAAAATAGTTCATTTGCATATATTCTGTTGGGTGGGAAAATAAGTTGAGATTTAACAAATTTTTTTTTTGAAATAATGGAAGTGTTATTTATTGCATGGTTAAATAATTTTTCACAAGTATGTGTGTAATTTTATCAGGACGAATAGTCATTTTTTTCATTAATGTATTTATTACTAAGAAAATTTTGCCTGTTAAATGCACAGGAAAAATACATTTTTCATGTCTAACAATTAATACACCGTGGTAAATTTCAAATGTTTATAAATCACAATTTCTGCTAAAATTATATATCTATATGCACAAATAAAGGAGATCTTTTGTAACTTACTGAATTACTGTATCTTATAAGTTGAGGGCCAGGAATAGGAATTAGACTGCATATTCTGTTTTAGCCCATTTGGACATGATTTCTGTTGTCCTACTTTTTGTATGTAAGAAAGACAGATTTATCTGTTAAACTTGCATGTCATGGTATTATTTAGCTGCAACAAAACTATTGCTGATGAAACCATTGAAAATAAATAAGTCCAGGAATTCAATTATTTTCCTAATAATGAGATACTCAGAGCTGTGGAGAAGCCGAGGGCATATATATATATTCCATTTGCACAAATGAATAAAAAATATGACATGAATCCAGATAAGGTAATCATAGGCTAATGAAATGTTGACCCTTTTCTTTAAGATTAGAATACAGCCAGGATACAAGTTATTTTCCAAATGTTTCAATCAAGAGCCTTTGTTAGATCCCATTTGCTTTTACTTTTGGCCTCCAAGTATATATATAATAGATAAAAATCAGCAGGTCAGGGAGGATCGGTGGAAAGCGAAAGTTATTTTTTTTCAGGCTGAAGATGCATTGTTAGGATTGGGTCAGAAAGAAAATCAGTTTATTTTAAATTACAAAGGATGGATGGATGGGGTAACCCTTGGAGGACTTTTCATCTGGCACTTTTGTCTCGTTTGTCCTCAGGAATCCTATTAACATTCTGTATACCTCTGTATTTTGAAGCTTTTACTTGCCTTTTTGTTTGTGTTGTTATTTGTGTTTTCTTCCGCTAAATGCACTTGTCTTTCCCCATTTACAAGTCTTTATTCATGCTATTTCTCTCTGCCCTCATCAATGCAACAACATTGCTGTGTACATACATCTATTGATGCTTCTGGACACATCTTCAGTGATGTTCCTGGAATCATCAGGTATTTCGGGTCTTTCAACATCATACACCTTCCTCCAGGTGACTCAGCCGGGGCTGATCAGACCCCAGCTTGTGTCCAGATGGCTAGCTACTTATGACTCCATGGCTCTCCTCTTTTAAGCCACAGCCATCTTGAGGCCCTCTCTGCCGCATCGGTGGTACTGCAGATGGCTCTCCTCTTCCTCTCTCCCTCGATGCCCAAAAATGCTGAAGGCTCTGGCTAAGGAATGGGCTACGAATCCCCTGCAACCAGCCTCCACTGGGAGACACCTCGCTCTCCATCCAGCCTGCTGACAGTTGCTGACCAGTCCTGCGTACTTGGAGAGGTTCCTTTCAAAGGCCTCTTCCAAGCTATCTTCCCATGGGACTGTCAGCTCCAGCAGCAGGTCATGAGAGTGTGGACCGAACTGCCAGCACGAGTGGTGCACGTGAGCTCGATTTCAGTGTTTGTGAAGTTTGGGTAGGTACCTGGATTGTGAGGGTATGGACAGCTGTGGTCCTGGTGCAGGTTCATAAGAGTAGGCAGTTTAAATGGTTTCAGCATGCGCCTATAGCCGTATTTTTATGCTATACTTTTCTATGATTCTAACTAGAATACGCCATCAACAATTTGGCCCTGCGGCAACCTGACCTACCCTACTTAGTCCGATCCTTTCCTACTCCACCCTCTCTGCTTGTTTTCCCTCTGTCTGAGTTCTGATAAAGAGCCTCTGACCTGAAATATTAACTTAATTTTTCCTTTTGATATGCTGAATGTTATCTACATTTTCTGTTTTAATTTTAGACTTCCTACATCTACAGCCTCTTTTCATTTACTTGTTACATATACTGTACATTAAAATTTGAGATGGTAAAGTGCAAATTACCCAAACTAATTTCCACACCTTGCATCTATATAGCACCATAAATGTAGCAATATGTTCTAAGACACTACTCTAATGATGAGTGAATACAAACAATGAGACCATAATCCTAAACCTTAAATGCAAACTCTGGATGAAAGTTGGGGTTAATTCACTAAGACCTTTAGAGCATCAAGGAACAACGAATGGGGTGAATAAAGGCAGATATTTGTCTTTTCTTATGACCAACCATTGAGCATGAAATGTTGCCGTAGAAAAGCAGCATCCACCTTCAGAGATCCTCACCACCCAGGCCGTGCTCTTTTCTTGCTGCTGCCACCAGGCAGAAGGTACAAGTGCTTCAGGGCTCACACCGCCAGCTTCAGGAACAGTTACAACCTCTCAACCAACAGAAGGGGATAACTACACTCATTCTATTTCTGGTGTTCCCACAACAGATGGCCTCACTTTAAGGACTGATTTTTCTTGTTATTTCATGCTCTCATTATTTATTGCTATTTATTTATATTTGCACAGTTTGTTGTTCATTGATCCTGTTTACAGTTACTGTTCTATAGATTTGCTAAGTATGCTTGCAGGAATAAGAATCTCAGGGTAGTATGTAGTGATGTGGGTATTCTGATAATAAATTTTACTTTGGACTTCACACTTTGAACCAAGAAACCCCTTTCATAAGTACTTTTCCAGACCATTGGTGCAGAGTTCAGCCCCTATGACTTGCTGGTGGATATAGAGGCAGAAAATATTTCATGATCATTTGTTATTATTCTGTTTGGTGTTCTTTTTGGTGTGGGGAAGTTTGGGATGCTAGCTGCTTTTTTCTCTGTCCCATCATATCTGGTTATTGGTATATAGTCGGAATATTTATAAAGTTTACGATAAAGTTGAAAGCAACAACGATCTTCTTTAGTGGCAGTAGGTTTATCGCTGAAATACAGCAGTCTACTTTTGTTATTCATTCTGGCGCCTTGATGCCCTAAATTTCAGAGTCTTGGTGAAGCAACTCAACCTTTCATCCAGAGCTTTCATTTAAGGTTTAAGATAATACTCCATTGTTGTCAGTATTCACTCATCATTAAAACAGTATCCATTATTGTCTCCATTCATTAATGTAGCAATCTGAACAGCATTGTATCACTAATGGAAAAGCTACTTCTGAAGTACTTGCAATATCACATAAAGTACAGATCCATTAATAATATCCTGGAAGAAAGGACATTAAAATTATATTACTTGTAACCATATTTAAATGCTTAGCGAGCAACTAGATTTATATGAATGTTTGCTGACAAAATTTTACATTACACATGTACTGTAAAGGTACTCCTGCTTATTAATTATTCAAAGAAATGTTTTGACTCATTGATGGATCACAAACATTGTTTCCGTAAAATAGGTCTCATTCAGGAAGGTGGTGGGGGTGTATAGTGTGTGGGAGCAAGCTAGTTTGCAGAAGGAGTTGGTGGTCTGATCAAGTTTTACCATGTGTAATGGACTCATTGAGAAAGGGGTATAGATGAGTAAATACACGTAGCTTTTTCCACTGAGGATGGCTGAGACTAGAACTAGGGGTCATTGATTTGAGGTGAAAGGTGAGCCATTCAAAGGGAACCTGAGTAGGAACTACACCCAGATGGTTGTTGCGAGTGTGGAACAAGTTGCTCGTGGAGGCAATGGGCGCAGGTTGAAATGCAACTTCTAAGAGTTTGGAAGAGAAGGGTGTGGAGGGCCACAGTTGCAGTGTAGAAAGGTTGGGACCAGGCAGATAAACAGGTTGGCACAGACTAGATGGGCAGCAAGGCCTGTTTCTATGCTGTCGTGCTCTATGACTCTATCCTTCAATTACTGCCACCTTTCTCTGAACAAATTTGTAGTTATCCTATTGATTAAAATCAAGTAATTTTTCACAAATTCAATTTTCTTTAGCTTTATTGATTTTTGGTTTTATTGGTTGTATTCCATTGAGCAATTCTGAATTTTAACATCTGTTTAAAGAGCTAAGACAAAAAAGCTCTTGTTTACAGAAGATTATCTTGCCAATATGATCACCTGCTGACGTGTACAAAGCCATTTGAGGGATAATCTGATGACATTTTCATTGTAATATTTCACAATGTATAATTAATGTACCATCCTATTTTTGGGCCAATATTAATTGCTCATCCCCAATTCGCTCCTTGGATTGTCGTAGTCCTTCTGCTGAAGATACTTGCAAAGTGCTATTAGATAGGGAGTACTGGGATTTAGACCAAATAACATTAAAGGAACTTCAGGATACCTCAAAGTCAGATGTGCAACTGGGAGTGAAACATCAAATGATGGTTGTGCATGACCTTGTTATTCTTGTCCTCCTTGGTCAGAGGTTATGTGTTGGCAGAACCTGGGCAAGAACAATGACAGTTGATCTGGTGCACCCAGTGGTAGAGGAATTGTCTGTTTTGAATAGAGGGTGAGATACTAATCAAGTGCGCTTCAATGTCCTGAGTGGTGTCAGGTATCTTGATTGTTGCTACATTAATCTCACGATTATTCCATCATGCACTTGACTTATGATTTATAGATGGCAGACACCTTTGGGGATGTCAACAGGGGAATCATTCGCTTTGGGATATCAAGCCCCTGATCTGTTTGTGTGGCCACATTATTTCTGTAGGTGGTCCAGCTGAGTGTCTAAATAGCAATAAGCCCTCTTGAAGTCCCTAGTTTTCTCAAACAGTGGAAGTATTTTCTCCCATTCTGCCTACAGCTCCATTGTCATGACTCCTTGCCTCCCAGTGCTCTCTAATTTCCGAGCCAGCTCATAATTGCTTTCTGTTCCATGTGCCTCAGCTGTAGCTAACAGGGTCTTATTATGGATGTTATCAGGTGCCTTCCGGAAGTTAATTATAAATAATAACCTTTGACAATCCCCTCTCACCTCAGTCATCTCTTGAAAAATATTCAGTCCGGTTCATTATAGACTTTACACATCCATACTGGTCCTCTCACGCCAGCTGAAAAATTTCAGGATGTTCAGTCCTTCGTCCTTAATTATCGACTCTTGCAAAACTATTCAAAGCAAAAATCGGGTTACCAAGTTGACAATTCCCTGATTTCCCTCCTTTTCCTTCCTTAAGTAATAGAGTACATGTACAATTTTCCAAATGCGGTGTCCCCAAATTTAAAAGTTTATATCTCTAATGCATTCACCTACTTTCTTTAAGACTTTGGGGGAACTGATTGGTCCAGAGGATATAGAAATATCAGTGATGGATCTTTCACTTTTAAAAGAAATAACTACTTTATTCATCCAACATAAACTAACTGGGGAACAGTTGGTAGATGGGAATAGGCGACTTTATAATGTAATTGAAGGTTAAAAATTGTTGGCTCCAAAGCACACTCTTTATTAAAGTAGCAGTCACACTGTAGGTTCGGTATAGTTAATAATGAAATGAAAGCTGGCATCCAAATTAGACAAGGACTTAAAATTTTCATGGTCCTTTCTACCCAGCGTAATAAGTAATTGTATCTCTGTGATATTGCAGACAGCTGCTGACATAATTTCATATCGGAATCGCAGAATATTAACATGGAGCTGCAGCAGTCAATCAGGAGCAGAGATCTGAAGTACAAATGTAAAGGTCTCTCGCTGCAGTTACATAGGGCTTTGGGGAATACTTGTGTACTGCTGTACCTGTTAAAGAGCTTGATTTAAGTACTGGACCTCTGTGTATAGTTTTGCTTTCATAAATAGGTAAGTTGCGGAAGGGATGCAGCGTATGTTCTCTAGATTGATTCCAGTGATGAACTGAGTATTTTTTAAGTAGACTTTGGACTTCAGAGACGTGAGGACTGATTTCACTGAACTATGTCAACTTATTAGAAGGCTGATAAGACACATGCAAAGGAACTGTCCCCCTGGCTTCAAGATCTTGAACGTGAAATCAATGTCTTTGACTGAGGGGGTTGACTGATACGAAGATAAATTTCCTCAATCAGAGAATTTAGAATTCTCTACTCCACAGCATTATAGATAATCTGTAATTTCAGAGCTGTGAGAGATGCATTTTATGGACATAAAGGTAAAGTTTGTTTTTTTAAAATTTTATGGCAGAACAGTGTCAACAGCCTATATAAACTACTTATGCTGATGTTCTTGGGTATTGATTTGTCTAGTGGGATTACTGAATGGAGCACTGCAGCATTGCATACTGGGATCCCAGTGCTTTCTTATATATTATAATAGTTCAGATGATTAATGATTGCTCAATAACGGCATTTGTATGATACCTTTAAAATGGACAACAAGTTACTTCATAGGTCTACAAGAAGTAAAATCAACTCTGATCTAAATGGGAATGACCCTGACGAAGGATCTCTGACTGAAACGTCGACTGTACCTCTTCCTAGAGATGCTGCCTGGCCTGCTGCGTTCACCAGCAACTTTGATGTGTGTTGCTTGAATTTCCAGCATCTGCAGAATTCCTGTTGTTTCCAGACAAACAGCCAATGTGCAAAAGAGAACAGACTGTGCAAACACAAAAAAAGAAAATAATAATAGTAATAATAAAATAAATAAATAAGCAATAAATATTAAGAACATACGTTGTAGAGACCTTTAAAGTGAGCCAATGGGTTGTGGAATCAGTTCAGTGTTGGGGTGAGTGAAGTTATCCATGCTGGTTCAAGAGCATGATGGCTGAGGGGTAATAACTGTTCCTGAATGTGAGGCTCCTGAACCTCCTCCATGATGGCAGCAGGGATGGAAGTACAAAATAACTGGATGTCCATGCTGAAGTCAATATAATTGGAACCAGGAAACCGGGAACTATCCAAGCAGGTAAGGGCATTAGAGATATCACAGTTGTAAATGAAAGGGACTGGGCAAGGGGAATAAGAATAGAGGCATGGTAGGAAGAAATGAATTCTGTGGGGAACGAGCTTTTGAAGCAATGAATTTATTATGGCACTCCTGCTTGGAGATCATGGAGAATTAATAGAAGTACGTTCTGCAGCCCATAAGACTGATATTTTGGAAGAATGTAGGTGAAGGTGAGGACTTAGAAGGACACAGGCAATGTGACTTGGACACTATAGCCTAATATTCACCTTTGTGGTCCTGGTCCATTGGGAGGAATGAAGAAGTGTCTGAGAATTGATGCTTGGTCTTTCTGAGGAAGAAGTTTAATGTAAGGACGTGAGGGAAAAGTCAGTCTGTCAAACCACAACAGTGGCACCCACTTCAGCATGTTTGGTGACCCTCGGTGAGAAGAGTGTTGTAAGGGGTAGATTGAAGTATAAATACAGAGGCTTTGTACGAAAAGGGACAGAGCTGACTGTACTTCCTGAGGAGGTTCTGGTCATGCCATGTCTGCAGTACTATGCTGCAGATGTTCCATGACTCAGTGGTGGCCAGCATTCTGTTCTGCGCTGTAGTCTGCTGGGGACAGCAGGGTGAGAACAGCTGACACCAAGAAGATTGATAAGCTCATCAGGAAGGCTAGTTCTCTTCTGGGGGTCGAACTAGATTCCCTGGTGGTTGTGTCTGAGAGGAGGATGCTGCAGAAGCTACAGAACATTATGGACATTATGCTTCACCTCGCCATGACATACTGGACAAACAGAGGAGCACCTTTAGAAACAGACTGATTCCACTGAGGTGCACCACTGAATACCATAAGAGACCCTTTCTCCCTGTGACTATACAATTCTACAATTCCTTCTCCTTAAGTATATAAGTATATGGTTTCATTGCACATCTGTATTTTGCACTATTACTATTTAATGCACATTTTTTATTCTTTTTCATACCTCAGTGTTTACATTTTGTATTTTAAAGTATAAGTTTCTGACTGTGCAATTTTGTACCAATAAATTCATTCAGGATAAATAAAGTTTTATCTTATCTTATTAATGATGTCAAATAGATACCTTTATCAAATGGTGCAAGCTGAATCATCTGCAGCTCAACATCAGTAAGACAAATGAGATGGTGATGGATTTTAGGAAGACCAAGCCTGCCATAATCCCTGTTACTATTGATGGTGTGGACATGGATGTGGTGAGGACCTAAAAATATCTGGGATACATCTGGATGACAGACTTGAGTGGAGCACGAACACAGAGGCAGTGTACAAGAAGGGCCAGAGTCGCCTCTACTTCCTGAGGAGACTGAGGTCCTTTGGAGTATGCAGGCCTCTCCATCACATGTTCTACACCAGTCTGTTGTCACCAGTACAATCTTCTATGTGGTGGTGTGCTGGGGCAATAGCATCAACACGGGTGATGCCAACAGACTCAATAAAATGATTAGAAAGGCTGGCTCTGTTATAGCAGTAAAAGTGGACACGCTGGAGGTTGTGATAGAACAAAGGACCCTATTGAAAATCCTGACAGTTCTGGACAATGTTTCTCACCCTCTGTATGCCACCTTGGCTGAACAGAGGAGCATTTTTACTAACAGACCAAGACAATTGCGCTGTTCCAAAGAGTGCTATATGAGGTCATTCTTACCCTCGGCCATTAGGCAACCTATAGCTGGGGAAGTGATGATGCCCTCCCGTTAGACTAGTTGAATTAACTTATTTACTCAAACTTATTTACTTCTTTCTTCTCTTCTAATATTTGTATATTTGTGCATCCGTGCACTTCTAATGCTACTGTGACAGTGGGATCAATAAAGTATCTGTCTGGAAATTGAGATCTTGGCATGGGAAGTTAGCAATCAATAGATCTGGAGAGAGGAAGTCGCATGAAGGAGGGGTCTGGATGTCTCAGGAATTCTGGACACCAGGAAATAGTCCACATTCTAGGCTCAGATCAGGAAATCTGGAGGCATGCAGTGTCACCTTTGATTCATTGCTTTTTCTGTAAGATGTTGCTTTGAGGCATGCTGGGTATCTTAATAATTTGACCTGACATCTTATTAGTAAGAGCAGCTGGTATACTGTGCATGCAAAAATCAATACATTTATATTATCAGTCATCATACAGCTATTACATTACCTACTGTGCTGGATAGAAAAAATGTTCACTGTATCATGTTTAATAATTAAATCAAAGGGAATAATTTCTTGTCTGTATGGACATCAATTTATGTCAGTGGACTTTGTGACTACCCGCAGACAAATTATGTAATGGTTGCTGTTTTGTTGCTGTCCTATTTTTATCTCCCTTTAATTTCTTAAGCATATTGCCTCTTTCTGATTAATTTACTGTAGATGATAAGCATAATCAACAATAGTTACTTCTGGGTTGTCAATAGCTCTGGATGTTGGAATGACATCATGATTTTATCGCTAGTTTTTTCATTAATTGCTTTCGTTTGCTTGGTTGTTGTGTAGAAAGTAAATAGCCATCTAGTTGCTTTCAACACAGCTTAAAACAAAAAGAGATATCACTTTTCCTATGAGTGCATTGATGTTGGCAGGTTTTGTGTTTCAGGACACTAGGAAACTTCTTATTTCCCATATTATATTTCACATTGTTCATGTTTTCACACGGTGTTATGGCCTGAACATATTCTGTGAAAAATTCTTAGTAGGCTCCGGAAGTAATATTATTGGGTAGCAGTATAAAACATTTTTGAAAATGTAATAGTTCTAATTGAATAAAATGAGTATAATGTGATAAAAGCAATACAGATGCATTAGAGTGGGATGGTGAGATTAATATATGTCAATTACCGTAGACCTGTCGAGAAAGACACAGAAGGAAAGTGTACAGTCGTGAAGCTGGTAATCGAAGTAACTGATTAGGTACACTTAAGTGCTCATATATAGTCAGTGAAAGTCTGCTGTAGAACTAATGGAAGATTTGAAAAGTATGGAGGGGCTAGTAAAGGAATCAAAGTGACAAGTGCGAAAATTTGACAAGAATGGAAGATGTCGTGAAGAGGTTCAAGTAGAATTTTGACAACGGGAATTTTGCAAGTGAGTGGGCTTGTAAGTATAGTTTGTGCAGCTGATTATTGTTTTAAAATTACAGCTTGTTAGTTGCTTAATGGAAATAAGTTCAAAAGAATAGGATACCAGTATCAGGTACACAATAGGTTTGGAATCATGAGGAGAGAGGGAGAAGTGTTTCTGCTGGGAGATGGCACATTTACCATTGTCTGGACTTTTACATTATTGAGATGATTTACATTTTCAAACCTGTATCTTTTTATTGCAAGCTGAAATCAATGGCCAGTATTCATTGGATTCCAATATGTTATTTAAGATGGGGTGATTAAAAAGGAGAACCAAGTCGTGAGTGTGCCTGTCAGAGCATTTTCCCATGAAAGAGTTCTATTGTCCAATTTCCTTCACGACTCAGGTATTGTAAACATTTTTCATTTGCATCAGGCCGAGGCAAATGAGAAGGCATTGATCATCCATACTTTCCCTAAAGCTTCGAGATATAGATGAACTTGCACCATAGCCATATCTAGAGAAGACTCTCAGTCAGACCGCTGTAAATTTCATTATTAGGAGCTGTTGTTGAAATTATAAATTTCACCTCTGATGAAATTATGCACAAGAAAATGCACATGGAGCTGCAAATTTGGAAGAAATGAACTTGTAGCCTCCACTATTGCAATTCAAGTATAGGAACTGGGGATAAAAGATAATTAATAGCAAAAGCATTTAAGCACTTGGCCCCAGCCTTGTGTTCTATTTGATTTACAGATAGTTCCAGGGAGATAGCAAGATGGAGTGAGTCATTGATTCCCATTTCAAAAAATAATTTGTTCTTATTTTCCTGGGAGCGTGGTTCTTTTTAATAGCATCTGTTGAAATAATCAATACTGCATGTAAATTACATTTAAATGTAGATTCATTATTCAGTGAATTTCATTGCAAAATGAGCACCTGTGTAAAAAATGCTACAAGTTTCCATGCAGCTGCTGACAGCCAAATGTGTCATTAAAGGACACCTTCACAGTCTGATGTTCCTTTCAAAAATAAAATATTTTGCTTAGGTTTTTCAATCTTCCAGATTTGGCATTGATCCTAGTACTCGCTTTTTCTTCTTTGAGGTGCCTGACCTCAGAAAGCATTAATACTTGCTTTTGGTTTCTCTTATCTCTTTGCTTGGAAGAGGAAGATCAGGATCAGCAGAGGGAGTTAAGCTGACATAAAGCATCTGGCACCAAATAGCTGATGCCCATACTTCCATATTTGCAATCTATCATGCTAATCAGCAATCCCTTGTGTGGCAATGAGGAGTTGTACCATCTGTTGATCCTGGTTTTAGAGCCAGTTTGTAGGAGATTATTGCAGCCCTGGATTTCTGTGTCAGTGGTTCCTCTCTGACAGCAAGGGGGGAAATTTACTGCATCATCCTGCTCCCTATCCATGCATCAAGAAAGTTATCAGCAATTTAGTATGCACATTTTGCTTTATATGATGAATATCAATGTGGGAGGGCTGTCAATTATGCAGAGCGGCTGGAATTTGAGATGCAGGGTCATATTAACTACATTTATATCATATTTAACATTTTAAAGAATACTATAAACTTCCTCTATACAAAGAGTTTATTGTGATTAGTGTATTACTGAAATAAGTGATAGTTTTCTGGTTTCTTCATTGCACCTCTCTCTTTGCCAGAAATAGAGGGTTCTTTTAAAGTGCAACTCCTATTTAGAAACATAGAAAATAGGTGCAGGAGTAGGCCATTCGGCCCTTCGAGCCTGCACCACCATTCAGTATGATCATGGCTGATCATCCAACTCAGAACCCTGTACCAGCCTTCCCTCCGTACCCCCTGATCCCTTTAGCCACAAGGGCCACTTACTACTTTATGCAGTACTGGGTAGGTCTGTAGTCTAGTCTAGTTTTGTGTTGTTTTACGTAGTCCTGTGTAGTTTTTGTATTGTTTCATGTAGCACCATGGTCCTGAAAAACGTTGTCTCGTTTTCACTGTGTACTGTACCAGCAGCTATGGTTGAAATGACAATAAAAAGTGACTTGAATTGACTTGACTTGAAATTGAGTTCGCATTTCTTCTTCGAATCCCCAAAGTATCAAGAGCTTTTACGATGAGTTTTCTTACAGGACAGCTTCACTGCTGTTGCAAGTGCATTCTAGTCATATCTATGTTTTCTTATGTGGACAGATTTCAACTTGTTTTGTAATGTACAAAGAAGCAATATCATCAAGTGTAATCATTATCACTGATGACATGCTAAAGCCTATGCTTGGCCTTGCATCTCTGATAGGGTTCTCTCCTTCAATATATCCAAAAAGAACAGCTTACCCAAGGATGATAGGTCTATAGTTTGCTTCATTTTTCTAACTTAGCCACTGTCTGTTCTACATTTAGTGCCACAATTTGCTAGGGCTTTTGAAATGATTCTTTCTTTAAATGCTATACCTTTGGTTTCTTGGTCTATAAATTCACTGGAGATACTTCATGAAGCTAATCTCTACAACACTCAGTAACATATTACCCCTCAGTGTGCATAATACTGAAATAGTGATCTAAAGTACTGGCTGTGAGATTGAACGTATGCTCCCCTATCATATCTAAACATCAATAATGGTGCAATAATAAAATAGGCATTGGGAGGAGGAGCTTCCAGGAACATTCCTAGCCTAATTAATAACAGGGTCCAGCATGACAGCTAAAGAAAAATCCCAGGAAACCATGCATAGACAGAAGATTCTTAGACTCAGAGAGTCATAGAGAAGTACAGCACAGAAACTGGCCTTTCAGCCCATCTAGTCCATGCCAAAGCATTTAAACTGCCTACTCCCATTGACCTGCACTGGAACTATAACCCTCCATCATTGAAATTCTCTTAGATATTGGACGTTGTAAGTGGTGTGTGAGGAAGCGGAAGCGAGGCCAGCAGGCAAGAGTCCGTGCCAGGAAAAAAGCAAGCCCTAGCCGGCTGGCTCTCCCATCCATTCTGCTCTCCAATGGACATTAAATTGGACTGCATCAGACTCCAATGAAATACTCGGCGGGAGTGCAGAAACGGACGGAATCCCGGATGCTGCCATTCAGCTGTTTATTTATGTAACAGTTTTTCCCTCAAGCCATCGGACTACCAACCTACTGCCCTCCGCTGTGCCTATTATCGTGTTTATTATCTATTGTAATGCCTGCACTGTCCTGTGTACTTTATGCAGTACTGGGTAGGTCTGTAGTCTAGTGTAGTTCTGTGTTGTTTTACGTAGTTCAGTGTAGTTTTTGTATTGTTTCATGTAGCACCATGATCCTGAAGAACATTGTCTCATTTTTACCGTGTAGTGTACGAGCAGTTATGGTCGAAATGACAATAAAAAGTGACTTGAATTGACTTGACTTGAAATTGAGTCCGCATGCACCACTTGTAGTGGCAGCTTATTCCACACTCTCATGACTCTCTGAGTGAAGAAGTTTCCCCTCATGTTCCCCTTAAACTTTTCACATTTTACCATTACCCCATGACCTTTAGTTGTTGTCCTACCCAATCTCAGTGGAAAAAGCCTGCTTTCATTTACCCTATATATAATAATATTGTATACGTCTATCAACTGTCCTCTCAGTCTTCTATGTCCCAAGAAATAAATTCCGAACCTATTCAATCTTTCCTTATTTCTCAGGTCCTCCAGACCCGGTAACTTCCTTGTAAATTTTCTATGTACTCTCTCTGCCTTATTTACATCTTTCCTGTGGGTAGGTAATGAATACTGCAAACAATACTCCAAATTAGGCCTAACAAATGTCTTATAAAACTTGCATTTTTGTACTCCGTAAGTGCCTCATTTGTTCCTGACTGCCTATACCTGCTATTCACTTCCTTTTTTCCTTAACCATGGCCTCAATATCTCTTGAAAGCCAAGGTTCCTTACATGTGTTATCTTTACCTTTTATTCTGACAGACACGTACAAGCTTTGTACTCTCAAAATTTCACTTCTGAAGGCCTTCCACTTTCCAAGTACACCTTTGCCAGAAAACAGCCTGTCACAATTCATACTTGCCAGATCCTTTCTGCTACCAGAAAAATTGGCCTTTATCCAATTTTGAACCTCAACTCACAGACAAGACCTATATTTTTGCATATTTTCTTTGAAAATAATTGCACAGTGATCACTGGATGCAAAGTGTTCCCCTACACAAACTTCTGTCACCTGCAGTATCACAACACTCTCTCATTAGTTCATCTATATACTGATTAAGGAAACTTTCCTGAACACATTTGAAGAAGTCTATCCCATTTAGTCCTTTTACAGTATGGAAGTCCCAATCAGTATGTGGAAAGCTAAAATCACCTACAAAAACAACCTTGTGTTTCTTGCAACAGTCTGCAATCTCTCTGCAAATTTGTTCCTTTAAATCCCAAGGAATGTTGGGTGCTCTGTAATATAGACCCATTAACATGGTAATATTTTTCTTATTTCTCAGTTCCACACATAATGCCTCACCAGATGAGTTCTCCAATCTGTCCTGACTGAGCGCTGCTGTGACATTTCCCTGACTAGTAATGCCACCCTTCCTCCTTTAATCCCTCCTGCTCTGTCGCATCTAAAATGACTGAAACTCCAAAATATTGAGCTGCTAGCCCTGCACCTCCCTCAACCAATTCTCACTATTGGCTGCAATCATAATTCCATGTGTTGATCCATGCCCTGAGCTCATCTGCCTTTCCTACAGTACTTTCTGCATTGAAATATACGCAGCTGAGGTCAGTAGTCGCACCATGCTCAACATGTTGATTCCTGACTTTGTCTGAGGTCTTAATCTGTCTCCATAACTTCTCCTCTTATGGTTCTGGCACTCTGGTTCCCATTCCCTGTAACTCTAGTTTAAACCCCACTGTGCAGCTCTTGCAAACCTTCCCACTAGGATATTAGTCCCCTTCTAGTTCAGGTGTAAGATCTCTCCTCTATAAAGATCCCACCTTTTCTGGGAGAGAGCCCAATGATCTAAAAAGCTGATGCCCTCCATCCTATGCCAACTCCTTAGCCACATGTTATACTGTATATTCTTCCTATTTCTTACCTCACTAGCATGTGGCAAACCTGAGATCACAAACCTGGAGGTCCTGCATTTAACTTAGCACCCAACTCCCTGAGCTCCCTTTGCAGAATTTCATCACTCCTCCTGCGTATGTCATTGGTACCTACATGGCCCATGACCCCTGGTTGTTCACACTCCCACTTAAGGATACTAAGGACACGATCCAAGTTATCCCAGACCTTGGTATCTGAGAGGCAATATACCATCTGGGAACCTCCTCATTCACAGAACCTCCTTTCTGTTCCCCTGACTAACAAATCTCCCATCACCACGGCTTGCCTCTTCTCCCCCTTCCCTCTGAGTCACAGAGCCAGACTCAGTGCCAGAGATCTGACCTCTGTGACTTTGCTGTGCTAGGTCATTCCGTGCCCCTCCTCCCCACCCAACAGTATCCAAAATGGTCTGCCTGTATTTGAGTTGAGTGGGATGGCCATAGGGGTGCTCTGAACTGGGGTTTCACCCTTTTTCTCCTTCCTGACTGTCACTCAGTTTCCTGTGTCCTGCATCTTGGGTGTATCTACCTCTCTATGTCCTACCTATTACCCACTCAGCCTCTTGAGTGATCTGGAGTTCATCCAGCTCCAACTCCAATTCCTTAACCTGGAAGGTTAGAAGCTGTAGCTGGATGCATTTCTTGCTCTTGTAGTCATCAGGGACACTGGAGGTCTCCCTGCCTTCCCACATACCGCAAGAGGAGGTTATCCTGCTATCTCTACAGTTCTAACTGAGCAAGTATAAAGAAGAAAGAACACTGAATTGTGTGGAGGAGGAGAGCTCTACTTCTAGCTTTTTTTGTCTTCTCGGACTGAAGCTTTTCCTCGCTAAAGCCTTGTAGAACTAAAGCCTAAAAAAATCTCCACTCCAACTCTGAATGCTCCGTTTGCCCCTGCCTTTCTTTACTTTGTTCTTGCCAATCAATCCTGAACACTGGGCACTACTCAAAGCACCAAACTGCTGTGAGCTGCCGCCTGTCCTCCTCAACTTGAAAACCTGAGCGAGCTGTGTCTTCTCAGGCTCTCGATCTCCGATCTGTCACTGGTCAAAGTCCAAACTGCTGCAAGTCACTGTCTTTTTCTACTTGCTTAGCGAATCTCAGTGACCTACGTGTTCTCAGGCTTCCGGTCTCCAATTCATCACTGCTCAAAGCTCCAAACTGTTGCGAGTCTCCGCCTTTTCCACTCGACTGGTAAACCTCAGTGAGATACATCTTCTCAGGCTTCCGATTTCTGATTTGCTGCTGCTCGAAGCTCATCTTGGATTTTTCTCAGATTCCCATTAGACAAAGACTAGTCTCAAGCCAACTTGATTCAATCTATGTACACAATATCAAGGAAAGAGTGAGAGCAATAGATACAACATAGACAGTGGGGCTAGACAACATCCCAGCTGTTATACTGAAGACCTGCATGCCACAAACTAACCAAGATTTTCTAGTACAGTTGTAAGACTGGCATCTATCAAACAAAATGAAGAATTCAATCAGCAAAGTGATGAAGGATATCATACACTGCTATTGAATGACATTTATTCATCAGTAACCCATTCACCAATCATCAGTTTGGGTTTCATGAGGACCACTCAGCTTCAGTTTTCCTCACAACATTAATCCAAATGGACCAATAAACTGAATTCCAGAAGTGAAGTTAAAGTGTCACTGTCCTTGTTATCAAGGTAGCATTTGACCAAATGTGGCATCATAAATCCTCATAAAACTGAAGTCAATAAGCATCAAAAGGGAAGCACACCATTGATCGGAGTCATATTTTACACAAAAAAATAGTTGTGATTGTTGGAAGTCAATTATCATCACAAGTTATCAATGCAAGGATTCTTCAGGGCAGTGTATTAGTCCCAGCCACTGTCTGTTACTACACCAATAATCTTTTTTTCATCATTAAGTCATAAGTGTGCATGTTGACCAACATTTATATGGTGTTCAATTCCAATCACAACTCCTTGGTAAATAAAGCAGCTCGTGGCAGCTTGCACTTAGATCTGGACAACATTCAGCAATGGGGTAACAAGTGACAACACTTTCCAAGCACCCACAGTACACCCAAACAAAGAGCTTGTCACATAAATATCCTTTAAAGTTTTCTCCTCCTGATTTCATTTAAAGCACATTGATACAACCTCTGGTATATGATACAATTTATGTTTTAATGTCATTTATTTAATCAGAGGGTGGTGAATCTATGGAATTCGTTGCCATAGATGGTTGTGGAGGCCGAGTCATTAGGGAAATGTAAAGTGCAGGTCAATAGGATCTTTGAAGATCAGGGTGTCAAAGGTTTCAAGGGAGAGGGCGGGACAATGGGATTGAGAGGGTAAATAAATCATCTACGATAGAATAGCAGGTTAGACTTAATGAGCTGAATGGCCTAATTCTGCTCATTGAGCCCCCCACCATCAAATCTTTCAGCTGCACCAGAAACTCAACTGGACTATTCCCTGAACAGGTCGGAGGCTAGCTATCCTGTGGCAGGTGACTTACTTCCAACACCCAAAGACATTTCTATCATTTTCAGGGTACATTCAGGAAGATGATAGAAAACCCTTCACTTGCCTGGATGATTGCTCTGTCATGAACTCTCAAGAAATCTGCACAAGTTGGAACAAATCAGCAGCCCCCTTTGGCACCCTATTGATTTTCTCAGCATTTCTTCATCATTGAGGCGCTGCGGCTGTACTGTGAACTATTCACCAAAATGCAGCTACTAACCTAGACTTCTCTAGTAGCATCTCCATATCAACAACACTGTAAGGACACCTTAACCAGACTGTTGCAGTGTAAGAACCACATTCCCAAGGACAATGAGTAGTAAATGTTAGCCATCTCAACAATGTCTCAATCCTGAAAGTAAATTTGCAAAAACAGAGTTAGTGAAAATGAGAGGTTATATTGTCTACACATTTTTGCAATTGCTCCAGTATAGCAGGGTTGATTATTTTTTAATACAGATGAGTTATGTTCAAAACCAACATTTCATGGTTAAATTCACCAAGTCAAGACCTAAATCTAAAAATTTTAGTATTTAAATGATTAGTAAGACACTTAAAACTATACTCATTTCCTTGGATACATGAACATCACTAGATCTATTACATCAATATTTTCATATAAAAATATTCTACTGTGCAACTACAGGAGATTCAAAAAACATTTTAATTTAAATTATTCTCATAGGGAGGCAAGAAGAGACTATATGAGATAGGAGCAGAATTTGGCCATTTGGCCCATCAAGTCTGCTCTGCTTTTTGATCATGTCTGATTTTTTTTTCTCTGAACCCTATTCTTCTGCCTTCTCCATAACCTTTGACACTTTTACTGATCAAGATCCTATCAAGTTCCGCTTTAAATATACCCAATGACTTGGCCTCCATAGCTCTCTGTGGCAATGGATTTTACCAATTCACCACCCTCTGGCTAAAGAAATTCCTTATCTTCTCCATTCTAAAGGGACATCCTTGTATTCAGAGACTATGCCCTCTGGTCCTAGACTCTTCTACTATTGGAAATATCCTCTCCACATTCACTCTTAATGTGTAGACAATATAACCTCTCATTTTCACTAACTCTGTTTTTGCAAATTTACTTTCAGGATTGAGACATTGTTGAGATGGCTAACATTTACTACTCATTGTCCTTGGGAATGTGGTTCTTACACTGCAACAGTCTGGTTAAGGTGTCCTTACAGTGTTATTGCCTTTCAATATTCAGCATATTACAATGAAATCCCCCCTTCATTGAAACTGTAATTAAAATGTTTACTTTTTGCAATAAATCTATTTCTGGTATAAAATAAAACCACACAATGTTATAAACACACTTAAAACATCAATGAACCTGTATTAAATGAAAAGAAAAGAATAAATTATTATATTCTATTACAATTACATTGGATCCTGGAAAGATATGGGCAAGAAGAACTGCTGGCGTAGAACTGTTTGAACTAACTGCAGATTGCTCTTGATTCCAGCATCTGCAGTTCCTATGTCACATTTCACTGTTAATGCCAATAATTTCAAGAAGTCGTGATAGATCTTCGCCAGCAATCCCCTGCCTATGCTCCAAAGTTAGACACTGGAAAAGCTCTTATGCTGTTAACTCTAACTGTTAAATTTGTTGTGGAAACAGCGATTTCACCAGGTAGGACATTGATCCTAAAAGCACCATTTACAAGAAATCATGGAAAAATGTAATGATTTACATATATGAGTAGTAATTGAGCTATCTCAGGTATATTGCATTCTTTGTGTTTTTAAGTCTTTTAATTTCCATTTTTTAATAATCCTGAAATGCTTCTTAATACTTCTTACAAACTGGTGTAAGGCCTAGCTAGCTATCAGTTGTTTCCGTGGCAGAGTAGGCGGGAGCTTATGATAGCACCATACTGAGTTAAGTCCTGACCCAACCAGGGATTCCTCATTTTGGATCATGATGTCTTATGGCATTATCTTTACATTGGCAGACATCCCACCCTGCAAAAACTCATTTCAGGGAGGTAGCATCCCCGTCCCCCGCAACCCCATCTCCCCCGCCCCCCGCTCCCCCCCCCCCCGGTCGACCTCCAAGGGCGTATGTAATACTTTGTTTAGTGATTTTGTCTAATCTGTAAACCAAGTTGGGTATATGCAGAAAATGTGACACTAAAATATGTACTTATATGATATTATCATATTTATTCTATTACAACTTTAAGCAAGTCTACAGGGAGTTTGGCCTCATCACGTAGCTCCTAAGCAGCCAGCCAGCTAGTTTAAATAATGTTAGCTATGCTAATGAACGAATGACACCTGTTAATCTCACCTCAACATGTCTTTTACATTTTAACCCACCATGGGCAATAGAAAAGTCACTGTTGCAAGCAGTGCAGCGAGCAACACTGTCATTATTTTTGAGGTGGACTGTAAAGCCCGCCCACAGAGAAAACTAATAGGTCTACTTAGCAGGGATCCCTAACCTTTTTTGCACCACGGACCGGTTTAATATTGACAATATTCTTGCGGACCGGCCGGCCGGGGGTTGGGGGGGGGGGGGGTGTTAATCACGACCGGAATATAGGTGATAAGTCAACTATGAGTCACTTATAAGTGGCTAATACACTCAATTTCGTTTCTAAACATAGAACATAGAATAGTACAGCACAGTACAGGCCCTTCAGCCCACAATGTTGTGCTGACCCTCAAACCCTGCCTCCCATATAAGCCGCCACCTTAAATTCCTCCATATACCTGTCTAGTAGTCTCTTAAACTTCACTAGTGTATCTGCCTCCACCACTGACTCAGGCAGTGCATTCCACGCACCAACCACTCTCTGAGTGAAAAACCTTCCTCTAATATCCCCCTTGAACTTCCCGCCCCTTACCTTAAAGCCATGTCCTCTTGTATTGAGCAGTGGTGCCCTGGGGAAGAGGCGCTGGCTATCCACTCTATCTATTCCTCTTATTATCTTGTACACCTCTATCATGTCTCCTCTCATCCTCCTTCTCTCCAAAGAGTAAAGCCCTAGCTCCTTTAATCTTTGATCATAATGCATACTTTCTAAACCAGGCAGCATCCTGGTAAATCTCCTCTGTACCCTTTCCAATGCTTCCACATCCTTCCTATAGTGAGGCGACCAGAAGCGGACACAGTACTCCAAGTGTGGCCTAACCAGAGTTTTATAGAGCTGCATCATTACATCGCGACTCTTAAACTCTATCCCTTGACTTATGAAAGCTAACACCCCATAAGCTTTCCTAACTACCCTATCCACCTATGAGGCAACTTTCAGGGATCTGTGGACATGTACCCCGAGATCCCTCTGCTCCTCCACAGTACCAAGTATCCTGCCATTTACTTTGTACTCTGCCTTGGAGTTTGTCCTTCCAAAGTGTACCACCTCACACTTCTCCGGGTTGAACTCCATCTGCCACTTCTCAGCCCACTTCTGCATCCTATCAATGTCTCTCTGCAATCTTTGACAATCCTCTACACTATCTACAACACTACCAACCTTTGTGTCATCTGCAAACTTGCCAACCCACCCTTCTACCCCCACATCAAGGTCGTTAATAAAAATCACAAAAAGTAAAGGTACCAGAACAGATCCTTGTGGGACACCACTAGTCACAATCTTCCAGTCTGAATGTACTCCCTCCACCACCACCCTCTGCCTTCTGCAGGCAAGCCAATTCTGAATCCACCTGGCCAAACTTCTCTGGATCCCATACCTTCTAACTTTCTGAATAAGCCTACCATGTGGAACCTTGTCAAATGCCTTACTAAAATCGATATAGATCACATCCACTGCACTACTCTCATCTATATGCCTGGTCACCTCCTCAAAGAGTTAGACACGATCTGCCCTTCACAAAGCCATGCTGACTGTCCCTGATCAGACCATGATTCTCTAAATGCCTATAGATCCTATCACTAAGAATCTTTTCCAACAGCTTTCCCACCACAGACATAAGGCTCACTGGTCTATAATTACCCGGACTATCCCTACTATCTTTTTTGAACAAGAGGACAACATTCGCCTCCCTCCAATCCTCCGGTACCATTCCCATGGACAACGAGAACATAAAGATCCTAGCCAGAGGCTCAGCAATCTCTTCTCTCGCCTCGTAGAGAAGCCTGGGGAATATTCCGTCAGGCCCCGGCGACTTATGCATCCTAATGTATTTTAACAACTCTAACACCTCCTCTTCCTTAATATCAACATGCTGCAGAATATCATCCTCGCTCATATTGTCCTCACCATCATCAAGTTCCCTCTCATTGGTGAAATGCTGAAGAGAAGTATTCATTAAGGACCTCGCTCACTTCCACAGATTCCAGGCACATCTTGCCACCTTTATCTCTAATCGGTCCTACCTTCACTCCTGTTATCCTTTCTTTCTTCACATAATTGAAGAATGCCTTGGGGTTTTCCTTTACCCTACTCGCCAAGGCCTTCTCATGCCCCCTTCTTGCTCTTCTCAGCCCCTTCTTAAGCTCCTTTCTTGCTTCCCTATATTCCTCAATAGACCTATCTGATCTTTGCTTCCTAAACCTCATGTATGCTGCCTTCTTCCACCTGACTAGATTTTCCACCTCACTTGTCACCCATGGTTCCTTCACCCTACCATTCTTTATCTTCCTCACTGGAACAAATTTATCCCTAACATCCCGCAACAGATCTCTAAACGTCGACCATATGCCCATAGTACATCTCCCTGCAAGAACATCATCCCAATTCACACCTGCAAGTTCTAGTCTTATAGCCTCATAATTTGCCTTTCCCCGATTAAAAACTTTTCTGTCCTCTCTGATTCTATCCTTTTCCATGATAATGCTAAAGGCCAGGGAGCAGTGGTCACTGTCCCCCAGATGCTCACCCACTGAGAGATCTGTGACCTGACCCGGTTCGTTACCTAATACTAGATCTAGTATGGCATTCCCCCTGGTTGGCCTGTCCACATACTGTGACAGGAATCCATCGTGGACACACTTAAATTCTGCCCCATCTAAACCCTTGGAACTAATCAGGTGCCAATCAATATTAGGTAAGTTAAAGTCACCCATGATAATAACCCTGTTATTTTTGCACCTTTCCAAAATCTGCCTTCCAATCTGCTCCTCTGTATCTCTGCCGCTACCAGGGGACCTATAGAATACCCCTAATAGAGTAACTGCTCCCTTCCTGTTCCTGACTTCCACCCATATTGACTCCAAAGAGGATCGTGCTACATTACCCACCCTTTCTGTAGCTGTAATAGTATCCCTGACCAGTAATGCCACCCCTCCTCCCCTTTCCTCCCCCCCCCCCATCCCTTTTAAAGCACTGAAATCCAGGAATATTGAGAATCCATTCCTGCCCTGGTGCCAGCCAAGTCTCTGTAATGGCCACTACATCATAATTCCATGTACGTATCCAAGCTCTCAGTTCATTACATTTGTTCCTGATGCTTCTTGCATTGAGGTACACACATTTCAGCCCTTCTACCTTACTGTCTTTACTCCGTTTATTCTGCTTTGCTTTCCTCAAAGCCTCTCTGTATGTTAGATCTGGCTTTACTCCATGCACTTCTTTCACTGCTCTATCGCTCTGGGTCCCATCCCCCTCGTAAATTAGTTTAAACCCTCCCGAACCATGCTAGCAAACCTCCCTGCAAGGATATTGCTCCCCCTCGAGTTCAGGTGCAACCCATCCAATCTGTACAGGTCCCACCTTCCCCAGAAGAGATCCCAATGATCTAAAAATCTAAAACCCTGCTCCCTACACCAATTCCTCAGCCACGCATTCAACTGCCATCTCCTCCAACTCTTACCATCACTGTCACCAATCCTGAGAATGCCACCCTTGAGGTCCTGTTCTTCAGCCTTTTGCCTAGTTCCCGAAACTCACACTTCAGGACCTCATCCCTCTTCCTGCCTATGTCGTTGGTCCCAACATGTATCACGACTTCTGGTTGCTTTCCCTCTCCTACCAGGATGTCGTGCACCCGGTCAGAGACATCCCGGACCCTGGCACCCGGGAGGCAACAAACCGTGCAGGTGTCCTTCTCACATCCACAAAATCTCCTGTCTGCTCCCCTGACTATAGAGTCTCCAATGACGACAGCTCTCCTCTTCTCCGTCACACCCTTCTGCACCACAGGGTCAGACTCAGTGCTGGACGCCTTGCCACCGTGGCTCACACCCGGTCAGTCGTCCCTGCCAACAGTATCCAGGATGGCAAACTTATTATTCAGGGGAATGGCTACAGGGGTGCTCTGAACTACCTGTCTGCTCAACTTCGCTTTCCCCCCTCTGACTGTTACCCAACGACCTGCTTCCGACAGCCTAGGTGTGACTACCTCCCCGTAGCTCTCATCTATGACTGCCTCATTCTCCCTTATGAGTCGAAGGTCATCCAGCTGCTGCTCCAGATTCCTTACACGGTCTTCCAGATCGCCCAGCCGTATGCACTCCTGGCAGATGTGACTCTGCGGGAGAGGGAAGTTCCCCCAAGACTGCCACATCTCACATGAGAGGCACATCACCGTCTCAGGAGACATTGTAAAGACTAACTGCGAGCTAGCTTGTCCTCCGCCTCTTCTCGTCGAAGCCTCTGGAGTCAAAGCCTCAAAGCTCCACTCCTTCACTGGCCCACTCACGCACTGACCGCTAAAAGGGTTTATCCAACGAATTTAATATTAAACACACAGCGCGTATTTTCCTCGCATGAATATAGTGATAAGTCAATTATAAGTCAATAGCATCATAACATTTTAAGTAACATTTGGATATTAAACACACAGCACATATTTTCCCCGTATGAACATATAAAATCATTGCAACACACCAATTTCGCTGAATCAGTGGGAGCCCTGGGCTTGTTTTCCTGCAACAAGACGGTCCCATCGAGGGGTGATGGGAGACAGCGATACTCGAAGGGGGTTCCTTATGTCCAGTCTATTCTGCAATTTTGTTTTTGTTCCATTCATTGCACAAAATCCTGCTTCGCAGAGATATATTGGAAATGGAAGCAACGTTTTCAGTGCTTCCGTGGCTATCTCAGGATATTCAGCCTTGACTTTGATCCAGAATGTGGGCAGAGATGTTACGTCACACATACTTTTCAGCCCGCCATCATTTGCAAGCTCGAGGAGTTGATCTTCTTCCTGCGCTGACATGGATGACACGTGGGTCATGACCTCGCGTGCGTTCAAGTACAACAGTGGGCGTGACAGGGAATGAGGAAAGGTGCAGCTGAGTCATATCGCCAAATCATATTGTTTCCTCGTGGCCCGGTGGTTGGGGACCACTCTTAGCACGAAGAGGGACCAATCAGGATGCTCGCCCTCCCTCTCACTCTCTTTCTCAAAAAAATCTATTTCCGGGATATTCTATATAATTTCCGGGTGTCATGCAGCTGCTATCAATATGTGGGAGACTCCCGGAACTTCCAGGAGAGGTGGGATGTCTGCATTGGTGGATCCACAAAAGTTAAGTCATACTCACCATATAGATCAGTGAGGAATGTGGGTAGCTCACTGCTGTAATTTTGTTCTGTACCAGTGCCATCATGCTAAAAAAAAAAGTAGAAACCTGAAGCCCACATGCTTTGAATAAAATTCAGATTGGTTTTGGCCACAATAACTTGCTATAGGAAACTATTCTGTCATGATTTAGACTCTCTTCTGACCTCATTTCTACTCCATGGCATAGACTATGCGGATTAGGAATATACATTTATCTGATTCGAAATTAATGCTGTAATAAAGGTATAAAATAAAATATCATTGATTCATAACAACTTACTTCAATTATTGGATAATTACTTTTATTTTAATCCTGACAAAGTAAGTTTGCAGGTTCAGCAAACAATTAGGAAGGCATTTGATATTTTGCCCTTTATTGCAAGAAGGTTTGAAGTCCAGAATGGAATTGTCTTGCTCTAATTAGGACCACATCTGAAATATTGTGTACAGATCTTATCTCCCTCCTAGTGACAAAGGGTCTTCAGGGAAGGTTTGCTGAATTGATTCATGAGTTAGTGGATTTGTTAAATAAAGAGAGGCATACTAGGTCTGTACTCTCTTGATTTCAGCAAAATCTCACAGAAGTGTACAATATTCTTAAGGCTGGTAATTCCCCTGGCTGTTTTCTCTAAATCTAGGACTATAGTCTCAGATTTAAAGTTTTGCCATTCAGAAAAGAGTTGAAAAAATTCTCTGGATGCTTGTGAGCAATTTGAATTTACTGTCCAAGAGTGTCCTGGAGGTGCAGTTGCTGGATATATTCAACTCAGATATTGATAGATTATTGCTGCAACAGACAATTAGCAATGGTATTAAATTATGAGGCTGAATGATCTATTCTACTTCTTTTTGAATGTTCTTACGTATAACTCTTTTGGTAGAGAAAACTAAAGCATTGTATTTATCCTTAGAGTTCCAATTTCTTCAGAAATGGTAATCTACTTGGGGCCTCATTGAGAAGCAGCAAAATTACTGGTGATTAATTTGAGTTCGGAATTTGACCAAATTTCTGGGTATTTCAGCACATTATTTTAAAAATGATTTAAAAAAATTAGAAATCTAATTTGTGCTCGGTTAAATTTGCATTTGAAATACCTTGCATTTTGTTACCTAACAAAATCCTACCACATGATATTCAATTTTGACATCACGAGTAGAGCTAAAATAACTTTACACATTGATTTACATTTAAACATGACAGTCTTTAATTAGTTGCATATTAATGTTCCAGGATTGATTTAAGGCTGTCTGGTCTAAAAATATACTGAACTAAATAATTTAATTTAGATGTATCGATTTTATTGACAAAGCACAATCCTCAATTAGAGAATGGTGTGTGTACAGTATTTGGCAATTACTATGGCTTCATGTCACTTTCTGCTTAAGCCCCAAAGCAGAGCAAAATTGTCAATACAAATTGAAACTGGCTGGAGCACTGCAGATGTTTCTGTGTCCTCTATTCCATTTCTACAAGAAGAGTTCCAAGTGGAGTAAAAATAATGACATTTTAAATTTTATACTCAATTTACATAGTATGAAATGGAAGTATTTAACATTGATATAACTATATTTACTTCGATTTTTTTGTTTGTATTCTCAGCATTTGAAACAAATAAAAGAGAGAGATGTTTGAATTCAGTGTATTTTCCATTTAGTTAAAGTTCCCACTATTGTAGTTTGTAATCCTTGCTTTAAATGTTTTATCAACCCTTAAATATGAAAGATATAATCAATAATTAATACCAGTAAAGGTTAAGGATTTAAGCCGTCTTATTGCAGCAGTAATAGGACCATTTGTAGCTACTGCTAAAATAATGTCAGGTAATGCCATTCATATAAAGAGGAGGCAACCAATATTAAATTTGTCCACCATAATTTTAAAAGAGTTTTTAAGGTAAAGATGTCATTAAAAGTAGCAGTAAAAATAACTTCATGTAAAATCTTCAGTATTTATCTGCTATTATTAACATATCTAATCATGCACGTGGCCAAGTGGTTAAGGCGTTTGTCTACTGATCTGAAGGTCGCTAGTTCGAGCCTCAGCTGTGGCAGCATGTTTGTGTCCTTGAGCAAGGCACTTAACCACACATTGCTCTAGTGTCTGTGCGAGAAGTGGCGCCCCACACAGACTTCCAATCTGCGCCTTGTAAGGCATAAAAATGCCCGATGCAGGCCTCTCATGGTCTGAGTTGACATTCCCTCCCTAATCATGCAGTTGAAGATCTAGAACAAAGTAAGTACTTGAAAAAGCAGAGAGGTTGATCAAGTGCAGATTTAAAAATTACACCTTATGCTTTAGCAAATTTCTAAATATTTTCTGTATACACCTTTGCTGTAAAGATCAATTGAAACCACTCTGAATATTTCATCCACACCTCCATAAAACTGATATAATATAACGATGAGTATAGTACCAAGTCTATGTGCTGTTGTAATTTTCAGAATGTCCCCTTATTGTCACTTGGGATAAAATCTACATTGTTGATATTTAGAAACATAGAAACATAGAAAACCTACAGCACAATGCAGGCACTTTGGCCCACAAAGTTGTGTCGAACATGTCCCTACCTTAGAAATTACTAGGCTTATCCATAGCCCTCTACTTTTCTAAGTTCCATGTACCTATCCAAAAGTCTCTTAAAAGACCCTATCATATCCGTCCCCACCAATGTTGCCAGCAACCCATTCCACGCACTCACCACTCTCTGCGTAAAAAAAACTTATCCCTGACATCTCCTCTGTACCTACTCCCCAGCACCTTAAACCTGTGTCCTCTTGTAGCAACCATTTCAACCCTGGGAAAAAGCCTCTGACTATCCACATGATCAATGCCTCTCATCATCTTATACACCTCTATCAGGTCACCTCTCAACCTCCGTCGCTCCCAAGGAAAAAGGCCAAGTTCACTCAATCTATTCTCAAAAGGCATGCTCCCCAATCCAGGTAACATCCTTGTAAGTCTCCTCTGCACCCTTTCTATGGTTTCCACATCCTTCCTGTAGTGAGGCGACCAGAACTAAGCACAGTACTCCAAGTGGGTCTGACCAGGGTCCTATATAGCTTCAACATTACCTCTTGGCTCCTAAATTCAATTTCACGATTGATGAAGGCCAATACACCGTATGCCTTCTTAACCACAGAGTCAACCTGTGCAGCTGCTTTGAGCGTCCTGTGGACTCAGACCCCAAGATCCCTCTGATGCTCCACACTGCGAAGATTCTTACCATTAATACTACATTCTGCCATCATATTTGACCTACCATAATGAACCACTTCACACTTATCTGGGTTGAACTCCATCTACCTCTTCTCAGCCCAGTTTTGCATCCTATCAATGTCCCGCTGTAACCTCTGAATTTTTTGAATTTTCTTTTTTTTCCAGCTGAAGTAGATTTCTCTTTTTCAAGCTGCTATGAGGCTTTGGTAGTTTTTAGGTTCATCATGAATTATCACTCTTGCGTTTCTGTTTCCATTCTGAGGCTGCTCCTATATTGTGTAGAAACTGGAATGGATCACACTACAGAAATGTGATTCAGTACATTATAAAGTAAGCTGAGACATGTCAGTTGATGTCATATCCCAAAATTGTTTACTGCAGCTTGACCATTAGCATTTCATTTATTTTATTTACTTTTTCATTTTCACACATTAATATTTATGTGCAATGTGTTTTCTAAAGCTTGTTCCTCCCAAACCTAGAATTCATTTTTTTTTTTGTTTAGAACCAAGATTGGGTGCACATAGGTTTTTGGGCTTGGAGGCCCAATTACAGGTGAGAGCAAAAAGTCCAAATGTGAAATACTGTAGGTATTCTGTGCACTAAACATAGTGTTATATGGAGGTATTGTGTTAAATAGATATTTGTAGGAAGTTACTGTACTTAAAAAGCTTGCAAGTACATTGGCACAGATGTTATCTGACCAGTTGAGATTAGCCTCAGCATCAGTTAAATGGCTCCATTTCTCCTAGACCTAGTGCAAAATGTCTTTCTTCAACATCTGCATGAGCTATCCTTCATCTGTCCAATACCACCACCTTGCTTCAGTCAACTGCTCAATCTCTCAAATATTTGCCTGACAACTGCTTATTTTCCCAATACCCTCTGATCATCTGTTAGAACTTGCTGATTATTTGTCTGATCCCATCATCTTGCTTACCTTCCTTTCCACCCAAGCCTGTCTCCCAATTATCCAGCACAAAATAGCAAACTGAAACTTAAAATCACCCCTCCAAGCTCAAATCAAACGGTCGTGTTCAATAGTTTTCTTCCTTTACCCCTCAGTAAACAACATTAAGAAAGAAACAACATTTTTACTCAGCGGGAGAAAATCAACAACAGTAGCATCAGTATAAATTGTGGTGAAAGATGATAGAAGGAGAGGATGATAGAATCCTGGGAAAATGCAATTGGGTTGAGAATGGGATGGTGTTGCTATGATTCGCTATTTTACCCAGTTTGTATTTCATCAACCTATGTCTCAAAACATTCTTGAACTATTTATTTGCTCAATTACTATGGAAACTGTAGCTTTTGTTCTCTTGGTGGATATTTACTCAATGTAATTGTCAACTAATTTGACAATCAGTGATAATCTTATCACTGTAAGATTCAATGATTTAGTTTACGAATGTTTCCTTGGATGAGGATTTCAAGTATAAATCTGAGATGGTCTCTAGTGACCAAACAACCACTTTGGCTCTTGATCTTTTTTGCATTGATCTGAAATAATTATCACGGAAAGACACTGGCAGTTTGATTGACAGAGGCTTCTTCTTAAATCATTTTTATAGAAATCCTGATTCAATGTGGTTCCACTCAGATTCAATATGAAGACTAGTGACAAAGGCAACATGTTTATTGGGCAGAGGATATAGAATTCCAGGTTCATCAGTTATAATTTCAAACCACAAATATGTTTTTGAAGAGACTAGCACTTATCCAGAGCATTGTTTGTGATGAGTTGACAACTAATGTGGAGAAGTCCTCATAATGTGGCCATATATGTCATTTCTTAGTTTTCATAGTACAGACATGAAAGATCAAAATTCCACGCAAAAAAAAAATCAATTTGTCTACAATCGCGGCAGATATACAAATGGATCAGAATAAGAATCAGGTTTAATATCACTGGCATGTGTTGTGAGATTCTTAACTTAGCTGCAGCAGGACAATGCAATACACGATAATATAGAATAAATGAATAAATCACAGTAAACATATATATGTATATTAAATAGTTAAATTAAAAATAGTGCAAAACCAGAAATAATACAAAAACAAAAAAAGAGAGGTATGGGTTCAATGTCATTTAGAAATCTGGCAGTAGAGGGGAAGCTGATAGATAACAGTACATATTTTTCATGCTGTGGCTACTCTTTGTGATTTCATATTAGCACATTCTTATCATGGATTCATAAACATTTATGATGGAAGAGTGGACTATGTGACTATATCACACCTATTCTTGCTAAAAGTAGAGCTATTTAGATCACTCCTATTTGTCAGCTCTTGGTTTATAGCCTTGTAGGTTATGGACATTCAAATGCTCATCCATGTACCTTTTAAATGTGAATATGATTCTTTCTTCACAATTTTTTTTCCAGGTAATGAGTATTTCAAATCCCCTCTAGTGCTTCATTACAACAACAAGCCAAAGGCATTGAAGCTGAAGCACTTCACTTTTGCAGTAGATCATTTTAAAATTGGGATGGGTTCCTATAAAGTATTTTCATGGAAGTTCACAATCTCCTGTGGGTAGTGAATGAAGACCCTTCTAAAATTTTGCAAATTCCTGCAAAAAAACTGCAAGGACACTGAAATTGTGGATGTCACTTTAAAACATCTTTAGAAATCTAGTTATTGCAGAGATTAATTCAAATGTTGTTAATGATTATTCAGGCATTCACAGTATACAACCCATTTTTAAATGTATCCATCTAGTTTTTACTGCTACTGTGCTAAAATGGTCTTTTTCTAAATCACAATTGATAGCCTGGTATGTGACTGTAACAGTGTTAATCTTCTCTTCAGACCTTTGTTCTTGTTTGTGTAGTCTTTGAAATGGTTGACTCACTATCCTTTTTCAGTGGTCCTCCTTTGGAGTCCAGCTGGGAAAATGACCTTTTCTGTACAATACTTTTCCCATTATTTTAGATCGTGATTTATCTTTGTGTGTTTTTATCCTGCATGCCCTCTGTTATATCTCTGTTCCCTTCTAATTTTGCATGAGCAAGCTTCCCCTTAGTGACATCACCTGTAGAAAATGTCAGTGTGATTGTGTATGCTGATGACAGCCAGCTGTACCCTGTCAGAATCAGAATCTGAATCAGAATCAGGTTTATTATCACCGGCATGTGATGTGAAATTTGTTGACTTAGCAGCAGCAGTTCAATGCAATACATAATCTAGCAGAGAGAGAAAAAATAATAATAATAAATAAAATAAAACATAATAAATAAACAAGTAAATTATGTATATTGAATAGATTTTTTAAAAATGTGCAAAAACAGAAATACTGTATATTAAAAAAAGTGAGGTAGTGTCCAAAGCTTCAATGTCCATTTAGGAATCGGATGGCAGAGGGGAAGAAGCTGTTCCTGAATCGCTGAGTGTGTGCTTTCAGGCTTCTGTACCTCCTACCTGATGGTAGCAGTGAGAAAAGGGCATGCCCTGGGTGCTGGAAGTCCTTAATAATGGACGCTGCCTTTCTGAGACACCGCTCCCTAAAGATATCCTGGGTACTTTGTAGGTTAGTGCCCAAGATGGAGCAGACTAGATTTACAACCTTCTGCAGCTTCTTTCAGTCCTGTGTAGTAGCCCCTCCATATCAGACAGTGATGCAGCCTGTCAGAATGCTCTCCACCGGGCAACTATGGAAGTTTTTGAGTGTATTTGTTGACATACCAAATCTCTTCAAACCCCTAATAAAGTATAGCCACTGCCTTGCCTTCTTTATGACTACATCAATATGTTGGGACCAGGTTAGATCCTCAGAGATCTTGACACCCAGGAACTTGAAGCTGCTCACTCTCTCCACTTCTGATCCCTCTATGAGGCTTGGTATCTATGAGGTAAATTCACATCCTTTGCATCACCACCACCTCTCTTGGAGCTCAACAGTCGCTAAATTGTCACATTACTTGTTGGCCATTCAGCATTGGGGGGGAGGGGGAATTTCATTCCCAATAAACGTTGGGAAGACTGAATTAATATTATTTGTTCCACCTTCTATCCATTCTCTCCATGCCAGCTGTCTTGCAGCTGGTCAGAATGTTTACAACCTCCATATTAAACTTGATAGTGAGATTAGCATTTGACCACATACAGTCAATGCCAGAGGACGTTCGTTTAAGATGAGTGAAGGAAAGTTTAAGGGAGATGTTAGAGGTAGGTTTTGGTGATGCATGCCTGGCGATAGAGACTGATACATTTAAAAGACTCTTAGATAGTCACATAGAGGTAAGAAAAATGGAGGGATATGGGCTGTGTAGGAAGGAAGGGTTAGATCGACCATAAAGTATGTTTATATAGGTTAGGGAAACATAATGGGCCATATTGAGCTGTATCTTTTGACATTGGATACTAAGCCATCATCAAGATTGCTTTCTTCCAGTCTTCATTTTACATGATACGGCTTCTGCCTTCCTTATATGCTATTGAAAATGCCCAATCATGCCATTTAATCCTTGGGTTTGAATTTTCCAACTGGTCTGATATCTGGGAACCATCTTTCATCATAGATAAACAGTCATTCAAAACTCTGCTGTCTCTGTCCTAATTTTTACCAGTTTCATTTGTGTATCTTCCCTTTGCTCACTGGCCAGCATTGGTTCTGATAAAGCATTCTTTTCAAATCGATCTGAACTCTTCACTCTCTGTGTTTGTAACATGTTCTAGCTGAACAACCCTTTGAAATCTCTGGACCCCACCAAATATAGCCACTTGAACATCCCAGATAAAAATCATTCTTTAGTTGGCAGTCATGTCTTCAACTGTCAGAGCTCAGGCTCTAGAATTACCTTATTAGACCTTTCAGTCTCTCTACCTCTCTCCATCCTTAAGATGCTCCTTAAAGCAGCATTTTAATTTAGCCTTTGATCATGTCTCTATTAGATCTCACAGGTCTTGGTGTGACACCTTGATAATGATCTCGTTTCTATGTCAATATTAAAATTCTCAAACCATAATAAATTATGTAATTCAGTGTTTCTAATTTATAAAAAAAGCAATTTTTAGGAAAACATGAATTCCATGGGTTGTAAGTTTACTTCAGGTATAATGTAATTGACCAGAAATTACGGTCAGCAGTAAAAGATGTTATGCTCAGCTTCCGAAATTCATTCTGTTGACTTTATTGAAATCTTATAATACTTGTTAGAGTATATTATGCTGAAATTACAATCTAGTACATTTCATTTATGAAGGTAATACATTTTTCAGCAGTCTACTTGACAAGTTTTAATGTGTTTTTTTTCTAAACACAATTTCTAAATGAGAGATGATACCAATTTCTTGGGCAGCTAAAAGAAGTGTTGTAAATTACAGATGTAACAAGTGAGCTTTCACGATGTGCAATGTTGATGAATGAATACGATACAGTTAGTAATGAGGTGTTGCATTTGGGAAGAATAATTTTGGTGTAAATCCAGAAGGGATGGAGGAACAAAAGGATCTCAGATTACCATGTACACCTCTTGCCACAGGTTAACAAGGCTATGAAAAAAACACTAATTTATTTCTAGAATCAAAAAGTAGAGAATCAGGCTAAAACCATATCGAACCTCAGATGGCAGTATCTCATCATACACCTGGCTTTTCTGCTACAACCATCGAGGTGTAACACCTGTCCCTTTGTTTCAAGTACCACTACCATGTAGAGTCCATCCAGGTGAGGCAGAGGTTCAATTACTCTTCTTCAAACTGGTCTACTGCAGTTGATGCTCATGGTGTGGTCTCCTCTGTGTTGTTGAAACCAAGCATAGACTTGGAAACTTTTGTGGAGCACTTCACTCTATCAACAACAACTATTTTGAACTTTTGCTTGCATGCCATTTTATCTCTCCTTCCCACTCTCTCATCGACGCGTCTTTCCTTGGCCTTATCCATTGCTGGACAGAAGCTAAATATAGATTGGAAGAACAATATCTCATATTCCACTGGGGTAGCTTACAACCCAATAGTGTGAACATTGAATTTTCTAGTTTTCAGATAGTTCAAACCCCTGATTTTCTCCACTCATACCAGTTGCCTTTCCACCAGATTTCATTCTCCTTTTGTTCATCCATCTCCTCTCCACACCTAGTGGCTGTCAGCTATCAGCCTCTGTCTTCCTCTCTAATGCTTTCCATTTGCAATCTTTCCAGTTCCCTTTCAGTCCTGATGCAGAACCTTGACCCCAAAATGTCAACTTGTACCTTTTGTTGCTCGACCCGTTGAGTTGTTCCAGCATTCTGTTCCTGTTTCAAACCTCAGTTCGATTATTCAGAGCATTCAGTGTAGAACTTTGCTGATCATGGAGGCAGCGGAGAGGATGCAAAGGTTGTGTAGCTTGGCTTATCAGGAGAGATTGTTGAGTAAATCCTTTTCCATGGAAAAAGGGAGGCTGAGATTTGACATGATAGAAGTATATGAAATATGTACCATAAATCATGCAAAGCATCGAATGGGTAGATAGCCAGTGCCTGTTTCCAATGATAGGGATGTCTAAAAGTAGGAGAAATAGTTTTACAGTGAAAGAAAGAAGGTTTACAGGGGATCTGGGTGGTAAAATTTTAATACAGAGTAGATACTATTTGACATGAGCTGCCAGAAGTGGTGGAGACAGGATTGTTAACCACATTTAACAGTCATCTTCACTGGTACTTGAATGAGCATGGTATAGAAGGATGAGGAATTAATGTGGGGAAGTGGGATTGATATAGATAGGCATCATACTCAGCATAGATTTCGTGGACCATAGGGCCTGGTTTATGCTGTACAACTCTATAAGATATGCTTGGATTATAGCAGAAATAACTGATTGTACAACTCTGGAAAATATGAATTGTTTGAGTCTCTTTTTACTTGAGAAAAGAAGATTGATACATGAAATGAATGAAGCTTTTTGAATTGTGAATGGTTTTATTTGAATGGATAAGGACAGAACAATTCTGCTGTTGGGAAAAGACCGTCAATGAGGGAATTCAGAAGGTATTTCTTTACCCAGAGAATAGTGAAAATGTGGACCATTTTCCACCAGAGAGTGGTTATAATGAATGATATACTGCATATGGGAGTGTTGGATAATTATTAGAGAAGGATATAGAAGGGTAACCTGGTGGATATAGGTGGAAAAAGATAAAAGGAGGCTACAGTGGAGAATAAATGTTGATGTGGACTGAACATGCTGAGTGACCATTTGTCCTCTGAAATCTGAAATAATGTCATCATAATATGTTATGTAAAGGCCCTGCAGCTGGTAATGATAAATGTATCAGTTGTTAAGCTATAATAGCTGAAAATAGCACAGTTGTGAGAAACTAATTATGACTTGAAATATTTGCTTTTCGTGGCATTTCAGAACTTCAATAGACAGTTAATCTTATTGCACTTGATGAAATCTTTTTGCATTAGCATTTTTATTACCTGAGAAACTTGGTGACAATGGTCTCTTTTCTGTCATCTTCCTATTTTGGGCATTAAACATAAACATATTCCCAGTCCTTTGTAAATTCAATGTGAAATACAATTGAAAAGAAAACAATGAAAAATAAAGCGGTACAATTTTATTTGCTATATCATTTAACAAATGAATTGCTGTTGGTAAGGGAAAATTATTAAGATTAATGTTCTCACAGTTATCCCTCCAAAGCTCTTTTGCTGCTCTTTTATAAAATATGTGCAAACAATCTTGAGTAGTACCAGCCACAGTACAATAGAAAATTCTTATGAGAATCTTTGGAGTTGGAGGTAATCAAACACAGCATCTAAGGTTCATTATCACTTTAAATTGACAACATTTTCTTAAAAAAATGAAACAGGGAATTTTTTTTTTAAAGAAAAGCTAACATGTATTTGGCATCTTCATTACCTCAGAATGTCCCAAAGCATTTTACAGCCAATGCAATACTCCTTGAAGTGTAAATGCTGGAGAAGAGAAGGAAATATGGCAGACAATTTGTAAACGGCAACCAACACAAGTGGAAATGTGATACTGAACAAATATTTTAATCTGATGTTATTAAGTATTAGGCATATATGAGATATTCCCACAATTTTAAATTTAGTTTTTGTACCAGCATGGTCAAGTACAGCATACAGATGAACATTAGGCATGTCGTGTTTTCCATAGACTCCATTTAGTTTCCTCAATAACTGGGGGCAATCTTGCCTTTGGGTGATTTGATTTCAATAGAGCTGTATAAAGAGTGGCTGAATCAGTACTACTTGTTTGGCCCATTACTCAATTTTAGATTGGCTTAGTAAAGAAACTAGAGAAGACTTTGGTGCTCATTTTGGGGAGAAAGTTAAAAATGGTGAAATGGTAACATCAGAAGAATATTTGATGTGAGTTTTGAGGAAATGAAATGCCAGGTTGATTGGGAGACATTGACTGAATTTCTTCAATAAAGGAATGTGTGAGTGTTGATGCACACATATGCTGAGGTAGCATCTTTGGAGGAAAATGAGCAGTCGAAGTTTCTGGCCAGGGCTCTTCATTAGGATCTCAGTCCAAAATGTTCACTATTCATTTTCCTCCGTAGATGCTGCCTGACCTGCTGAGTTCCTCCAGCATTTTGTATGTGTTGATCCAGATTTCCAACAACTGCAATCTCTGATATGTCTTTATATGAGGGTCACTTGAGAATTTCAAATGAATAGGTGTCAATAATATGGGAGCACTTCAGATTGTTGAATTATTGTTATTGAGGAGGAGGAAAGCCATAGACTATATTTTTGTTACATTAGATATTTGAGTGGAAACTGTGTTGAATACTTGAGTAATCTGTTTAAATATATGAGGAAACAAATGAGGTAATCAGCACATTTCCATGTTAATTTGCTGAACCAATTGAACTCAGACCTTTTGTTTCTAATCAGGTGACAACTTAAATTTTGCATAAGGTTTTCACTGCAATATATAAATGCTACTTTCTTCTGTATCAGACTAAGAAGAATAATATGATCAGCTTGAATCTTCATTTGAATTCTCAAGGCTATAAAATGTCTACTTTGGAAGAAGGCTATACTGAGGCTTGTTAGAAAAGTGTTGAGCACAGAGAGGACAGATTGGGAATTGTGAGGGAGACTGGAAATTCAGAGTTGTGGCTGAAAATCAGCAGAGATATTCCTTGAAGTGACCTTTTCCTTTACTTTCTTCACATACTGTAACTTAGTGACCCTTGGTCATTCGAATTTATGATATAAATATTCTTCATCCAGTACTTTACTTATAAATTATCAAAAACTTCATTTTCCCTTCAAATGCAGGTGAACAAACCAAAAAAAAACAGTGAATACGTCAGAGAAGTACAGCATAGAAAAAGGCCCTTCAGCCCATCTAGCCCATGCCAAAAACATTTCAACTGCCTAATCCCATTGACCTGCACTGGGATCATACCCCTGCATGCCCTTACCATCCATGTACCTATCCAATCTTTGCTTAAACATTGAAATTGAACTTGCGTGCACCATTTATGCTGTCAGCTCATTCCACACTCTCACAACCCTCTGAGTGAAGACGTTTCCTCTCATGTTTCCCTTACTTTTCTCCTTTCACCCTTAACCCATGACCTCTGATTGTGGTCCTACCCAATCTCCGTGGAGAAAAGCCGGCTTGCATCTACCCTATCTATACCCCTCATAATTTTGTATTCCTCTATCATATCTCCTCTGTTTTCTGTGTCTAAGGAATAAAGTCCTAATCTGTTCAATCTTTCCTTATAGCTCAGGTCCTCCAGCCCTGGAAACATCCTTGTAAATTTTCTCCCCACTCTTTCATTTTACATCTTTCCTGTAATGGGTGACCAGAACTGCACACAATACTCCAAATTAGGCCTCTCCAATGTCTTGTACAACTTCAACATAACATCCCATCTTCTGTACTCAATATATTGATTTATGAAGGCCAATATTCCAAAAGCTCTCTTTGTGACCTTATCTACCTGTGACGCTACTTTCAACAAATTACAGATCTGGGTTCCTAGATCCCTTTGATCTACCACACTCCTCAGCGCCCTGCCTTTCACTGTGTAAGACCTAGCTTGTCTTGGTCCTATGGAAGTGTAGCACCTCACACTTACCTGCATTAAATTCCATCCACCAACATGATGCTTAGTTTTTAGTTATTTGTTTCCTCACACAGGATAAGTCAGTTCAAAGCACATTTCAGGATGGTTTTGACAATGATGTAATCTGAAAGCACTGTTGAGAACCACTGCACAGCAATAGTTCTGCAATTTTCTTGCATTGAGTTATGTTACAATCTAAAGGAAATATGTTGATCCTATGCAGGGTATCCCACAGATATAAACACATACGAAGATCTATGAAGCATTATTATGCACAATAAATGGAAGGAAGATGAATTTAATAGAAATAACGTAAAAAGTCCTCAGTATATTGCTCTAAGCTCTGATAACTATCAAAACTGTCAGTGTTTTCCAAGTTTAAAACTGTTAATAAGGAAGCAGAAAATTAAAGACTTTTTCTTTAGGAAATAAAAAATCTTTAATAATTATCAATAAAACAAAAATAAAGAATAGAAACTTGCCTTTTCTTTTAATGCAGAACCCTAGAGTTCCTATTGAAAAGAAGTCTGCACTGGATCTAACCATGTGCAGTGTGTGAATGTATCTAAGGACTGCCAGCAACAACTGGCAAAACCTGGATCAATGTTTCCTTTCAGTGGATTCTAAAGGATGACTAGCAGAATATTGAATCGGAATGTCCTGAAACCTTCACTGGTGCTTCAATCAGCAAATAGATTCCAACAATAGATCGCCAATAAGCCCGCCCTTTGCTGGACTATCGTAGTTCAGGAACCCATTTCTTTTTATTTCAAAAATAAACTTTATTCATGAATATGTACATACAAGTACAAAGTTCGTAAAGTATTGGTCAGTCTCTACATTAATGGTCTTGTTGCTTCTATGTATTGGTAGTGTTCACACAGTTGCATACAAGGCACCATCGCCATTCATGTGGGTCTTTTGGATGACACATATGTCAAGTGTTTGAGAGGGTTTACTCTGGCTGAGCCCCTCGGTATCTGATGACAGATGGATCCTAGACTGCGGTCTATCCCCATGAAGCCTCTACATTGGCTGCACTGAGCTTCAGCGCATCCCTGAGCGTGTCCTCCCGCAGGCCAGAAAGTGCCAGTTGACAGCATTTCTTCATGAACTACTTAGAACATAACGTAAGAATGTAAGAAATAGGAGCAGGAGTAGGCCATCCGGCCCATTGAGCCTGCCCCACCATTCAATAAGATCATGGCTGATCTGTCTGTAAACTCAGCTCCATCTACCTGCCTTTTCCCCATAACCCTTAATTCCCTTACTATGTAAAAATCTGTCTAACTGAATCTTAAATATATGTAGTGAAGAAGCCTCAGCTGCTTCCCTGGGCAGAGAGTTCCACAAAGCAGTTTCTCCTCAATACTTCTTGTATTGCAAGGCCAGTAAGTTTTGAGCAGACCAAGGAGTTTTTCATCATCACTTTGATATCTGACATTTTTCATGAGAGAGACGTAAAACACAAGGTCCTGAGCTAGCCTGTAAACTCGCATGTACATCCTCCAACTTGATCAACTGCATTTGGTCCTCTAATTGTGATCTCCTTTATATTGATGAGTCCAAGAGGAGACAAGGAGATTGATTTTGCAAAGCACCTACACTTTGTCCTCAATGGTAATCCTGAGCTTCCAGTTGCATGCCATTTCAGCTCCCTTCCCATTCCTACACTGACCAGTATGTTCTTGGGCTTCTCCACAACCAGAGTGGAGGCTTAATGCAAACAACTTCACCTGGGTTGTCTAAAACCCAATGGTATGAATATGGTTGGGATGGAAGAAGAAAATGTTTTGAAACTAGGTAAACAATGATCAACAACTTTGTGCAAGGTCAGAGGAAAATTCCATTTTCAAGTTAGCATTTAAAAAAAACTGTAATATGCTATAGTAGCCAAAAAATCTATATACTGTTATTTTTCTCAGGTATAGCAAAAATAGGTTATCTGTTAGTCAGTTGAAATACCGACCTTCACTGTTGAGACTGAGGTAGGTTGGGTAACTCATTGGTGACTTATGGACATATTATGTTCGCTGCTTCAATTTTATACGCCAACGCACTGTGCTAATAACATCTGAGAAGTACAGCGTGAAATGTGAAGCCTTGTGGCAATAATCCATCTGAATTGCTTCCCAGCTTTTCGGACCAATTCAAATAATAAAATGCTCGGGATCTCAACCTGTGTGCAGTCCTTCCAAAACATCCTTTTTGAACATGTATAATGTTTTTAACAAAAGCTTTCATTTGCTTGTTCATTAGAATTATTCATGCCTGTCTTCTGTAGCCAGTGGAAATATTAGTAAAGCTACTAATTTTGAGGCATTTATGTGATAGATTATTTTAAAACATTAATAATTACTGTCATATTGACAAATGTGCTACTTCTATTTTTAGAATATTGATCAAGGGAGGTGAAAACCTGTTTGTGCTTTTTAAAACTAATATTGATTTGTACACTATTCTAATTTAATTTTCAGAGAAAATGTACTTAACATTCTTGACTTATCTGTGTGTTGGATGGACAGAGCACACTAGAAATGTGTCTGAGGCCTCAGGCTGCATTCTAGATTAGGGAATTCTTTGTAATACTCATTTCAAATGATTTAATGATTTACCATGCAAGAGAATACTCTAAATTATTTATTTTCAATTTTTTAGCTGTACTTAATCTGAAGCTACACTGGGTTTGTTCATTTATGCAAGTACTGTACTCCCAGGGCTATGTGTAGGGGACCCATGTGAGTTCCCACCTTTGATCTGCAGAAAGCGAGTGCAATTGAAGGAAAAGTTACTCAATGTGAGTGTTAGAGTGAGTTTTTTTGGGTAGGTGATTCGTTTACATTTAAATGACTTTGGCCACCAGACTTCTATTTGACAAAGTACTGTGGATTGAGTTTACAACACTGCGCTTCCTAAAAAGGTGTGAATACCAGATGCTTCTGGCGCCGTAGTTTGACCAGATGCTGTAGTTTCGAAGACAGTATTATCTATACTTTATAAATATTAATTGTCTTCTATGTTAGCACGTAAAATGCCAAATAAATGTATTGTGGATTTAAATTGCATTCCTAAAGACTGTGGATACCAACCCAGTCATGTTGGTGCCGGAAGGACAGGATGAAGTCAGGAGGTGTGATGTTTGCAGGTAGCTTCAAAAGGATGCATTGTCTATAACTTTTAAGTAGCGATTGCCTTTGTGTTTAGCATATGAGTATCGAGGCCACATTGGGCTAATAGACCTTTCTACTGAAAGCGTCTCCGTCCGTATGATGCCTGCTGTACCTTGTTGTGTCGAATAAAGAAGCTGATTTGTATCTACCAGTAACTCTGTCTCTGCAGCGATTTCATCCACGCTACAACAGTGAGCTCTCATCTACTTCATGCATCTCTTTTGTTCCTCACTCTCCTCGTCAGGACAGGGAGTAAGTTGCCCTGGTGCTCATCATCCAATCACAAGAGCTGTTACATCTATCTTTTCATCTCGTCCTTTCCTGTTTCCCAGTGATGCAAATAGTCTTTCTGTTGAAGCAGTGATTCACCTGGATTTATTCTAAAATGGTATATTGCATTTGCTGCTCTTTACAACAGAGAAACCAAAAGCGTATTAGGTGATTGACTTATGGAGCACCTGCATTCAATCAGTAGGGGTGGCTCAGTGATCCTTGTTGGTTAATGTATTAATTTTCCACCCCTCTTCTACTTTGGCATGCCTGTTTGTTGTCTGCTGCACCACAATGATTTAAGCTTGGGGAACAACACCTCATCTCCCATCTGGACTCAATATTGAGTTCTGTTACTTCAGGTTATTCACTTTTTCTGTCTATATCAGAACTGGCTATTTGTGTGGTAAGTCATCCAATTGTGATACAATCTCTAGTTTTCTCATGATGGACATCACTGACTGCCTTGCCAATTGCAACTTCTACATCTCTTTGGATTCCCACTCTCTATCTGTCCTCTTCTCAATGCCTCAGTTCATTGTCTTTCTTCCTGTCTGTCTGTATTAACACATTGAGTAGATGATCTCTACAATTTAGCCTCTTTCCTGTTTCTCTGAAAATTAAACAAGTTTGATTTTTTCCTTTTGCAGTTCTGACAAAGGATCTTCAACCTAAAACCTTATTTTCCTACAGATGGTGCCTCACATGCTGAGTGTTTCCAGTATTTGCAGTTTTTAAAACAAATACTAATCCTTAACTACCTCATTGCAGCTATGGATTAGCTTCTGTTTCTCCTCGCCCCTTTAGTTATTTCCCCAATTTTAATTAAGAGCACTGATAGGTTACAGGGCAAGCAGGAAACCCCACAATGAGTTCATCATGTCTAACCAATCATAGCTGCCATATCTTATTAAGTAACCATGAGCTGTTTTCTTTCTAAACTTGTGTCAATGCTTGGACGAGTGATTTTTTTTTTGGTGGCCAGTACGGTTAACAGGCTGAAGAGATCTGTGCAGCTAAACTAAGAGAGAGGGAGATAACAACTCTCATGGGAGGGATGAGAGATGGCAATTGATGTAATAACTGCTGCCAGTATCCAGCAATGGCTTGCAAACTCGATACAGTCACTGTACTTGCCTAACACCAGCCTTCAAAGGCACCCTTGCCACAGAGCCATGAATTGATTTCTTGCTAGATTCATGGAGTACAGGGTTCTGTGCCAGGTTCTCAGTATGCAGGTTCATAGCCCAGCAGTGTGGAACGGCAAGGAGAACAGAGTTCCTAGTAGCCACGTTCTCAGTGAATCAGGTACAACAACAGGGAGGGCAGGGTTCTGCGCCAGGTTCTCAGTATGCAGGTTCGTAGCCTAGCAGTGTGGAATGGCAAGGAGAACAAAGTTCCTAGTAGCCACGTTCTCAGTGAATCAGGTACAACAACAGGGAGGGCAGGGTCCTGTGCCAGGTTCCTGGCATTGTAGCATGCACACCCAGCAGATTCATTTTTTTTTAAATGCCAGCGGGCACTTATTTGTGAATATTTGGATTGGGGGACTTATGAGAGTACTATAAATGTTAAGTGTTCTATATGATAATGCTAACCTCGGCAGGAGTGTGATCAAATGCCTGAACCCTGATTTGTAAGAAATTGGAAATGGAAGTAAATGAGGATTTGGAAGATAATAGACATTCATCAAGGGATTATGCTTCAGGATAAATTGGTTTCTTTAAAATAGAAGCAAAGGTATTGTGGAAAATTAAGCACATAAAATTGATGTTATAAATGAAAGGAGATGCAGGCACGACCTTTAACATTAATATTCAATAAGTGATTGGCTTTTGATAAATGCAGTATGATTGTGAAGGATGCTGTGCTAATAACATAATGAATCAATTTTATTAAGCTGTAGCCCATTTCACTAAATGGATAAAATGTAATTAAATTTGTCGTCCAACTAGTTGCTATTAGCAATAACTGATTACTTGATTGCAGGGAAGTGCAATTAGAAAATGAAAAGTAAGCTGCATAAAATTAAAATGTGATATAAACATTATATTTTACTTATAATTTAATGTTATTACTAAATTAAGTTACATTTTAGAAGAAGTTACAGGGATAAACTTTGTGAACTGTGATCAGGTTAGGAGCCTCGTATTCTTTTACCTCAAAAACAAATCGATTGTTTAGCTTTTTATTTTTGCATTTAAATAATCAACGTCTTAACAGCTATCTGTTTTATCTCGCCTGTTTGCCAGTCAATATGATAAAAATAATGGAAACTCATCATGGGTGTAATTTTCCTCAGGTTGCCTCAAATTTTACTTTGCCATGGATTAATGGGGTAGACAATTTATTAAAATGTTATGCGGGTAATCATAGCACATTCATCATCTTCTGCTTATTTTGCACAAGTAGAATTTAGATGCTGAAATTAAAGTTCAAAGCAAATTTATTATCAAAGTACACGTGTCACCTTATACATATCTGAAGTTCATTTTCTTATGACCATACTCAGTAAGTTCCAGAACGATGATAGAATCAATGAAAGATCGCACCCAACAGGACATACAAGCAACCAATGTGTAAAAGAACACAGACCGTACAAATACAAAAGAAAAAAAAAGAGAAATAATAATGAATAAATAGCAATAACTATCAAGAACATGATATGCGAAGTCCTTGAAAGTCAGTCCATAGGTTGTGGGAACAGTTTAGTGATGGGCCAAATGAAGTTATCCCCTTTGGTTCAAGAACCTGATCGTTGAGGGGTAATAGCTATTCCTGAACCAGAGGGCATGAGTCCTGGGGCTCCTGTACCTTCTTCCTGATGGCAACAGTGAGAAGAGACCATAACCTCCATCGTGGGAGTCCCTGCTGATGGATGCTGCTTTCCTGTGACAATGCTCCATATAGATGTGCTCAGATGGGGAGGGCTTTACCCATAATGGACTAGCTGTATCCACTACTTTTTGTAGGATTTTCTGGTCAAGGACATTGGTGTTTCATACCAGGCTGCAAAACAACTGGTCGATATACTTTCCACCACACATATCCAGAAGTTTGTCAAAGTTTTAAACTCCTAATGAAGAAGAGGTGCTGCCATCCTTTCTTCATAATCGCACTTTCGTGCTGGGTCTGGGACAGGTCCTCTAAAATGATAACATTGAAGAATATAAAGTTACTGACCCTCTCCACCTCTGATCCTCCTATGAGGACTGGCTCATGGACATCTGGTGTCCTACTCCTGAAGTCAACACTCTTTGGTCTTGCTGACATGGAGTGAGAGTTTATTGTTGTGGCTCCACTCTGCCAGATTTTCAGCCTCCCTCCAATATGCTGGTTCCTCACCACTTTTGATTGAGCCAATGGCAGTGGTGACATCAGCAAAGTTAAATTTGGCATTGGAGCTGTGCTTAGCCACACAGCACAAGTGCAAAGTGAGTAGGGCAGGAGGCTAAACACACAGCCATATGGTGCACCCGCGCTGATGGAGATTCGTCATTTGTTGGGGTGGTACCCTAATGTCATTAATACAAATACCTATGTCAGGATGCTGTTTATTAATTGCAGCTCAGTGTTTAACATAATCATTCCTACAGTTCTGAATGAAAGATTTAGAACCTGGGACTCTGTACCTCCCTCTGCAACTGGATCCTCGACTTCCTAACCAAAAGTCCACAATCTTTCTATATCATTTCTCTATACATTATATGGTTATATACTTTATATACATTTTTATAGTTAAATGACAATAAACAACTTGACTTGAATATGTGTGTATCGGAAATAACATCTCCACCTCACCGACAATCACCACTGGTGCGCCTCAGGGGTGTGTGCTTAGCCCACTGCTCTACTCTCTCTACACCCATAACTGTGTGGCTAGGCACAGCTCAAATGCCATCTATAAATTTGCTGATGATACAACCATTATTGGCAGAATCTCAGATGGAGATGAGAGAGCATACAGGAGCAAGATATACCAGCTGGTTGAGTGCAGTCATAGCAATAACTTTGCACTCAATGTCAGAAAGACCAAAGAACTGATTGTGGATTTCAGAAGGGGTAAGATGAGGGAGCACACACCAGTCCTCAAAGAGGATCAGATGTGGAGAGAGTGAGCAATTTCAAGTTCCTGAGTGTCAATATCTCCGCGGATCTAAGCTGGACCCAACATATCGATGTAGCTACAAAGTAGGCACGACAGTGGCTATATTTCATTAGAAGTTTGAGGAGATCTTGTACGTCACCAAAAGTACTTGCAAATTTCTTCAGCTGTACCGTGGAGAGCATTCTAACTGGCTGCATCACCATCTGGTATGGGGTGAGGGTCAACTGCACAGGATCGAGGTAAGCTGCAGAGAGTTGTAAACTTAGTCAGCTCCATCATAACTAGCCTCCATAGTATCCAGGATATCTTCAAGGAGTGATGCCTCAGAAAGGTGGCATCCATTACAAGGACCCCTTCACCCAGGTCATGCCTTGTTCTACTGCTATCATCAGAAAGGAGGTACAGGAGCATGATGGCACACACTCAACGATTCCCAAACAGCTTCTTCCCCTCTGCCATCCGATTTCTGAATGGACATTGAACCTATTAACATAACCCTACTACTTTTTATTTCTATTTTTGCACTACTTATTTAATTTAACTATTTCATATACATACTATACGTACTTACTGTAATTCACTATTTTATGTATTGCATTATACTGCTGTTGCAAAGACAACAAATTTTATGACGTGCTGGTGATATTAAAGTTGATTCTGATTATAATATTATTATAGCTCCAGAAAGTAAATAGCTCACGTCTGATCAAAATTAAAATACCAAGAGCAGTATTGTGTGGCCCAAAGAGGCAAGGTAAGTCCATCATATCAGGACAATTATGATAAAAATTAATTGATTTTATAGGGACATGGCATCTTCTTCTTCAGGAATGCAAGTGTTAGCTTTGTTATGAAGAACCTCAGGTTACCTTTAAATCTTTCCCTTCTGACTTTCAACCAATGCTCTGTAGCTTTTAGACTCACGTACCATGGGGAAAAGTGTTGTGACTTTCCACCCTTTCTATGCTTCTCATGATTTTATACATCTCAATCAGGTTGTACCTCAGCCTCCTTCAGTCCAATAAGAATAATCCCATCCAGCCAGAACTGCATACAGTACTCCTAGTGTGGACTCATCAATATCTTCTTCAGGAGTGACATGAAATCCCAGTGCTCAGTGTCCTGGCATTTAAGGCTGGTATGGCATACACCTTATTCACTATTGTGTTCAACTCTGTTGCCATTTTCAGGGAACTCTGTACTTGTGCCCCCCGGCCTCTCTGATAAAACACTTCCAAGGCCTGGTCATTCACTGTGTATATCCTGCCTGGTTTAATTTCCCAAAATCTATCACTTCATACTTGGCTGGGTTAAATTATTCATTCATTAACCCACTTGCCCAGGATGACTATATCATGAGAATCGCCTACTTCCCTCTATTGCCTCGCTTTCACTCATTTTTAACTAAGTTCACTGCAGCAGTGTTTTATTTACATTAATTTTTGTTATTATGATGTTGTTGACTAGTTCATGGCCCATCATGGTGCTGAACTGTCATCTTGAACTGCTACAGTCCTTTTACTGAAGATTCTCCTGCTGCCTTGCTGGTTAGGTAGTGCTCTATAGACTCAGGAACAATGAGGCTTCTGGCAATATTTTTCCAAGAGTGGAACCTGTCAATGGTGCTGATCCTATGTGCCTGCTTTCACTGGCCTTTCTTGGTGGCAGAGATCATGGTTTGGGGGTACTGGGTGAGTAGCCTGTGTTAATAGCAGCAGTGCATTTTGCAGATGGGGCACACTGCAACCACACTGGTCTGGTAGTGAAGGAGTAAATGTTTAGGGCAATTGATAGCATGCAATTTAAACAGCTTGCCTTGTTGCAAATAGTATCGAGCTTCTTGAAAATAATTGGACTTGCACTAATTCAGACAGGTGAGAAATACTGCATGACGCTCCTAATATGCCTTATAGGATCTTGGGGTGATTTGGAGGTTAGTTACACACCTCAGGAGACCCAGCCCCAACCCAGCTCTTGTAGCCACTGTTCTACTGTCACTGGTCCAGCTTTGTTTCTCCTTACTGGTGGCCCCTCAAAATATTGTCGGTCCCATATTTGGCAATGATAAATCCAGGGTAACACGCACAAAATGCTGGAGGAAATCAGCAGGCCGGGCAGCGGGACTGCTGAAGGCTCTCAGCCCGAAACGTCGACTGTTCTTTTTTCCACAGATGCTGCCGGGCCTGCTGAGTTCCTCCAGCATTTTTGTGTGCGTTGCTTGGATTTCCAGCATCTGCAGATTTTCTCTTGTTTTGTGATAAATCCAGGGTAGGTAGTTAGAGCAGGGCCTCTTCTGATACTTGTCTGTAGCTATAGTGATGGAATAACTTTGTCATTGAACCTGCCATTGAATGTTTGTAAATATGTGGCATTTAGGAACATTTGAAAACATGCAGAATCTATTAAGAAGATTGAGTTATTTAACAAATCAGATATTAAAATATATATTCATCTAATAACAATGAAAAACATTTTAATGCATTTAAATCAAATAAAAATGCTACTTGCATTTTTCCAGCAGCTTCAGCCATTCATTCATTGAATTGGATTGGATTTCTGTATTGGAACAAGTTTTATAGCCTGGCTCGGGCTCACTGAGCTGATTCCCACACCTGAAAGCTGAAACATCTGCACACAGGTGTCTCAGGGCTGGCTGTCTGTAAGTGCAAGGCTGCATTTCAGCTGAAACTTGTTGCCTGATTGAAGGCCTATTTGCAGGTAGGTCTGGGTAGTTCTCAGCAAGCCTCAGTATTGTTTAAACAAAATCGCAGTTGAACGGTCAGATTTCCGTGTCTCCTTTGTGGAAACTTGTCACAGGTAAGCTGGCTGCTGCATTTACTGCATTGCAAAGTACAACATACATTTCAAATCAAAGTATGCATACTATATACAACCTTGAGATTTGTCTTCTTACAGGCAGCCACAAAGTAAAGAAACCCAATAGAAGCCATTTAAAAAAAAAGACTGTCAAACACCTAACGTGCAGAAAAAATAAATTGTGCAAACAATAAAAGTAATCAAATAACATTTAGGATTTGAAGTTCACGAAAGTGAGTCCACGGTCATGAAGTCAGTCATCACTGCGGCCGATCCAGGAACCTGTTAGTTGAAGGCCATAGCCTCAGTTCAGCACAGAGTTGAGTAAACCTCGCGAGCAGCAAGCTGAACACTGGCTCGCCCCTCTTCTAGCTCCAGCACTCTGACATTCTCAATCTGGTCTGGCGCTTAAATTGGCAAAAAAGCAGGCCATTCCCCGCCTCGGGCTCAGGCCCTACCACCTTGATTTGGCCTGTACTTGATGTTTCCATTCTGGCCCGGTGCTTAATCAGTCACACATTGGCTTGTTCCTTGCTCTCAGGCCTGGGCCCAGGCCCCGCCTCCCTGACTCTGCCTCACCTCGGTTCTGCGACTTTGAATCGCTTCCGAGTCCACTCCAGCAATAGTCAAAATTGGCACATTCCCTCCTCTCGGGCCTGCACCTTGCCACCTTGATTTGGCCCAGACACACCACATCACAACCATCCTGCACCACTGAGACTTCAGTTCATATTGCTAAAATGCCAGGTTGTACAGGCAGTTCAAAAGCTCAACTCCAAAGGGGAAGTTGTAGGATATTGATTGCAGTAATCATTTTGAAGAAAAAGTGTGATTAATAAAGTAATTGGTAGTTTAATTTGCTGCCAGGAAATCATTGCTGTGCTTCACCAACATCATCTTAATCCTGATTGCACTGATGATTAGCAGTGATTGCACTGTTCTTCACTATTAATTGATTATAGTTCTCCAGAGGTTGTTACAGACACCATCTAAATAGAAGTATTTTTCCTCTACCCTCTCTCTTTCCTCCATGTATTCCTTCCCTGTTTTTTTAATAATACTACATTCCAATGTTCCCTCTAATTTTTAGTAGTCATTGTGCGGAAAAAACTTAAGTTTTTTTTCCTGTGACAAAAATATGTGCGCACTGAATGCACATATGGCACAGTTTATGTAGGTTTACAAAATATTTGACGTAAAACTGCACAGAATAACAACAAAATAACATACATATTTAAGTCACTCAGTTATTCTTTCTCTCTCCTGTCTTTGGCATTTACCCATTCTTTGTAAACTCTATCTCGACTAATAGAACTTCCATCCAATTGATAGCTTTTGATTCTCATTAACATATCCAATGACATTCACCTAAATGGTTTCTCAGCTTGTTTTTGAGTTGACTCATTAGGCTAAAACCTCGCTCACAGCCTGCACTAAATGCAAGAAAGGTTCCCCCAATGTCCATCAATTGTGCAAGGTGGCAAAACTGTTCATTTTGAAGTACAAATGCCACCATTTGAGCAAAGTTTGAAATCAGTTTGGACTTAATTTTTTCTTGCACGGAAAATTTGAAATCATTAAACTAACTATTACAGTATTTTCAGCTAGAAAATCATGATATTGTAGACATAAGCATTAACTTGTTCATCGCCAAATGTGAAGTCACAATCTGCAATTGCGGAGAAATCAACAGCTGACCGTTCTTGTACCTCATCTTCAGGAAACCTTTCTTCTAAAGGTAGGCTTATTCAGTAAGTCAGAAGGTGTGGGATCCAAAGAAGTTTGGCCGGGTGGATTCAGAATTGGTTTGCCTTCAGAAGGCAGAGGGTCGTGGTGGAGGGAGTACATTCAGAATGGAGGATTGTGACTAGCGGTGTCCCACAAGGATCTGTTCTGGGACCTCTACTTTTCATGATTTTTATTAATGACCTGGATGTGGGGGTAGAAGGCTGGGTTGGCAAGTTTGCAGACGACACAGAGGTTGGTGGTGTTGTAGATAGTGTAGAGGATTGTCGAAGATTGCAGAGAGACATTGATAGGATGCAGAAGTGGGCTGAGAAGTGGCAGATGGAGTTCAACCCGGAGAAGTGTGAGGTGGTACACTTTGGAAAGATAAACTCCAAGGCAGAGTACAAAGTAAATGGCAGGATACTTGGAAGTGTGGAGGAGCAGAGGGATCTGGGGGTACATGTCCACAGATCCCTGAAAGTTGCCTCACAGGTGGACAGGGTAGTTAAGAAAGCTTATGGGGTGTTAGCTTTCATAAGTCGAGGGATAGAGTTTAAGAGTCGCGATGTAATGATGCAGCTCTCTAAAACTCTGGTTAGGCCACACTTGGAGTACTGTGTCTGGTGCTGGTCACCTCACTATAGGAAGGATGTGGAAGCATAGGAAAGGGTACAGAGGAGATTTACCAGGATGCTGCCTGGTTTAGAGAGTATGCATTATGATCAGAGATTAAGGGAGCTAGGGCTTTACTCTTTGGAGAGAAGGAGGATGAGAGGAGACATGATAGAGGTGTACAAAATAATAAGAGGAATAGATAGAGTGGGTAGCCAGCGCCTCTTCCCCAGGGCATCACTGCTCAATACAAGAGGACATGGCTTTAAGGTAAGGGGTGGGAAGTTGAAGGGGGATATTAGAGGAAGGTTTTTTTACTCAGAGAGTGGTTGGTGCGTGGAATGCACTGCCTGAGTCAGTGGTGGAGGCAGATACACTAGTGAAGTTTAAGAGACTACTAGACAGGTATATGGAGGAATTTAAGGTGGGGGCTTATATGGGAGGCAGGGTTTGATGGTCGGCACAATATTCTGGGCCGAGGGGCCTGTTCTGTGCTGTACTATTCTATGCTCTATGTCCTAAATGAACACAAAGACTATTTATAGAAGTCAACAGCGAACTTGTATCTACTGTGACATTTGATCGTTTTCGCTCTTGCTCATCTGCACTCAACCATAACATGCGTAGCACTCCTGTAATGGGTAATGACAGGTTCTGTTTCCTGAGCTTTTGTACACCATCCAATTGCGATTTACTTGCCAAATGACACTTCGAAAAGTCACGTTTCCAAATATCGTCACACTTCTTTCCACTAGCAAATTCTCCAGCAACTTTCGCATCACGACAATACAAACAGATAACTCCAGTTTCCGAATCATGCATAAACATCTCTCATAGCTGAACGTTCATGCCTCATAAACTTTCGGAGTAGCAGTTTCTACTATTTTGTTAAGCCATTCAACTTTAAACAAGTTTCTTCACGTCCTTCGCTTATTTTGAATTCGACATAGTGAATCAATATATTTTTCAATAAAAACTTAGTAAACTATCTACAGGATTTGAAACAGATCTTTGTAAACTTTACAAATGAACACTGTCCGCCAAAGCTGGCTGCTGCCATGATGCAGCTGTACAAACCGGAACAGGAAAGGTGAGGTGACGTAAATTAGTGATGTGCATTGTGGTATTTGAAAAACCGACTAACTAGTTAACAGAAACATTTAGCTAAAAGATTATCTTCAATAAGTATAATTATTAATTACTACATTATTTTAGGTAACTAACCTTTTGTGCGCACATTAATTTCCTTTGTGTGCTGGTTGAAAAATGTGTGTGCGCGTGCACACGCACACAGCTTAGAGGGAACACAGCTACATTCTTTTTCTCCCAGAGAACACAGTCACTAATCTACAAAGGAATTCTTGAGGACAGAATGCTAAGTGAATGGTTGCAAGCAACAACAATGTTTGTTGGGAAATGTAGCTTTTGAGATAGATGGAAGATTTCTCCCCCCCCCCCCCACCCTCAGACTGCTTCCATGTAGAATTAGTACAGATAAATACTTGGTGACCTGCACGGACGTGGTGGCTTGAAGATGCACTTCCATGCTGTATGACTGCAAGTTCAAAGGGACTTTGACTGTTCAGTTGTCAAGATGTACCGTGTCATTTGTTTTGCTCAATTCATACTCTCAATTACCCCGTCAGCCACAGCTGCACAGCTTCAATGATCAGGAAACCTGTTTTTGACAAGGATTTCAGCAAATATTACAACCAGATAACTTTTGAGACCTGGCTGGTGGCGTAGTGGCATCAGTGCTGGACTGCGGGGTGGAAGGTCCCGAGTTCGAATCCAGCCGGCTCCCCTGCACATTTTCCATGCTGGGTTAAGAGCTGGTGATCTCTTTGAAAAATCCACCTGGCAGAAGGCAATGGCAAACCACTGCTCTAACTTGCCTCGTACGTGATTCACCGAAAAAAAGCAGGCGCCCTATGATAGAATACGAAGCCAGGGACTGCTCTGTCTGTACAAAAAAAAATTTAAAGAGATTCTCTCTCCCTCCCCAGTTTAAAAAAAAAACAAAACCCACTGACCTTGTAAGAGGAGCAACAAAGTCTCAGCAAAGGGAAGTGTTTACATTCCAGCATCTACAAACTATCCCATGTTTATATTTAATCTTTTTTTAAACAAAAAGAACTGAAATAATGTTATCTCTTAAAATGATAAACCAGCGCCGTTTTAAATTTAACATTAAATCCCCCAAAAAAGCTTTAAATTTGGTTATAGGACGCTATAATAAAGCAAAAAAAAGTTAATAGCATATTTAACCCAACTAAATTTTCAAAAATACCAACTAGTACTATTGTATAAGTAATTGAACCCTCCCCTAAATATATATATTATGAAAATAGCCCCATTAGTAGGAAAAACTACACTTAATTAACTAAGAAAGAAATAAAAAAAATATCAAACCAGATATCAGGTTAAAGGAACAAGTCCCTTTATCTTCTTTTCCTCAGTCGAATGTCTGAATAACCATTTAAACAGTCATACTTGAACCATAGATCTTCTTTCCAGAAAAAAACAATGATATGCAATAATGAACAAATACCCTTATCTTCTTTTAATAGTCTGTCAATGAAATGTCCAAGTAATCATCATAAATCTTCTTTCTGAAATGCTAATAGTATACAGATAACCAAGCAGTCTTCCAAGACAGTTGAACGAATGCCAGTGCAACTTTAGGATCAAAAAATATACGAGGAGGAGAATTAGGTGGAAAAACTTTAATTCTTGTTGGGTAACACAAGGAAGGGAACAGTTTCTTATTCATTAAAGGCATCCATTAGTCTTGCGAGACCATGGATCTGCGTCTGGAAAGTCTTCACTGTTGTCCAAGGAAAGGGCATTAGGACCCATACAGCTTGGCACCAGTGCTGTCGCAGAGCAATGTGTGATTAAGTGCCTTGCTCAAGGACACAACACGTTGCCTCGGCTGGGGCTTGAACTCACGACCTTCAGGTCGCTAGTCGAATGCCTTAACCACTTGGCCACATACCCACACTTCTTATCATATGCCTGTTTCATTACCAGAGCAATTTTTGATCTTTGTTCCATTAACTCCTTCGGATAATCCTCATAAAAACCAAGCTCAGATTCCTTAAATCTAAAAACTCTCTGTTTTCTTGCCTGTTGCATTATTTGATCTTTAATTTTAAAGTGATGAAAACAAACCAAAACAGACCTTGGTTTATTTGGATCTTAAAATTTCGAAGTAAAATCTCTGTGCGCTCTTTCTATAGTCGGCGGCTGTGATAATGTGGTAGGAAATAAGGTATGAAAAGCTTACCAAAGTAAGCAGTTAAATCTCCACCTTTGGCTCCTTCTTGCAGCCCAACAATTTGTATATTCCTTCGGCGAAACCTGGTTTCCAGGTCTATAATCTTATTTTGCTATCTTTCCAAACGAGCTGTAGTTTCAAACAATTTTTGCTTAGTTATCTTCAATTCCTCTTCGTCTGTAATAACTTGAGTTTCCAGGCTTTCAATTTTTCCCAGAAATGACTTCATTTCATTAATATTCTTTTCCAGTTGGTCTTTATTTGACCCATTCTGATCTTTAATTGAATTCAGTGTCCGAGCCATATCTTCAGCCCATGGTGGCATTTCATCAGATCTTTCTTTCTGCATCTTTCCTTTCCCATTACCTTTATCACTAGGTTCAGACAAGTTCTTCCCACTCCTCGTAGACATAGACGTATTGTTGCCCCTCAAGAATCAGCAAATAAAAATTTTAAATTTGAAGTTTCAACTAGGGGGAAAGGAACAAAACTGGGAGAAGCACAAAAACTGCTGCTACTCCATTTACAGACGGGCACAATCTCCGTGATTTCCCACTACGTCAGAGTGGCGTGGGAGGAAGTCATCCGCTAACTGGAAAAACTCCAGATGCGACGTACCTTTCCTTTCCTATAACTTCTGAAACACTGACAAGGTATATTTTAGTTTGTTTGTTGCTTCTTGTCCCTCTAAACAAAGCAAATCATTTCCTCTAGATCAAAAGTATAGCTATGGTCACTCGCATAAGCCCTCACTACATGTCTTTTTGGGGGATATGAGGAACAGTCTTTGTTTCAGTCCTACCAATTCCTCAGTACTTTCCCTGGTACACTGATAACTGCATTGGTGCTGCCTTCTGTACTCAGGTGGAACTCTAGAGTTTCATTACTTTTGCTCCCTGTTTCCATTCTGTCCTCATCTGATTGGCTGGGCATTTTGCAACTCACACTTTCTTTTATCTGTGACAAAGAAAGGGTCTCCGACCTGAAATATTGGTTCTGTTTCTCTTTCCTGATAATTATGGCCTGCCCTATCTTCATTTAAGCTTATCTCCATGGTCACCACAGTCTTACCTTCAGAGAAACCTTCCCCTACTCCACCTCACTGCAGTTTTACAAACACTTTTTGTCTCTTTTTCAGTTCTGATGAGGGGTCTTTGATCTGAAATGTTGACTCTGTGGCTTGGCCTGTTGAGTATTTCCAGCTTTTTCTCTTTCTGTTTTAGATCTCTAGCATCTGTCTATTTTATTTCCAACAACCCAGCAAATCTCTTCTGCACCCTCTTTGGTGCAATCGTATCCTCCTTATTGTGTGGCAAATAAATCACACAGTATTCCAGCTTAGCAATGTACTGTTGTATCGATTTACCGTATACTGTTGTACCATAAGTTCTCTGCTCTTCTATTCTGTCCCTTGTCTGATGAAGGCAAGAACCCATATACATTTTGGCTCACATCAACTGGTGCTACTGCCTTAAGGGATTCATGGACATTTACCAAGTCACTCTGTTCCTCAGCTCTACCATTGACTGTGTGTGTAAGTGTAATTATGGAGAAGAAACTTACAGGATGATTAGAGAATCCATTGTTTTCTAATTTTCTTTCTTAGAATCATTTAAAGCACTTTTGCAAACTTAAATTATCTACTTTTACTGTTGTCGGTTCTGTCCAAGTGCACTCTTTTTTTGTTACCTGGTGTTATGTCTGTACAACTACATATCAAATAAATAATGGCACGCACTCGGAGAGGAAGTTGATGTGTATTTTCACTTTGCAGAGAGAGCAACAAATCAATGCACATGCTAAGTTATCAGTCAATAATTAGTGCCAAAGTGAGTCATTGCGCTAAAAGAAATAGATCAATTCATTACACTTCCTCCCCCTTTAGATGAGTGTGACATGAAACTGTATATGTAACAAAACATTCAATTTCCTGTTAGTAAACCATATTCAAATAAACATGCTTTCACAATAACAGTCCATAACTAACTTCACTATACTAAAGATTCAGTCTTTTGGGTGGCCCTCTCTTTCTTTCAGGTAGCTCTTTTGGACCTGTGGAGTGGCATCAGGTTTGGCCGGTGTCTTGTCAAAGAGAACTTTCTCTTTTGCAGGTGTCATGTTGCTGTTCGTGACATGACCATCCCTGAGAGATAGGTCTGGTGGCTGTAAAGTGTCCATTTTGTTGGATGCAGTCGACTCAGGTGTGTTCTTCAGCTGAGCTTCCAGTATCTGGTCCACATGACATCTCCAACAGCCACGTGCACATCAGTGATCTTGTTCTTGTGGCTATCTTATCAGGTATCCAGTTGTCTCTATGGTAATCATTCGCTAGGACTTTCTGAGCAACCTTGACGTTCCTTGCTGATTTTCTTAGCATCTGACTTATCTGTTTATTCTGCACTTCCCTCCATAGATCTGGTTTCAGGAGGTCTAGGCAAGCTCTCAGATTCCTGCTCATGAACAGCATTGCAGATGTTTGATTTGTCATTGCATGAACAGAGTTCCAATACACAAAAAGGAAGTTGTCCACCTTGCGCTGTAGAGAAACGTCCTCCTTTTCCATAGCTTTAATGGACTTTTAGATTATGAGAACACTTGGTCCTTTTTTTTGTCATTTAGAAATGCATGCATGCATTAAGAAATGATACAATGCTTCTCTGGCGTGATATCACAGAAAACATGACAGACCAAAGACTAGCACTGACAAAACCACATAATTATACCATATAGTTACAGCAGTGCAAAGCAATACCATAATTTGATGAAGAACAGTCCAGAGGCACAGTAAAAAAAAAAGTCCCAAAAGTCCCGAGTCGATTGACTCCCGAGTCCCCAATAGTGGCGGCAAAAGGAAGAAACTCCCTGCCATAAACCTCCAGGCACCGTCAACTTGCCGATACCTTGGAAGCAGCCGACCACAGCCGACCCTGAGTCCATCTGTCGGAAAACTCCGAGCTTCCGAGCAGCCTCTCCGATACAGCCTCCCGAGCGCCATCCTCTGCCGAGCACCTTCGACCTCTCCCCGGCCGCTGAAACACGCAAAGCCGAGGATTTCGAGGCCTACAGCTCCAGAGATTCCGGTTACCACACAGTAGCAGCGGTAGCAAAGCAGACATTTCAGAAGTTTTCCAGATGTTCCGCTATGCACTCGGGTCTGTCTCCATCAAATCAGGAATTGTGCACGGTCCCCTACTTGACAGATAACAGATATTCATCACCGGAGAGGCTGCGCACGCTGTTGTTGCACCGCCATCTTCTCCCGAATTTTTGACTTCTTGATGATCTGGACAAACCTTTCAGCTAACCCTTTTGTTGAAGGGTGGTGAGGAGCTGACTCGAAATGGTTGATGTCATTTTTCTTCATGAACAGTCTGAAATCTTCTGACGTGTATTGTGGTCCGTTGTCACTCAGTTTGTTCAGGTAAGGTATTTCTGGTGAAGATAGTCCTGAGAGTAGAAACAGCCCTTTCTGATGTGGTTGACCTCATTGGTATGGCTTCAGGCCATTCTGAATGAATATCCACAGTAATCAGAAACATGGAGTCCATGAAAGGCCCCACAAAGTCAATATGCAGTCTTTGCCATGGTGAAGATAGCCACTCCATGGACGTAATGGTGGCCGTGGAGATGCATTTTGATCTTTGTGGGATCACGAACAGCTTTTGGTCATGTCTTCAATCTGTCTATCTATTCCCAGCCGCCACACATAGCTTCGGGAGAGACTCTTCATCTTGCCCCTATACGCAGATGTCCTTCACGCCGATACTCTAACACTCCGGTGCGTGGGGCGTGGTGTAGAGGGAACCACAACATGAGATTCACACGTCAGCATTCTTTGACATACAGACAGTTGATCTCGTCTCACTGAGAACTCTATAAACATAAGGTTACCATGAGTGGGCCATCCTTGCATGGTGATATCTTAGACTATTGACAATTTCAATTCATTGCTTGTTTCCCTTTGTATTTTGCAATTTATTACCGGCAGTTGGTCTATCAATCCTGCGTGGAACACTTCTGCTGGGTCACAGAATGAAGGCCTTTCTTCTTCAGATGCCAGCAGTGGAAGATGTGACAAGCAATCAGTGTTGATAGATAGATAGATAGATAGATATACTCTATTGATCCCAAGGGAAATTGGGTTTCATTACAGCTGCACCAACCAAGAATAGAGCATAAATATAGCAATACAAAAACCACAAACAATCAAACAACAAAATGCAAACTATGCCAGATGGGAAATAAGTCCACCAGGACCAGTCTATTGGCTCAGGGTGTCTGACCCTCCACAGGAGGAGCTGCAAGTTCGATGGCCACAGGCAGGAATGACCTCCCGTGCCGCCCAGTGTTGAATCTTGTTGGAATGTGGCCGAAGTCCAACAGTAAAAAGTTCAATATCCGGTCTCCAAACACGTTCCTTGATTGTAACATGACCCGGATTGCACCATCTGTTGTTAACCAGAACAGTAAGCACCCAACTCCTTTATGCTTACTGCTCTCAGTGCACTTCTGGTCAGCCGGAACAGTCTGGAAGCCATACATGGAGAAGTTTTGATCGGGTATGTCCTCATGCAGCCCCATTCCAGTGAAACACATAACACTGCTCTCCCGAAATGTTCTCTGACGCTGGCTAGCGCCGTGAACTCGTCCATTTTATTACCCACCGAACTCCTCTTCTCCATAAGTCTCTGTTGTCTCGACCCGGTCCTCTTTCCTCGCCTTTGTGATCCCCCTCTGCATCCTCTGTGTGTTTCCCTCCAGATCTCAGCAGGGGTGTCCGCCGCACTGCTCGCTAAACCGGCCGGCATTAGCGCAAGCAGCTTGTCCCTGGAATGAACAATGCGACCATGCTTCTGTCCCGCGTGTCAGGATGTAACTATTTCCAGCACTATTTCCAATGTGTTGCTTGGTACTCTTGAACTCTGTGTCATAAGAGTGGGCTGCTAGAAATAGAGCCCAATATTGTAACCAGGTAGCTGGCATCACTGGAATTCCCTTCCTGGGATTGAAGATGGACACAAGGGGCTGGTGGCCTGTCTCTAGACTGAACTTTTGTCTGCAGAGGTAATGATGGAACTTCTTTATTCCCCATACTAGACGAAGGGCTTTCGGTCAATCTATGCATAGTTGCATTCTGCGCTCGTCAGTGATCTTGAAGCAAACACAATCGGGAATCCAGATCCATCTTTCATAGTGTGTGACAAAATGGCTCCAATGCCATAAAGGGACACCAGTCTGATGGGCAGAGATGGGTCATAATAGGTGAGCAATTCATCTGATGTTATTTGTCTCTTTGTTTTCTTTAATACTCTTTCACATCTTTCTGATCACTCCCACTTTTCTCCTCTCTGCAATCGATGGGTGCAATACTGTGGCAATATGTGGATAAAACCAGTGGTAATACGAGGGGTGATTGATAAGTTCGTGGCCTAAGGTAGAAGGTGTTAATTTTAGAAAACCTAGCACATTTATTTTTCAACATAGTCCCCTGCTACATTTACACACTTAGTCCAGCAGTCGTGGAGCATATGGATCCCTCCTTTGTAGAAGTCGGCGCCATGGACCTCCAGAAAGTGGTCCACAGCAGGGGTGATTGGTAAGTTCGTGGCCTAGGGTAGAAGGAGATGAGTTATACAGCTGTCATTACATGCACGTGCAGTTCATGTTTTTGAGTGATTATGCAGAAAGTTTGAAGTTAATAACTCATTTCCTTCTACCTTAGGCCAATCACCCCTGCTGTGGACCACTTTCTGGAGGTCCAAGACACCGACTTCTACAAAGCAGGGATCCATATGTTTCACGACCGCTGGACTAAGTGTGTAAATGTAGGAGGGGACTATATTGAAAAATAAATGTGCTAGGTTTTCTAAAATTGACTCCTACCTTAGGCCACAAACTTATCAATTACCCCTCGTAGTTTACAAGGCCCAAGAATGACTTGAGTTACGACACATTTCCGGTTTGGGTGCCTTAGCACTGCTTCATTCTTCTCTTGTGACTTATGTCAGCCATGTTTGTCAATGACATGTCCACAATATGAGATTTCATTCTTGAAAAACTCACATTTCTCTTTCTTTGCATACAGACCATCTTCACTCAGCCTGGTAAGCACTTTACCAATGTTCTGGAGGTGCTGTTCTTCATGCCTCCAGACCCAGTGAACAGCAAAGATAGATGGATGAATATTCGTGGAGACATACTTTAGATTTTCCCATAAACTAAATATTAAATATTTGGATGTTATATGAAATACAGTAAATTCAAACCAAAGTGGTGATGTACTCCAAAATGCTTCAATAATTTTTTGTTAAATCATCATTACATAATTTACTTGCGCTTTCTTGGAAGTCACCACAAAATTTGTTGAATTAACAAAGATATGTTTTCAAATTCATGAATGCTGTTCAATTTTAATTATTTAAGCATAGTAACTTGCATTGTTCGAAATAGTCTTTATTTAACTGTGGATTAATCTTAAAGAAAATTAATGTACGTTTATAGTGACTGACTGAATACGATGTCCGTAGGTTGCTTTCTTACAAAGGGTCTCGTAGAGGAGGGAATGCAAGGTGGCATAATATCACCTCTCAGTAAATACAGTTTTATCAGTGTCACTCACAGTCTGCAGATAAATAACTTTAAATAAATGACTTTAACCTACCATATACTGTAGCTGCTGCTAGATTTCATAATATTTCGCCTCCAGAGTGATTTATTATAATCATTTAAGTAACTATAAAACTTGAATATATTTTGTGCAGTTTTATATACTTCGTGATACTACAGTTGCGATGTATTCAGAAGTAGGTTATCTAATTTGCAGCACTGTAGTTTTAGATTCATAAAAATGTTGGGACTTTTTTTTTCTCTCTAATGGGGATGAATCCAATGAGAATATTTTTGTGAAGGTCTTTGATGTTTGTCTGCCTAGCTGTGCATTTGCTAATCTCTCCTTGACACTAACTGGAGACACATTTGCAAGTTCACACCCATCGTCATAGCAGTCTTGTCATCCTCATCACTCCCACCTATGGTTACAAGGACTAAGCTGCAGAAGGCATGATTAATAATATGAGTTTGTCAGCAGCTTCTCACTTGAAGATGATGCACCCACAGGTGATAAAATAGTCTCTGGGTATGCTCTTGCTGAAACTATCAAAGAATCAAATGGCATTTGCTGCTTAATTATTGATGAGCCATATTTCATGCATTATAAATGTGAAACAAGTTTACTTCACATCCAAATAAAATGACCAGATTTAGGTATTTTTGATGATAATGATCCTGTCATCTTCAGCTTAACATGCTGAGTGGCAGAAGGTGAAAATATGTATGCCTACTATTTGTGTAACAAGTAACTTTGTTTATTGTTAGAATCACCTACTGCATGAACATGTAGTTCTTTCTGATGACATACTGCAGCCCCTTTCTGGTAGTCTTACCAGGCATCATACCACTTTCCTATTCGCCATTGAATGAAATGTATTTCCGAAGCAACAGAGATGATTATGCTTTCATGTTACCAAGGATTAAATTTTCCTTTGTCCACTTTAATTACTGCAAAACATAATTATTCAACAATAATTCTTTCTGCTCTCACTGGCAAAACTTGGCATTGGATGTAAAACTTATACTGTGATGAGCATATCAAGTTCAAAGTTTGATAATTAAAATATTTTTTCCTGAACCTTCCCATCACTCCTTGACTTTGGGAGATATCACACAATCTTAAAAATGTAGCAAGCCTACATAGTTATTATATTAAAGTCCCTTGTCTGCATGAATATTTTAATTAACTGCAAATGATGTTACACTGTTAAAGACTACTGTAAGAGAGTTTATGAATACACCAGGCATTGAAGCACTACTCTTCATTACTAACACATTCTATTCATTACTTATTAATTCAGTGCTTCCCCATCCATTTCAGCACAACTCTCTAACTTCAACAGTCCTTTCAGTATTCATCATTTAGATGATTTTGTTTAATTTTGTGCTCATTAAGAATGTGTAGAGAAAATAGATCATGCGAATTATGACGGAAGATATAAACAGGCTGGTGGCATAAGCAAATAGTAAGCAGAGAAATCTGATACTGAAAGGTATGAATTGTTGCATTTTGGTAGGAAAAATAAGTACAGGTAATGCAATTAAAGAAACACAGTGGACAGAAAACAGTACAAGCAAAAAGGCATTAGCTGGTTTCTATGCATAGTCCCTTCAGTGAATGTTATTATTTGGCGTGCTCAGCAGACCTGATAGAGAGTGATTAGGGCATTACTCCTGGGACTTTGGCCTCAGTGGGAATGCTGTCATTGGCTTACTTACCCTAGAAAGATACTTGAAAATGTTTGAGGAAAAGGAGTGGCGGTTCCTCCTCCAGTGCTCTGAAGTTTCGGCTGGAGAGAACCTAAGCCTTGCAGAGAGCAGAGATCCTTACTCTCATAATGTTGTACGTCTTTGTCAGGTCCGATCTCAGCTCCTCTTGCTCCAAACAAAGCAAACTCAGCCTATCAAGTCACTCCCCATAACTAAGACATTCCATCCATAGAAAGTATCTGATCTGGATGTATGGCACATGCAAGAAATTGCAGAGTTGTGGACTCATCTCAGCACACCACAGACACCATACTTCCTTTATACATCCAGATCAGATGCTCTCTATGGAGCATTGATAAAAATTGGAAAGGGTCAATGAAGACACGCCAAATTTCTTCAGCATCCAGATGAAATAGAGGTGTATGTGAGCTATATTCACTTTGACATATATGTGGTTGGACCAGGGCAGCCTATTGGTGATATTCACTGCTAGGAACTTGAAGCTGCAGACCTCAGCACTGTTGATGCATCATCATCCTTCCTGAAGTCAACAACAGCTCTTTTGTTTTGCTGGCATTGAGGAAAAGATTGCTGTCATAACACTGTTAGTAAGCTTTCTATCTCCTTCCTATACTCAAACTCATCACTATTTTAGATATAATCCACAAAGGTGTATCATTTGCTGTCTTGTAGATGGAGTTGGAACCTGGCTAAGCAGTTATGAGTGTGCAGGAAGAGGTGTTGGTGGCTGTTGAAACAATCTGGAGGAGGACCAGTGATTAGAATAATTGTAGCAGAAGTGTTGCTGATATCATTATTGATTGCTGTTTGTTGGTCAGGAAGTCAAGGATTCAGTTGCAATGGGAAGTGCTGAGTTCTAGGGTCTGGGGATCACTTGGAATTAAAGAATCAAAAGCCTAGCTGTAGTCACTAAACTATAGTCTACTGTAAGTGCCTTTACTGTCCAGATGCTTCAGAACTGAGTGTAGAGCCAGAGAGATGGTATCTACTGTGGACCTGTTTTGACAGTAGGTGTATTGCAGTGGGACAAGCTTATCTGGAAGGCTCAAGTTAACATGTACAATGGCCAGCCTCCCAAAGCGATTCATGACAATAGGTATCAATCTACTAGGCAGAAGCCTTTTAGGCATCATATCTTGTTATTTTTTAGGTACTGGATGATAGTGGTTTTGACTGATATTATGTCTACAACAGTGACTGTGGGTTCAGATAGGATGGGTGGTGAGGTACCCATTCCTTTCTATTGAAATTGTGTATGAAATGCGTTAAACTCATTGGGAAGGGTTGTGCAGTTGTCAGCAATGTTGTTCGACTTTGATTTGTAGCCTGTTACGGCATGTAAACTTTGCCACATCTGATGGCTGGTCTGGGACTCTATTTTAGACTGGATGACACAACAGAGGTTGGCCTTATTCAGAATGATGATGAGTTGGAATATAGGGAGGAAGTGGAGGAGCTGGTTGATTGGCATGAGAAGAACAACAAAAGCCTGAAATTGGAGAAGACAAAGGAAATCATTGTGGACTTCTGGAAGGTGCAAATGAACCATCCCTCTCTGCAAATACATGGCTCCTCCATTGAAAGAGTTAAGTACACCATATTCCTGGGAATTCACATCACAGATGACCTCAACTGGTCTCTTATCTCCTGCCTGAACAAGAAGGAAAAGCAGTGCCTCCACTTACTAAGAAGATTGAGAGAAGCAAGGCTCCCACCCCCAATCTTAATTGTGTTTTACAGGAGCACTACTGAGAGTGTCCTGTCAAGCTGCATCTCCATCTGGTTTGGGAGCAGTCAAACATTGGACCAGAAGTCCCTACAAAGGACTGTGAGAACAGCTGAGAAGATCATAGGAGCCTCCCTACCATCCATCGGGGACATTTATCAGGAGTGCTACATACACAGAGCCCTCAGTATTATTAAGGATCCCATTCATCCATCCAGCATCCTCTTTGACTTTCTAACTTTCTACCATCAGGCAGGAGACTATGATGCATAAAATCAAGAATGGTCAGGATGAGAAACGCTGTAGATTTTTTCTTTACCTTCATAAGTTACTGAGTGTTATGTGTGTTATTTGCTTTACACCCCAGTTTGGAGAATGTCTCATTTTGATATACATTATATGATTATATACGTTATATACATGGATATAATTAAATGACAATAAACTTGACTTGGGACTGTCTCTTAGCATCTCGGAAAGCTTTACAGTTGTACTGAGACCTCACTGCTCTTAGATTCTATGTCCTGTTGAAGCCTTCTTCAGCACCCTATTTGTCTCGGCTGCCATCTTTTTTCCCCTCAATACTTCCTATTTCCTTACTGTTCTTAGTGTATTCCCTGCCATCACTTGACTCCCAAAAATACACCACCTCACACTTACTGGGATTAAATTCTATGTTACCTGCAATTCAATATCTTTCTATCACTTAAGGCTCCCCTCCTCAATCTTGAGAAATATTTCAATTTTTGCTTCATCTGCAAACATGACTCTTACATTCCCATCCCAGTTAGTGAATGTAACAAACAGGAACGTGCCAGCATTGAATCCTAAATTACAGTACTTTGCTAGTTACTAGTTTCCAATCACAATAAAACCCTCCACTTTCATCTTCTCTCTCTTCTAACCAGTCCAATCTTGGATCCAGTTTTCAGCTTGCCTTAGATCCCATGGACACTAACCCTTTTTCTTCAAAATTTGGGGAGAAACGAAACAGCCAATATTGATTGTCTTTTACAGATAAAAATGAACATTACACCTTCTAATATGATGAAATTAAATCATAAAAAATCACCACATTTCTTGTTAAAAATGAAGGCTAGTATTTACATAACATATTCCACTGCTTTAGGATGTGCCAAAGCCAATGGTTATTGTTTAAATACAGGAACTACACAGGAAGATTCCACAAATGGCAATCTAATAATGATCCAATGATGTTGTTGATTGGGTAAAACCTCATCAGTGTTACTGAAATTTAATCAGTGTAGCATTTCCTCCATATTGCAATGCAGTATATGTAAAGAACAGGAACAGGAGAAAGTCAGTCACGCCTTGAGCCTTTCCTCCATTTAATAAAATCTTGGCTGACGCAATTTAACCCAACACTACTTTCCTCTTCTCTTACCAGATCCCTTAACTTTCACTTGGATCAAATACATTCAACCTTTGCTTTGAAATATTCAACAACTCTGTCTCCACAGCTCTCTGGGGTCATAAATTACAAAGATTCATGGCTCTCGAGGACGAGAAATTCTCCCTCATGTATTAAAACAGACAACCCCTTATTCTGAAACTATACCCTTCCATTCTAGATATACTCACTAGAGAAAGCATCCACTTATTATTCCCAATCTATTCATTTCCATTAATAATCTGTGTTTCACTGAGACCACCTCTTGTTCTACATACCAATGAGTGTAGGACCAAACTGCAGAACTTCTGATCATTTGGATCAATCCAGAAAACTACCTCTGTGACGTAACCAATGCAAGTACATCCACCTACAAACATGGAAACCACAACTGGATGCAGTACTATAGGTATAGTCTCTCCAGAGTCCTGCAAGTTTACATTAAATCTTTCCTCCTTTGATACTCCATACCCCTTACAATAAAAATCAACATCCATTTATATTTTATTAAAAATGCTTATTATATCTGCATCACACATCAAAGTTGCTGGTGAACGCAGCAGGCCAGGCAGCATCTCTAGGAAGAGGTGCAGTCGACGTTTCAGGCCGAATCTGCAGAATTCCTGTTGTTATATCTGCATGCCAGCTCTATGTTCTAGATCCTTTTGTATTATAATATTTTGCACTTTCACTCAATTTTAATAGGAATTTGATTTTTCTTTCTTCCTCCTGGCAGATAACATAGCACAGTAGAGATCAGTTAGCCCCTGATGTTGTACTGACCTTCTAAACTACTCTAAGGTTAAAAGGTGAGGCTGGAACTAGGAAGATTATACAGTTTAATATGTGGCTAAGGAGTTGGTGTAGGAGGGAGGGAATAAGGTTTTTGGATCATTGGGCTCTCTTCCAGGGAAGGTGGGACCTGTACAGAAAAAATGGTTTGCACCTGAACTGGAGGGGAACTAATACCGAGTGGGAAGATTTGTTAATGCAGCACGATGAGGTTTAAACTAGAGCTGCAGGGGAATGGGAACCAGAGTGCCAGAACAGCTAGTGGAGAGGTTGTAGGGGCAGATGTTGGTAAGATCTCAGACAAAGTTAGGAATCAAAATACTGAGTATGGTGTGACAAAATGAAAAAGGGTGAATACAGGACTGAAAGTGTTGTATCTGAATGAGTGCAGTATACGGAATAAGATAGATGAACTTGCAGCACAGTTGCAGATTGGCAGGTATGATGTTGTAGGCATCACTGAATCATGGCTGAAAGATTATAGCTGGGAATTTAATATCCAAGGATACACATTGTATCGAAAGGACAGGCAGGAAGGCAGAATGGATGGGGTGGCATTGCTCTGTAGGTAACAAATGAAATCAAATGCTTAGAAAGAGTTGACATAAAGTCAGAAGGCGTTGAATCATTATGGACAGAGCTAAGGAACAGCAAGGGTAAAAAGATGCTGATAGGAGGTTTATACAGACCCCCAAACAGCAGTAGGGATGTGGCCTACAAATTACAATGGGAAATAGAAAATGCATGCCAAAAGGGTAATGTTACATTAGTCATGGGGAATTTCAGGTAGATTGGGAAGATTGGGAAGATCATGTTGGTGCTGGTTTACAGGAGAGGAATTACTGGAGTGCCTACAAGATGGCTTTTTAGAGCAGCTCATGGTTGAACCCACTAGAGGATAAGCTATTCTGGATTGAATGTTGTGCAATGAACTGGAATTGATTAGAGAACTTAAGGCAAAAGGACCCTTTCGGGAATATGATCATAATATGATCAAATTCACCCCAAAATTTGAGGAGAAACAAAGTCAGATGTATCAGTATTATAGTAGAGCAGAGCAAATTACAGAGGCATGAGAGAGGAATTAGCCAGAATTGATTGGAAAAGTCTATTGGCAAGGATGATGGCAGAGTAGCAATGGTTGGATTTTCTGGTAGCAATTTGGAAGGCACAGGATATATACATCCCAACGAGGAAGAAGTATTCTAAAGGAAAGATAACACAACTGTGACTAACAAGAGAAGTCAAAGCCAACATAAAAGCCAAAAAGATGGCATATAATAGAGCAAAAATTTGTGGGAAGTTAGAGGATTGGGAAGCTTTCAATTATCAACAGAAGGCAACTAAAAAAGTCATTAAGAAGGTAATGATGGAATATGACAGTAAGCTAGCCAATAATATTAAAGAGACCGTAAGACCATAAGATATAGGAGCAGAAGTAGGCCATTCGACGCATCGCATTTGCTCCGCCATTCAATCATGGGCTGATCCAATTCTTAGAGTCATTCCCACTCCTCTGCCTTCTCCCCATACCCTTTGATGCCCTGGCTAATCAAGAAACTATCTATCTCTGCCTTAAATACACCCAATGACTTGGCCTCCAGAGCTGCTCGTGGCAACAAATTCCACAGACTTACCACCCTCTGACTAATGTAATTTCTCCGCATCTCAGTTCTAAATGGATGTCCTTCAATCCTGAAGTCGTGCCCTCTTGTCCTAGACACACCTACATTGGGAAATAACTTTGCCATATCTAATCTGTTCAGGCCTTTTAACATTCAGAATGTTTCTATGAGATCCCCCCTCATTCTCCTGAACTCCAGGGAATACAGCCCAACAGCTGCCAGACGTTCCTCATAAGGTAATCCTTTCATTCTTGGAATCATTCTTGTGAATCTTCTCTGAATCCTCTCCAATGTCAGTATATCCTTTCTAAAATAAGGAGCCCAAAACTGCACACAATACTCCAAGTGTGGTCTCACGGGTGCCTTATAGAGCCTCAACATCACATCCCTGCTCTTATCTTCTATACCTTTAGAAATGAATACCAACATTGCATTCGCCTTCTTCACAACCCACTCAACCTGGAGGTTAACCTTCAGGATATCTTGCACAAGGACTCCCAAGTCCCTTTGCATCTGTGCATTTTGAATTCTCTCCCCATCTAAACAATAGTCTGTCCATTTATTTCTTTCACCAAAGTGCATGACTATGCACTTTCCAACATTGTATTTCATTTGCCACTTCTTTGCCCATTCCCCTAAACTATCTAAGTCTCTCTGCAGGCTCTCTGTTTCCTCAACACTACCTGTTCCTCCACCTATCTTTGTATCATTGGCAAATTTAGCCACAAATCCATTAATACTATCGTCCAAGTCATTGACCTACATCGTAAAAAGCAGCGGTCCCAACATCGACCCCTGTAGAACTCCACTGGTAACCGGCAGCCAGCCAAAATAGGATCCCTTTATTCCCACTCTCTGTTTTCTGCTGACCAGCTAAAGCTCGACTCATGCTAATAACTTCCCCGTAGTTCCATGAGCTCTTATCTTGCTAAGCAGCCTCATGTGGGGCACCTTGTCAAAAGCCATCTGAAAATCCAAGTACACCACATCAACTGCATCTCCTTTGTCTACCCTGCTTGTAATTTCCTCAAAGAATTACAGTAGGTTTGTCAGACAGGATTTTCCTTTTAGGAAACCATGCTGGCTTTGGCTTATCTTGTCATGTGCCTGCAGGTACTCCGTAATCTCATCCCTAACAACCTATTCCAGCAACTTCCCAACCACTGATGTTAGGCTAACAGGTCTATAGTTTCCTTTCTGCAGCCTTCCACCCTTTTTAAATATCAGAGTATCATTTGCAGTTTTCTAGTCATCCGGTACAATGCCAGAATCTATTGATTCTTGAAAGATCATTGTTAATGCCTCGGTAATCTTTCCAGCTACTTCCTTCAGAACCCAAGGGTGCATTCCATCAGATCCAAGAAATTTATCCATCAGATGCAAGAGATTTATCCATCCTCAGACCATTAAGCTTCCTGAGCACCTTCTCAGTCGTAATTTTCACTGCACAAGCTTAACTTCCCTGATACTCTTGAATGTCTGGTATACTGCAGACATCTTCCACTGTGAAGACTGATGCAAAATATGCATTCAGTTCCTCTGCCATCTCTGCATCTCCCATTGCAATATCTCCAGCATCATTTTGTATTGGTCCTATATCTACCTTCGACTCTCTTTTACCCTTTATTTACTTAAAAAGGATTTTAGTATCTTCTTTGATATTAGTCACCAGCTTCCTCTCATAATTCATCTTTTCCTTCCTAATGATCTTGTTAGTTTCCTTCTGCAAGGTTTTAAAAGCTTCCCAATCCTCTTTCTTCCTACTAGCTCTAGCTTCCTTGTATGCCTTCTCTTTTGCTTTTACGTTGGCTCTAGCTTCACTTTCAGCCACGGTAGTATCCTCCTTCCCTTTGAAAATGTCTTCTTATTTGGAATATATCTGTCTTGTACTTCCCTCATTTTTCGCAGAAACTCCAGCCATTGTTACTCTGCTGTCCTTCCTGCAAATGTCCCTTTCCAGTCTACTTCAGCCAGTTCCCCTCTCATGCCATTGTAATTTCCTTTATTCCATTGAAATACCGACACATTGGATTTTATTTTTCCCTCTCAAATTTCAATGTGATCTTGATCATATTGTGATCACCGCTCCCTAAGGATTCCTTATCCTTAAGCTCTTTTATCACCTCCAGGTCATTGCACACCACCCAAGATCCAGGACAACCCACACCCAAGTGGGCTGCACAACAACCTTTTCTAAAAATCCATCCTTTAGACATTCTACAAGTTCTCTCTCTTGAGGTCCAATACTGGCCTAGTTTTCCCAATCCACTTTCATGTTAAAATCCGCAATGATTATCATGACATTGCGTTTCTGACATGCCTTTTCTATCTCCTGCTATAATTTGTAATCCACAGCCCAGCTGCTGTTTGGAGGCCTGTATAGCACTATACCCATTAGGGTCCTTTTACCCTTGCCATTTCTTAACTCAACCCATAGAGACTCTACACCTTCCGATCCTATGTCATCTCTTTCTAATGATTTTGTATTATTTCTTATACACAAAGCCACACCACCCCCTCTGCCTATCTTTCCAAAACACTGTATATCCTTGGACGTTCAGCTCCCAATGGCAGCCATTCTTTAGCCAAGTTTCAGAGATGGCCACAACGTCGTATTTGCCACTTCGCAGCTGAATTTCAGGATCGTCCATTTTATTCCTTATGCTGCGTGCATTCAAATATAACATTTTCAGTCCAGTATCTGTTACTTTCTGTTTTAACTGCACCATACCTCTATTGCCCTGTAACTCATGCCACTGGCTGTCATTAAGCCTCATCTGCTGCCTGTTCTTTCTATAATCACTGTCTTTGATTTATTTCTGATTTGCCTTTCCTCAGCCCTATCATTCCGGTTCCTATTCCCCTGCCAAATTAGTCTAAGCCCTCCCTTACAGCTCTGTTAAGTGTGCCCGCTAGGATATTGGACCCCTTTGGGTTCAGTTGTAACCCGTCCTTTTTGTACAGGTCATACCTCCCCCAGAAGAGGCCACAATGACCCAGGAATCTGAAGCCCTGTCTCCTACATGAGTCTCTCAGCCACACATTAATATGCCTGATTATGCTATTCTTGCATGCGATAGCACGTGGCACAGGCAGCAATCTTGAGCTTACTACCCTACAGGTCCTGACTTTCCGCTTCCTACCTAACTCCCTGAATTCTCTCTTCAGCCTTTTTCTATCTATGGCTTTGGTGAAAACGTTTACCAAGACTTCTGGCTGTTCACCCTCTCCCTTTAGAATACTCTGCACCCGATCTGAGACATCCTGTACCCTGGCGCTGGGAGGCAACACACCATGTGAGTATCTCTATCAGGTTGACAGAACCTCCTGTCTGTTGCCCTCACTATGGAATCCCCCATGACTACCGCATTCCTCATCTTCCTCTCTCCTTTCTGCACCACGGAACCAGGCTCAGTGCCAGAGACCCGATCGCAGTGGTCGTCCTCTGTCAGGTCACCCCCCCTCAACAGCATCCAAAACAAGATAACGATTACTGAGGGGGATGGCCACAGGGGTGCACTACTATCTGAGCTCTTCCCTTCGCTTCCCTGACCGTCACACACTTATCTAATTCCTGCAGCCTCGGGGTTGCTAACTCCCTGTAGCTCCTCTCTATCTCCTGTTCACTTTCCCTATTAAGCTGTAGGTCAACGAGTCGCCGCTCCGGATCCCTAACGCTGTCTCTCAGGAGTTGCATCTCGGTGCATCTGGCTCAGATGTGGCTATCTGGGAAACTGGAAGATTCCCAGGATTCCCACATCTGACACCCAGAGCAAAATTCTAACCCTACCAACATGCTCTCTATTCCTCAAAAAAATGCAAAGAAAAACGAAAAACAAAGTCCACTTACCTACTTACCATGCCGAAGCCTGAATGAGCCAAAGCCTGTCACTTATGCTCTCGCCACTAATTTTTCTGCAGATACATAAAGTGTTAAAAAAAAAAGGCAAGAGTGCATATCAGGCAGGCCACTGGCAAACAATGTTGGAAAGGTAGTAATGGGGGACTACCTAATGACGGACAAGCTAAATAAGTATTTTGCATTACTGTTCACAGATGAAGACACTAGCAGTATGGTGGAAGTTCCAGATGTCAGGGGGCATGAAGTGTGTGAAGTTGCCATTACTAAGGAGAAGGTTCTTGGGAAATGGAAAGGCCTGACAGTGGATAAGTCACCTGAACCAGATCACAGAGTTCCGAAAGCAGTGGCTGAAGAGATCGTGGACGCGTCAGTAAAGATCTTTCAAGAATCACTAGATTCTGGAATGGTTCTGGAAGACTAGAAATTGCAAATTGTAAGAAGGGAGAGAGGCAGAAGGAAGGAAACTATAGGCCAGTTAGTCTGACTTCAGTGGTTGGGAAAGTGTTGGAGTCGATTATTAAGGATGAAGTCTCAGAGTACTTGAAGGCACGTGATAAAATAGGCCATAGTCAGCATAGTTTTCTCAAGGGAAAATCTTGCCTGACTAATCTGTTGGAATTCTTTGAAGAAATAACATGCAGGATAGACAAAGGAGAATCGCTTGATGTTGTATATTTGAATTTTCAGAAGGCCTTTGACAAGATGCCACACATGAGGCTACTTAACAAGCTGCGAGCCCATGGTATTACAGGAAAGATCCTAGCATGGATAAAGCAGGTAGTACAGAGGTTCCAGAAGGACTTAGACAAATTAGGAGAGTGGGCGAGAAATGGCAAATGGAATACAGTTTTGGGATGCGTATGGTCATGCATTTAGGTAGAAGAAATAAAAGGGTTGACTATTTTCTACATGGAGAGAAAATACAAAAGTATGAGTGCAAAGGGACTTTGGAGTCCTTGTGTAGGATTCCCTAAATGTTAATTTGCAGGTTGAGTCTGTGGTGAGGAAGGCAAATGCAATGTTAGCATTCATTTCGAGAGGACTAGAAATACAAAGGCAAGGATGTAATGTTGAAACTTTATAAAGCACTGGTGAGGCCTCACTTGGAGTATTATGAGCAGATTTGGGCTCCCTTATCTTAGAAAGAATGTGCTGAAACTGGAGAGAGTTCAAAGGAGGTTCAAGGATTGAATAACTTATGTTATGGAGAGCGTTTGGGTCTGTATTCACTAGAATTCAAAAGCATGAGGGGTGACCTCATTGAAACCTATCAAATGGAGAAAGGCCTCGATAGAATGGAAGTTTGCTTTGGAGAGGATGTTTTCTTTGTTGGGAGAGTCTACGACCAGAGGACACAGCCTCCGAAAAGAGGGGTGTCCTTTTAGAATGGAGATGAGGTGGAATTTGTTTAGGCAAAGAGTTGTGAATCTGTGGAATTCTTTGCCACAGGCAGTTGTGGAGGTGATGTCTTTATGTATATTTAAGGCAGAGGTTGACAGATACTTGATTAGTCAGAGCATGAAGGAATACGGGGAGGAGGCAGGATATTATGGCTGAGAGGAAATTTGGATCAGCCATGATGGAATGGCAGAGTGGAGACGATAGGCCAAATGTGTAATTCTGCTCCTCTATTTTATGGCCTAAGAGTAATCTAACCATTCTAGCCTACATAGCCCACCAATTTTTCTATCCTGTTTAGAATTTCTCAAATGTGCCTATGTATCTGCGTCTACCACCACTCACGGCATTCTTTTCTATGCACCCACCACTTTTCTATTTAAAAAAAAATTACATCTGACATTACCCCCATACTTTCCACCAATCACCTTAAAATTATGCCCCCTTAAATTTGTCATTTCAGCTCTGGGAAAAAATCTCTGGCTATCCACTTGATCCATGTCTCTTAGCATCTTGTACACTTCTGTCAATTCACCTGTCACCCTCCTTCACTCCTAAGAGAAAAGTCCCTTCCTCACTTTCTCCCCACATTTTCTCTTTCTACCTCTATCTCTCAACAGTCTTTTGGTTCTCCTTTGCAGGCACTTTGTGTCCTCCTCAAAACTTGCTAGCCCACCAGTACTTGGTATCATCAGTAAATTTGGCTATAGTGCACTGGATCGCTTCATCCAAGTCACTAAAACCGATAGAACATAGAACCATACAGTATAGGATCAGGCCCCTATGGGCCATAATGTCTGCATCAATATTATGCCAAATTAAACAAAATTTCTTCTGCCTATACGTGATTCATATCCTTCCATTTCATGCACATTCACGTGTCTATTTAAAACATTCTTAAACACCACATTTGTACTTACCTCTACTGTGATATCTAGCAACCCATTCCAGGCAGCCACAACTCTCAGTGTAAAACAAAAAACACCCACATATCTTTAAATTTCCCCCCTGTCACCTTGGAAAGCAAATAGTTAAAACCTTTCACATCCCACCATTTCAGGATTACCAATCCAATGTTTTCTGTTGCTCATCCTTGCCAAATGCAGGCTCCCTTTTATGTGGCATCTTATGAAATCTCTTCAGATTCAGACACACATCTATTAGCTCCACATGATATACTATATCTTATAGCAAATTTGTCAAAAACATTTTCAGAGAACCTCATTGACTCTGCTTGAGTCTTATAGCTTTCTGAATGTCCAACTATTACATCCTTAATAGTTATTTCCCAGTGACAGATGTTAAATTAACTGGCTTAGTTTCTTGATTTATGTCAATTTCATGTTCAAGTTTATTGCATTTCAACCACATAAATATATACCACCAAACAAAAACAACATTCCTCCAGTCCAAGATGTACAACACAGCACAGTAATATTCCAACAAATCAATCAATAAAATTAATTCCAGAAGACTGACATTTAGTATAAGGTGCATTTATGACACAAGTTAAAAAGTAAACAGTATAACACTACTGATGCTTCATACGTGATGAGACCTGAGTAGTGACAGGGAGTTCAGTGAACCGTTTCCTATCCTGATAGTCCTTATCCTAATGCTACGGTATCTTCTGCCTGATGGTAGGGGTTCAAAAAGATTGAGGGGTGGATGGAAGGGATCCTTGGCAATGCTAAAGGACCTTTGTACTCCTTATAAAAATCTCCAGAGAACCCGAAGATCTTCTTAGCAGTTTTCATAATTCTTTTAGAGTCTTGCAGTTTTACCCACATGTTTCTGAAAGATGATCATATTAAAAATCTGTCTCCTTTCATAAATGGCGATATTAGATACTGGCTTCCCAATCCATTGGTACTCACCAGAATTTTGGTAGATTACAATACATCTTGTATCTCTGTGGCTTCTTCTTTTAAGACCTTCAGATGCAAGGTATTACATACAGCAGACTTGTTAGCCCTACTAATTTTCCTAACACATTTTTTCTTTTGCAATAACTTTTGTGTTTAAGTCCCATGAGTGATGTCAGGACCTACTGATCACAATACTAGCCATAGAGGTCAAGGCAGAAACATCAAGAAGCTTCCACAACATATAAAAATTCTGCTGCTTAAAATTCTTCGTGTTAAATCTCTTATGGGGCTTGTATTAATTTGTTCTTTGGTTTTGCTGTTTCTTTTTAAATGTAGGCAACACTGTAATTTCTTCATTGTTGTGTTCATCGATGCAAATACAACATAGGTAGACTAATTGGTCCCTTGAGCCTTCTTAGCCAATCAATTATGATCATGACTGATATGGTTGTAACCTCAACCTCACATTTGTCCACCCATGGTCAACTGCAATCCAAATGCTTATTCAACATCTATCTACCTTTGCCTTGGAAAAAGGATCGAAGATCCCACTTCCACTATCCTTGTGGAAGAGAGTTCCAAAGACTGACAAAACCCTGAGAGGAAAAATCATGCTATTTCTGATTTAAATGTTTCATCCTTTATTTTTCAATAGTATTCCATATGAGGAAGCATTATCTTAATGTTTCACTCAATCCACCCTCTGAGAAATTAGACAAGTTTGTTCTCTCATGCACAAATACAAGTATTTATGTTTGCAGTAGCATCACTGGCATATAGCATGATATACGTAGGCAATATTCACAAGAAAAACTAATTATCTCAATTCTAATAAGAAACAATACTATTGGAGCAAAAAGATCACACACCACACATACATAAACACACACACACACACACACACACACACACACACACACACACACACACTCACTCCCTCCTCACTCACACCTCACTCACACCACACACACCACACACACCCAATGCACGCATGCACCTCGCACGCTAGCACCTCACACACGGACCACACACACACACACCTCACATGTGAACACAGACATCACACACACACACACGCAGCACACACGCACACAGACATCTCACACACACACACACACACACACACACACACACCACACACACAGCATACACGCACACACACCACACACACACAATGCACACACACCTCGCACACACGCACACACACATCACATACCACACACACCACACACACGCACCACATGCCACACACACATACACCACGCACACAGACACCACACACACAAGCACCTCGCATGCACCTCACACCTTGCACCCACCTACCTCGCACACATGCACCTCGCACACACCTTGCACATGCACCTCTCACACGTGCACACACACGCAGCATATACACACCCTCGCACAATACACCACGCAGACACCACAGACACCGCGCACACACACACACCTCACACACACCCACCTCTCACTCACACACACACACACACACACACACACACACAGACACGCACAGCACACAAGCGCACCGCACACGCGCACCACACACACACACGCACACCACACACGCGTAACACACATGCGCACAGCTCACACATGCACACCTTACACACACACGCACCACACACACAGTGCCTTTTCATTCTGCTGTCGTTGCTGTGAGTGTGCGCACTTCATTGCCTACCCCCAGTATACTCTAATAATGGCTCTTAGGTGTTTGGCTTTATGGTGCCTTTCCCACCATGCACAATAGAATATTCCATTCCTTTTGTAATGTGGAAGTGTAAGTGTGCATATCTTGTTTTTATGCTGTATTTAAGGTGGATACTTCTGTTTATTTTGTAATATGATTGTAACTACATTGTTGAATGCAACATATTCTGATTCATGTATAATCTTAAGTTAACTTATGGGTAATTAAAGAACGGATATTCGACTGCCTAAAAAAGTGGCGGTTCTCTCCCAGTAAGAGAGAGAGAAATTGAGACTGCCAGGAGTTCACATGAGACATAGTATGTAGCTATAATTGTGTTTTCCGGCAGGTAGCTTTTTGTAAATATTGGCAGTTTTCTTATCACTATTTTAACTAATTTCTGTAAGTTTGATTTTGACACACTGAATAAACACCCTTGCATGAAAATACTAAGCTACTCCATCCATTTTCTCTTCTGTCAAAACCCACATAGTGCAACAAACACTCTCATGTTCCTTTCTTTTGCGCTACTTGTTTATTTTGTAATTTACAGTAATTTTATGTCTTTGCACTGAGCTGCTGCCTCGAAACAACAAATTCCACATCATATAAGATGGTGATAATAAATCTGATTCTGACCGGCCATTGGTTGAACATCAGCAGTACCAATGTCAAATTTGAAGATGGCTTTGGAGCTGTGTTTCACCACACAGTAATGTGTGTATGAAGAGTCAAGGGGGCTAAGCACTTTGAGGTGCGCCTGTATTGATGGTCAGTGAGGAGGAGATGTTGTTATCAATCTTCACTTATTGATGTCTGCTGATGAGGAAGTTGAGTATCCACTTGTAGAGATTCAGATCTTGAAGCTTGATGATGAGTTTGGATGGGATGATTATTTTGAATTTCAAACTGGATTCAATGAATATCAGCCTTATACGTGAGTTTCTGTTGTTCAGATGGTCCAGAACAGAGGGAAGAGCCAGAGGAATCATCTCTGCTGCTGATCTGTTAAGGCAGTAGGCAAATTGTGCAGATGATTTGCGTTATAAGTGTACGGGGTCTTTCTTTTTTTGTATGTTAAATTTAAAATGGTTTCTTTGTTATGTTATACTGGGGAATGCTTCTTTGTTATGTTAAATTCTAAGAAAGTTGCTAGCTAGACAGTTGCTTGGGTTAATACGGACAGCAGGGTGCTATTAGCCAATGGGTGGTCATGTATCGTTTTGTTTTCGGATATAATGCTGTATCATATGAATGGGGACGGGGTTTTGGCGGGGAGTCGGAGGAGAGACGGGGAGGATGGTGGACGTGCGGAGAGGCTCCGGTCGATCACTCCGGGTGGTCCCGAGCCGTGAGTCGACAAGATTCGGGTGGTCATCAGGAATCGATTGAGCTCCAACGGTTGTGTGCGAAGAACTTGGACTTTGATAAGTCGTGGCGCCTTTTTTTTCATTACTTCCTTTTCTGTATCGAATTTATATTAATGTCATAGAATTAGTAATATTTATAAAGTGTACTTGTTAATATGTACTGGGTGTGCTGGCTGATGACTGATGTTTGGGATTGATTCGGGCGGCAACCGACTCCGTGGGAAGCGTTGAGGCAGGTGCTGGGTGGGATTTCCCCTAGACATATACGAGCCAATATAACTGAGCGTTACATAAGCAACTTCTCAAAGCATTTCATTTTCGTCGATGTGGGTGCCACCAAATGGTAGCCACTGAGGCAGGTTGCCACCTCCTTCTTGTTCACCAATATAATAGATGTCTTTTTGAAGCAGGTGTGAAACTCAGAATGCAGAAGTGAAAGACTGAGTCTGGGCACTCCAGCCTGTTGGTCCACACAGATCTTGAATACTCAGCCAGGTTCATTCTCTTGAGATGTGCCCAGACATCAGTCTCAGAGACTAAAATTGCAGGGTCATCTGGTGATGTGAGGGCTTGTGTGGGCGTGTCATATCAAAGTGCGCATTAAACTCATTGCGCTCTTTGTCCATGGGTTGTCGCCATTTATGCTACCTGACCTAGCCTTGTAGGAAGTTGTATTATGTAAGCTGTGCGACAGCTATCGAGTGTTCATCTGTTATTCCAATTGCATCAAAAATTGCTTCCTTGTGCTCACACTAACCTCTAGAGATTGTACCTCAGCTTCCTTTCTAACTCTGCACCACGAATCCTCAATGCCATAGATCTATCCCTCAGCAGATTACGAATTTCCTGGTTCATTCAGGGCTTCAGGGATTTTGTGGATATACCCTTGTTAACATATGTCCTAATGAAGTCGGTGAAAATTATGGCATATTCATCTAGGTTCGTTGACTAATTCTTGAACATGTTGTAGCTTCTTCCCTCTTCCTTTCCATCCTGATGAAAGGTCTCAGCACGAAACGGTGACTGTTCATTTCCCTCTGTAGATGCTGTGTGACTTGCTGAGTAACCTCAGCATTTTCTGTATGTTACTGAAATAAAACGTCATTTTACTTCAGCTTTTGTAATAAGCTCCTAGCATTAAATGCGATATTCTGTTAGGTTTTCAATTACTTGCTCCACCTACATACAAGCCTTTTTGAAAATCATGTATTAGGACAGCCGGATCGCTCTGTGTTTCAGAGCTCTGCAATCTCTCGCTGTTCAGATATAATGTTTTCTTTTCCATTTTACTTGCCAAATTATTAATTTCACAATTTCCCCACGTTGTATTCCATTCAGTGTGTTCAATATATCTCCATCTGAAATGCTTGCAGTCTGCAATTTTTCTGCAAGCTATCATTAGTCTGGAGAGTGCTTTGTGCTGTGTATACACTGATGGGCATAGGCAGGAAATAAGAAACGTAATGATAGTTTTGCCTACCTGAAGCTCTTTGAATCAAACAGATTACATCATAAAACTCTCGTTTAATTCATAAATTTTGAGGATCTTTAATCTTAAAATGACAGAATTCTGCTTCTCAGTGTGCAGATCTTCCAAATATGGACTACAAAATGTAGAATTACCAGGGTTGTAATTGTGCTGTAAATAAATACATTGTCTCCCTCTACTGGACAGATGCTCAGCAAAGGTAATGGTGTACATTAAATTGTGAAGCTAGACACTTCCAGAGACCAATATCAAAACATCCTTTCAGATTAGGTTTCTTTACATTTGTTTTAAAGTTAATGCACAGAAATATTACAGAGGGATAATCAACAAACAGCACAATATGTTTAAACAGCAGCGATGCATACATTAGGATGCCCTTTGTTGACCACAGTTCAGCATTCAATGTTATCATCCCATCAAAACCAATGAATAAGCTTCAAGATCTTGGTATCAATACCTCCTCTGCAACTGGTTCTCCGATTTCCTCACTTGCAGACTCCAGTTGGTTCAGGTTGGCAACAACATCTTCTCCACAATCTCCATCAGCACAAATGCACCACAAGGCTGTGTGCATAGCCCCCTGCTCTACTTGCTTTATACTTATGACTGTGAGGCTAAGCATAGCACCAGTGCCATATTTAAGTTTGCTAATGACACCATTATCATTGGCCAAATCAAAGGTGGTGACGAATCAGCATATAGGAGGGAGATTGAAAATCTGGATGAGTGGTGCCACAACAAAAAAAAACCCCTCTCACAACAAAAAGACCAAGGAGCTGATTATTGACCTCAGGAGGAGGAAACCGGAGGTGCATGAGCCAGTCCTCATTTGGGGATCAAAGCTGGAGAAGGTCAGCAACTTTAAATTCCTCAGTGTTATTGTTTCAGAAGACCTGTCGTGGGCCCAGCATGTAAGTGCAATTACGAAGAAAGCACAGAAGCACCTCTGCTTCCTTAGAAGTTTGTGAAGATTTGGCATGACATCTAATACTTTGACAAACTCCTATTGAGGTATTGACCGGTTGCATCATAGCCTGGTATGGAAACATGAATGCACTTGAATGGAATATCCTACAAAAAGAAATAGTATTGATCCAGTCAATCATGGATAAAGCCCTCCCCTCCATTGAGCACATCTACACAGAGCACTGTCACAGGAAATCAGCATCCATCATCAGGGACCCACACCACCCAGGTCATGCTCTCTTCTCACTGCTGCCGTCAGGAAGAAGGTACTGGGGCCTTGGGACTCACACCACCAGGTTCAGGAACAGTTCTTGCCCCACAGTCATCAGACTTCTGAACCAAAGGGGATAACTTCATTCAACTTCTCTTTTCCCATCATTGAACTGTTACCATAACCTATAGGCTCACTTTCAAGGGCTCTTCATCTTATGTTGTTAACATTTATTGTTTATTTATTTACTGTTATTAGTGATCTTTTTTCTCTCTTATGTGCACAGTTGTTTTTTGCACACTGGTTGTTCGTCCGTCCTGTTGATTGTGGCCTTTCTTTCTTTCTATCATGATTCTTGGATTTATTGAGTATGCCCACAAGAAAACAAATCTCATGCTTGTAGATGGTGACAATAATAAATTAAATAAATTTACTTTGAACTTTGAAGTTTGTGATAACTTTTACTCTTGTTAATTGCCTCTTGAATTCCAACTTGGACTAAGCACATTTCCAGAACTTCCATCACATCACTTCCTACCAAGAACCACATGCTTGCCTGTGGCTGTTTGACATATACAGTTGTAAGAAAAAGTTCGTGAACCCTTTGCAAATACCTGGTTTTCTTCATTAATTACTGATAATTGTGGTCTGATCTTCATGTAAGTCACAATAATGGACAAACATAATCTGCCTAAATTAATAACACACCAACATAGAAACATAAAAAACCTGCAGCAAATACAGGCCCTTTGGCACCCAAAGTCAAGCTGAACATGTCCCTACCTTAGAAATTACTAGGCTTATCTTAGCCCTCTATTTTTCTAAGCACTATGTACCTATCCAAAAGTCTCTTAAAAGACCCTATCGTATCCGCCTCCACCACTGTTGCCAGCAGCCCATTCCACACACTCACCACTCTCTGAGTAAAAAACTTACCCCTGAAATCTCCTCTATATCTGCTCCCCAGCGCCTTAAAGCTGTGTCCTTTTGTGGCAGCCATTTCAGCTCTGGGAAAAAGCCTTTGACTATCCACACGATCAATGCCTCTCATCATCTTATACACCTCTATCAGGTCACTTCTCATCCTCTGTCGCTCCAAGGAGAAAAGGCTGAGTTCACTCAACCTATTCTCATAAGGCATTCTCCCCAATCCAGGCAATGTCCTTGTAAATCTCCTCTGCACCCTTTCTGTGGCTTCCACATCCTGTAGTGAGGCGACCTGAACTGAGCACAGTACTCCAAGTGGGGTCTGACCAGGGTCCTATATAGCTGTAATATTACCTCTCAGCTCATAACTTCAATTCACAATTGATGAAGGCCAATACACCATACACCTTCTTAACCAGAGTCAACCTGCACAGCTGCTTTGAGTGTCCTGTGGACTCGGACCCCAAGATCCCTCTGATCCTCCACACTGCCAAGAGTCTTACCATTAATACTATATTCTGCCATCATATTTGACCTACCAAAATGAACCACTTCACACATATCTGGGTTGAACTCCATCTGCCACTTCTCAGCCCAGTTTTGCATCCTATCAATGTCCCGCTGTAACCTCTGACAGCCCTCCACACTATCCACAACACCTCCAAGCTTTGTGTCATCAGTAAATTTACTAACCCATCCCTCCACTTTCTCATCCAGGTCATTTATAAAAATCACGAAGAGTAAGATCCCTGAGGCACTCCACTGGTGACTGACCTCCATGCAGAATATGACCCGTCTACAACCACTCTTTGCCTTCTGTGGGCAAGCCAGTTCAGGATCCACAAAGCAATGTCCCCTTGGATCCCATGCCTCCTTACTTTCTCAATAAGCCTTGCATAGGGTAACTTTTCAAATGCCTTGCTGAAATCCATATACACTACATCTACGGCTCTACCTTCATCAATGTGTTTAGTCACATGCTCAAAAAATTCAATCAGGCTTGTAAGGCATGACCTGCCCTTGACAAAGCCATGCTGACTATTCCTGATCATATTATACCTCTCCGAATGTTCATAAATCCTGCCTCTCAGGATCTTCTCCGTCCAACTTACCAAACACTGAAGTAAGACTCACTGGCCTATAATTTCCTGGGCTATCGCTACTCGCTTTCTTGAATAAAGGAACAACATCAACAACCCTCCAATCCTCCGGAATCTTTCCCGTCCCCATTGATGATGCAAAGATCATCGCCAGAGGCTCAGCAATCTCCTCCCTTCCCTCCCACAGTAGCCTGGGGTACATCTCATTTGGTCCTGGCGACTTATTCAACTTAATGCTTTCCAAAAGCTCTAGCACATCCTCTTTCTTAATATCTACATGCTCAAGCTTTTCAGTCTGCTGCAAGTCATCACTACAATCACCAAGATCCTTTTCCATAGTGAATACTAAAGTAAAGTATTCATTAAGTATCTCTGCTATTTTCTCCGGTTCCATAATACTTTTCCACTGTCACACTTGATAGGTCCTATTCTCTCACGTCTTATCCTTTTGCTCTTCACATACTTGTAGAATGCCTTGGGGTTTTCCTTAATCCTGCCCGCCAAGGCCTTCTCATGGCCCCTTCTGGCTCTCCTAATTTCCTTCTTAAACTCCTTCCTATTAGCCTTATAATCTTCTAGATCTCTAACATTACCTAGTTCTCTGTACATTTTGTAAGATTTTCTTTTCTTCTTGACTAGAATTATTACAGCCTTTGTACTTCACGGTTCCTGTACCCTACCATAACTTCCCTGTCTCAGTGGAACGTACCTATGCAGAACTCCACACAAATATCCCCTGAACATTTGCCATATTTCTTCCGTACTTTTCCCTGAGAACATCTGTTTCCAATTTAAGCTTCCAATTTCTTGCCTGATAGCCTCATAATTCCCCTTACTCAAATTAAACGCTTTTCTAACTTGTCTGTTCCTATCTCTCTCCAATGCTACTGTAAAGGAGATAGAATTATGATTACTATCTTCAAAATGCTGCCCCACTGAAAGGGATGATACCTGACCAAGTTCATTTCCCAATTCCAAATCAAGTACAGCCTCTCCTCTATGTATTGTGTTAAGAAACCTTCCTGAGCACACCCAACAAACTCCACCCCATCTAAACCCCTTGCTCTAGGGAGATGCCAGTCGATATTAGGGAAATTAAAATCTCCTATCACGACAACTCTTATTATTACACCTTCCCAGGATCTGTTTCCCTCTCTGCTCCTCGATATCTCTGTTACTATTGGGTGGTTTATAAAAAACACCCAGTAAAGTTATTGACCCCTTCTTCTTCCTAACCTCCACCCACAGAGACTCTGTAGACAATCCCTCCATGGCGTCCACCTTTTCTGCAGTCATGACACTATCTCTGATCAAAAGTGCCACGCCCCCACCTCTTTTGTCTCCTCCCTGTCCTTTCTGAAACATCTAAAACCCGGTACTTGAAGTAACCATTCCCGCCCCTGCACCATCCAAGTCTCTGTAATGGCCACCACATCATATCTCCAAGTACTGATCCATGCTCTAAACTCATCTGCTTTGTTCACAACATTCCTTGCGTTAAAATAGACGCATCTCAAACCTTCGGTCTGGTTGTGTCCCTTCTCCATCACCTGCCTATCCTCCCTCTCGCACTGTCTACAAGCTTTCTCTATTTGTTAGCCAGCCTCCTCTTCCCCAGTCTCTTCAGTTCGCTTCTCATCCCCCAACAATTCTAGATTAAACTCTCCCCAGTAGCCTTAGCAAACCTCCCCGCCAGGATATTGGTCCCCCTCGAACTCAAGTGCAACCCGTCCTTTTTGTACTTCTCGTCATTACTGAATACAGCATTTAAACAATCACAGTCTAGGTTCAAAAAAGTATGTGAATCTCTGGGGCAATGCCTTCTACGAAAGCTATTTGGATTCAGGTGTTCTAATCAATGAGTTGACATTGAAGGTGTGGGTTGTAGAGATGCCCTGCCCTTTAAAAAGAGTCACACAAGACCAGGTTACTGACAGAGCCTGCTCTTCTCAAGAAAGACCTTGTTATGTGCACCATGCCTCAATCATCCCACAGAAGCAGTTTTCAAATGGTGGGTGTAGGCAACCGTGGCTGACAAGGGAAGTTGCATAAAAGCAAAGGAAAGTGCATACAATGTAGCAAAAGTGAGTGAGAAGTTTTTAAAATCCAACAAAAGGCAACTAAAAAAAGCCAAAAGAAAGGAAAGGATAAAACATGAGGGCAAACTAGCCAATAATATGAAGCAGTGTGACCTGAAGAGGATTGTTCCTGCAAGGTATCCCAGAAATATTTGTAATGCTCTGGTTCAAATGCTTCATATTTTTTCTCTGTTATGCTTTTCTATTCTCTGTGTAAGCTGTTGAAGTTAAGAGATAGGAGCAATGTGTGCCATCCAATGGGGATGAATGGATTCAGGGGAGATTTCTCTGGTGAGAGACACTCAGGTTGGGCATGGGGCTTTTGGGAAGGGAGAAGAGAGAAGACGGTAGAGAGAAGAGGTTGGAGGTGTCGATCCGGAGTGGGGCCGGGATTTGATGAAGCCCGGAGAGATCGAAGGAGGATCGGTGAAGGGGAAACTCTGAGCTCTAACTTGTGCACATTAGACTGTTTCATTAAAATGGACCCTGTTCTTTTTTTAGCTTTTTCTTTACTAACCCTTTAGTCAAATTAAAGCTATATCTTTTAATTGTATGTGGTGTACTGTCTGATATTTCATGGTACTGATTTGTAACAGTGTAAGAAATCACACAGCATCCCCATTTTGGGGGCTTGCACTTCAATCTCCCACATTTGGCGGGGCCAGAGGGGGTCTTCCCTCGACTTACGCAGCCGACTGAACCGGTGTGTTACATATTGATGAACTGAAACAGTTCTGTATGGATGAATGGTCTAAAATTCCTCCAAACCGAAGTGCAGGACTGATCAACAGATACCAGAAACATTTTGTTGAAGTCATTGCTGTTCAAGGAGATCACACCAGTTACTGAAAACAAAGGTTCAAATACATGCCATAATGGATCATTTTTGTCAATAAATAAATATTGTTTTATGAGTTATTTATTTAATTGCTTTCTCTTTATCTAGTTTTAAGACTTGAATATTTGAGGTCATATTTATGCAGAAATAGAGAAAATTCTAAAGGCTGCACAAACTTTCTAGCACCACTGTACCTCCCTACGGAACAATGCTTTCCCATACCATTTGAAAGAGGCTAGATAACATTAGGTATGAGGAGATTAGTGAAAATTATGAACACCGATAGAAACTTGTGAAGCCAAATAGCTTGTTTTTGAGTGGTAAAACTCTTATATTAAGCAACATTTTAATTTGCTATGGTATGTTTCAAAACTTTATTTAAAATTCAGTTATTAAGGTGGTTTACAGTAAATCCGCAATAAATTGTAATCCTGTTGTTCAGTATCTGGTTTACCTGTTTATATTTCTCCCAATCCCATCAAACTCAATGAAACACGTTTTCCCCTTTCCCTTTAACCTTACCAGGGCTCTGTTTCCCATGCTGCTTTTAGATTCACCAGGGCCCAATATTCCTGCTTTAAATTCACTGGGGCCCCATTATGTGTTCCCTTTATATTTAACGATTCACTGGAAAGTTTGTTTTACTGCTCTGAATGAAAAGTGTGCTGATGTATTAATAGGAGTAATGTTAAATATCTTGGAAATCTTCCTGTGCCATTTCTGCCAGCTTCAGTGTGATCTGCCATGTTAAATATTCTCCTCTTCTCGCTCTCCCCTTTCCTTCTTTCCACAACAGAACTTCCTGGTTGCTCGTCCCTCCCCACCTACCACTCTCTACACAAAGGCAGTTACCCTGCAAACATAAGTGGTGTAACACCTGTCCCTTCATCTTCTCCCTCACCTGTAAACTAAATTAGCCTTTTTGAGTGAATCTGACATGCACATGAACCTGTTGCAACCAGGTCTTACTGCTCTTGGTGAAACCAAGTGTAGACGAGGTGATCATTTTGCAAGGCAGCTGTGTTCTGTTCTGTTCACAGTGGTCATCTTGAGCCTTGAATTGCATGCCATTTTAACTCTCCTTCCCACTCCCATATTAACTAGGCCACACAGGAGACTATAGATACTAGAATCTGGAGCAATGCACAAGATGCTGGAAGAACCTGGAGCAGGTGACATCTGTGGAGGGCAATGGGCAGTTGATGTTTCAGGTTGAAACCCTTCCCAATCCAAATCAAAATCTCATATTGCACTTGGGTAACTTACAGACCAATGGTACAAACATTGAACTTACTAATTTCAAATAACTGATACCGTTGTTCACTCCAATTATTGTTTGTCACTTCAAAGTTCAAAGTAAATTTAGTATCAAAGTACATAGACTTGGTGGCCACTCTGTTAGGTACAGCTGTACACCTGCTTGTTAATGCAAATATCTAATTAGCCATTCGTGTGGCAGCACATCAGTGCACAAAAGCATGCAGACATAGTTAAGAGGTTCAGTTGTTGTTCAGACCAAACATCAGAATGAGGAAGAAATGAGACCTAAGTGGCTTTCACAGTGGAATGATTGTTGGTGCCAGACACAATAGTTTGAGTATCTCAGAAACTTTTGATTTCCTGGAATTTTCACATACAACAGTCTCTAGAGTTTACAGACAATGGTGCAAAAAAAAAAACCTAGTGGCTGCTCTTTGGGTGAAAATGCCTTGTTAATGAGAGAAATAGAGGAGAATAGCCAGACTGGTTTGAATTGACAGGAAGGCAACAGTAACCAGAATAACTACATGTTGCAACAGTGGTGTGCAGAAGAGCAAACTGAGCATAAGTTGTAAAGAGTCTTTGAAAGTGAGTCTGTCAGTCACAGAATCAGTTCAGAGTTATGGTGAGTGAAGCTATACATGCCAGTTCAGGAGCCTGGTGGTTTTAGAGTCATAAATGCCCCAGAATCTGATGGTGTAGGATCTAAAGCTCCTGTACCTTCTGCCTGAATGTGCAGTGAGAAGAGGGCAGAGCCTGACTGGTGGGGATGTTTGATGTTGGACGCTGCATTCTTCTGCCAGCACTCCTTGTAGATGTACTCAGTGGCCACTTATTCACCCATACTTGAATGTTGTCTTGGCTTTCCTACATGTGAGTAGTATTTGCTTCATAAATTGCATTATGAACAAAACTAAATATTGTACATCTGTACTTTACACCTGTTTGTGGAGGGAAGTTGTTAATGATGAAAGTGAATATAACTGGAAAATGACTTCCCACTTCTTGTACTAAGGACTTTAGTTGCTGAAGATGATGACATGAATTTACAAAAGTGTGCAGGGTTTGTCACACCAATTCCATTATCCAAATCATTAATATACAATGTTAAAAGAATCACTCCCAACACAGACACCTGTGGAACAACACTGGTCACCAGCAGCCAATCAGAAAAGGCTCACTTTACTCCCACTCTTTGCTCCTGCCAGTCAACCACTGCTTTATCCATGCCACAATCTTCCCTGTTATACCATGGTCTTGTCGTTTGTAAAGGCAGCCTCGTGTGGCACCTTGTCAAAGGCCTTCTGAAAATCCAAATACACAACAGCAATTGCTTCTCCCTTGTCTATCCTGCTTGCTCTTTCTTCAAAGAATTTCAATAGATTTGTCAAGCAAGTTTTTCCTTGAGGAAACCATGCTGACTTTGGCCTATGGACTCCAACATCTTCCTAACCACAGAGGTCAGACTAACTGGCCGATAATTTCATTTCTTCTGCCTCTCTCCCTTCTCGAAGAATGGAGTGACATTTGCACTTTTCCATTTCTCTGGAACCATTCCAGAATCTAGTGATTCTTGAAAGATCATTACTAATGCCTCCAGAATCTCTTCAGCCTCCTCTTTCAGAACAATGGGGTATACACCATCTGGTCCAGGTGACTTATCTACCATCAGACCTTTCCATTTCCCAAGAACCTTCTCCCTAGCAATGGTAACTTCACACACTTCATGCCCCCTGACATCTGGAGCTTCCACCATACTGCTAGTGTCTTCCCCAGAGAAGATCGATGCAAAATACTTATTCAGTTCGTCCACCATTTCCTTGTTCCCCATTATTACCTCTCCAGCATTGTTTTCCAGCAGTCCAATATCCACTCTTGCCTCTCTTTTACACTTTATATATCTGAAGAAACTTTTGGTACCCTCTTTAAAGTGATTGGCTAGCTTACTTTTGTATTCCATCTTTACCTTCTTAATGACTTTTTTAGTTGCCTTCTGTTGATAATTGAAAGCTTCCCAATCCTCTAACTTCCCACTAATTTTTCCTCTATTATAAGCCCTCCCTTTAGCCTTTATGTTGGCTTTGATTATTTTACCACGATTGTGTCATTTTGTCTTTAGAACACTTCTTCTTCTTTGGGATGTATATATCCTGTGCCTTCCGAATTCCTTCCGGAAATTCCAGCCATTGCTGATGTGCTGTCATCCATGCCAGTGTTCTTTTCCAGTCAATTCTGGCTAACTCTTCTCTCATGCCTCTGTAGTACCCTTTACTCCCCCGTAATACTGATACACCTGACTTTAGCTTCTCTCTCTCAAAATTCAGGGTGAATTCGATCATATTATGATTATTTTTCCCTAAGGGTTGTTTCACCTTAAGCTCTCTAATCAATTCTGGTTCACTGCACAACACCTAATCTTGAACAGCTGATTCCCTCGTGGGCTTAACTATGAGCTGCTCTATAAAATCATCTTGTAGACATTCTAGAAAATCCCCCTCTTGGCATCCAGTACCAACCTAATTTTCCCAATCTACCTGCATATTGAAATTCCCCCATGACTATAGTAACATTGCCCTTCTGCCATGCACTTTCTATTTCCCATTGTAATTTGTAGACCATATCCCTACTACTGTTTGGGGGTCTGTATATAACTTCTTTCAGGGTCTTTTTACCCTTGTAGTTCCTTAGCTCTATCCACATTAAGTAAACACCTTCCGACCCTATGTCACCTCTTTCTAATGATTTGATTTCATTTTTTACCAACAGAACAACACTGCCCCCTCTGCCTTCCTGCCTGTGTTTTCGTACAATGTGTATCCGTGGACATTATGCTCCCAGCTATAATCTTTTAGCCATGATTCAGTGATGTCTACAACATCATACATGCCAATCTGTAACTGTGCTACAAGTTCATCTACATTATTCCGTATACTGCATGCATTTAAATATAACACCTTCAGTCCTGCATTCACCCTTTTCGATTTTCTCCACCTTTTACGTTGCAACTCATCCCATAGATTGCAATTTTTCCCTATCATCAGTCTGCGGTTTGCTAGGAGTCTCACTGCACATTGCCTGTGTCTGTAAACCAACTACTCATCTTCAGCACTATTACTCCAGCTTCTATCCCCCTGCCAAATTAGTCTAAACCCACCCGAATAACTCTCATTAACTTGCCCGCAATGGATCAATAAATCTGAATCCTTGCCCCTGCACCAGTTTTTTAGCCATGCATTTTCCTGCCAAATCATTCTATTCTTACCCTCGCTGGCATGTGGCACAGGCAGGAGTCTAGAGATTTCTACCCTGGAGGTCCTGTTTCTCAGCTTTCTACCTACCTCCCTAAAACCTCTCATCAGGACCTCCTTACCTTGTCTACCTATGTCATGGGAGCTAATATGCCCCAAGACTTCTGGCTGCTCACCCTTGAGAATGCCATGGACCTGATCAGAGACATCTTTGATCTTGGCACCAGGGAGACAACACACAATCCAGATGCCTCCATCGTGCCCACAGAACCTCATTGCTCTTCCACTGACTGAGGAATATCCTATCAACACTGAAGTCCTCTTCACCTCTCTGCTCTTCTGAGCCACACTCCAGACTCAGTGCCTCAGACCCGGTCACTGTGGTTCCCCCCAGTAGGTCATCCCCCTCAATAGTATCTAAGGTTGTATAATTATTATTGAGGGGAATGACCACAGGTGTACTCTGCACTGGCTGGGTATTCCCCCTCCTCCTCCTGACAGACAGCCATTTACCTGTCTCCTGCAACCCTGGGGTGACCACCTCCCTGTAGCTCCTGTCTGTCACCTTCTTGGTCTACAGTACAAGTCGAAGGTCAGTGAGCTGCAGCTCCAGTTCCTTAATAGTACAGATGGAGTATAAATCAAACTTTATATAAGCATAACATACTTCCACCTCCCTGATGTTCTCTTCTTGTAATAAAGGCCAACATTCCACATATAAATCATCTTTCATATCTCTAGTCTCTTCATAGTTCCTGTTTTCTTGTCATTTGGAACTGAGCCAGACACATTTCTCCTTGGTTTAAAGTGGATGGCTTCAAACATCCCCAAATATAAGGACTCGTGCATCAGCACTGCAATGCATCTTTTAGACTCCAGCATGGATCATATCTTGTCTGTAGTATACTGGGTATGTACTAGGAAAGACCAGTTTAAGTGTCTGCACAAGGGTGGCATTTGGAGAGGATGAAGGACCAGGAGTGTTGAAGGTTGTTCCCAAGTGTACTTCGGATTATCAGCCAGTCTAATACGCAGACCCATCGATTTCCAGAACTCTGTTTTGAGAGTAAAGTCTCTTAAATTAAGGATGTTAACAAAGGGTTTGTGTCTTAAGAAGTTGAGTTTCATGGGTTGAGATCTCAAACCTTTGGATTTGTGTTTCATGAGTTCCATGTTCAATGATATTAGACTTAAGTATTTAAGTTACCAGCGTCTCTAACAGTAAATCAGTATGATCAAGCGAGATATCTGATCCCATATGAAGGGAGACCAGGGTGGGGTGATATCAGACCAGCAGACTATCACAGACATCCCACCCTGCAAAAACTCATTTCAGGGAGGTAGCACCATCAATTTGCGGAGACTTCCGGGAGAGGTGGGATGTCTGCAATAGAGTAGCTCCTTAGCAGCTGGCCAGCTCGTTTAAATAACGTTAGCTATGCTAATGAATGAATGACACCTGTTAAACTCACCTCAACATGTCTTTTACAGTCTTAACCCACCATGGGCAATAGAAAAGCCATTGTTGCAAACAGTGCAGCGAGCAACACTGTCATTATTTTGACCCCTATTGGGTAGGGGTACACTTTAGTGTAGTCTGGGGTGACGTACATTTTATATTTTTTTGGAACACTCTGCAATGGTGCGCTCTCGCTTGCTCTCTCTCTCCCTCTCGTGGTCACTTGCGCGCTCTCAAGTGCTCTCGCTTGCTTTCTCTCTCGCTCTCTCTCTCTCGCTTGCTTTCTCTCTCGCTCTCTCTCGTGGTCACTCTCGCGCTCTCTCTTGCTTTTCTCTCGCTCGCTCTGAAAAAAATTGATTTCCGTGATATTGTATATAATTTGCGGACATCAGGGAGCCACTATTAATATGCGGGAGACTCCCAGAACTTCCGGGAGAGGTGGGATGTCTGCTATCAGAAAGTAGCTTTAGTGGAGTATGTAAAATAGAGCAACGGTCATTGTGCTCAGCCCTAGAATGGCTCTGGTGTGGAGCATGCATCATGTACACTATCCTGTTCCATTCTAAAACAATAGTGGAGTTTTCTAAATATCATAAGTAGTTAAAATGTTTGAATCAACATAGGGGCATGTTTGATTCTTTTTTGTCAAATGGAAACAGGCAAATCAATGGCAGAAATGAGAATGGATAGGCAAATTATTATATCACATTGTCATGGAGCTCGTATTCCTGTTATTAAATAATTGGTCTTACAGTACATCTAGTTAGTTTTATTTGATATTTGTAAAGAACAATCATAGTATCATTCAACCAAACAGCAGAGAAAGAGATCATTTGGCCCATTGTGCCTGTGCTATCACTTTAGCAGAATTATGTAATTAATCCCACTAGTTTGTTTTTTCCTGCAATTTTTAATTGCCTTGAGAATTTATTTTTAATTGGATTTACCCTTTTCAGTCTTTCAGGCCAATATATACTTTGCTGCATTTCAGCTTTTTTAATGCCCCCTCTGATTCTTTTGCCAATATGTTAAGTCCATTTTCTTCATTTACTGTATTGATTCTTGTACACTGGAGAGTGTTTTTACCTTCTGGTGTGTAAACTAGTTACAATTTTGAACTTATCAAATTTCATTAACCTGATTTTCTCTAAGGAAATACTCTCCAACTGTTCCAAGCTCTCTGTTCAGTAGTCTTTTATTCTTCATTAAAGCCATGGCATTATTTCTTATATGCTGTATCAAAGTTCAATACAGTACACCCAGTTGAGTTGTGTTTACTATTAATAATCATACAATAATAGTATTACACTGCCGTACTATATAGTCGCACTGTTGCCCATAATTCCTCTGTAAGTAAGGATTCCATGTACTTTTCCAGCACCTTATTTCATCCTGCTGGTCTGAAAGGTTTGATATAACTAATATTTAATCTATTTGAATTTTAAGTGAAACAGATTATTTCAATCCGACATTGACTGTACTTAAGATCCAGTGCTCACTGGAGGGCAGGCAGGGATATTTTCTTTCTGGTGATGACAATAAATCATAAAATATGATAGCACTATTTATTTATTTATTTATTTATTGATCTATCTATCTATTTATTGACAAACAGCACAAAGTAGGCTTTCCAGCCCTTTGAACCACACACCCAGCAACCCTAGCCTAATCACTGAACAATTCACAATGACCAACTAACCTACCAACGGGTACACCTTTGGACTGTGGGAAGAAAACGGAGCAGCGGAGGAAACCCAGGCGGTCACGGGGAGAATGTACAAATTCCTTACAGACACTGGCGTCAATTGAACCTGGGTTGCTGGTATGATAAAGCGTTGTGCTAACCATTACACTACTGTACCACCCAAAAAACATTTGTGGCAAATGCTTTCACTACAATCTACATTTTTGCAGCAGCAAAATTCTGAGTCCTTTGTTTCCCAGCACTGCCTCTACACTTCCAAAGTTTACTGGAAATTTTTATTCTACTGTGTGATATCTGGAAGAAAGTGTGTTGGGATATTTAAAAACGCAAACACGAGGAAATCTGCAGATGCTGGAATTTCAAGCAACACACATAAAAGTTCACCAGCAACTTTTATGTGTGTTGCTTGAATTTCCAGCATCTGCAGAATTCCTGTTGTTTGAACTTTTATGTGTGTTGTGTTGGGGTATTAATGGAATTAACACCCAGTAGTTCATAAAATCTGCTGGTCTAGCACAATCAAATTTTCAAGCATGCTGGATTCTCAGAGTTTGCTCCAGATTAAAATAAGTGATAATAAACCGTGAATAGCAAGTATTCAAATAATTAATATTTACAATGAAGGTGTACCACTTTAGGCACAGAGAAACAGAAATCCAACATGGTTATCAAGAGTAGTTAAAGATTGCATCAGAGCAAAGGAAAAAAGCCAAGAAGAGGGGTCAGCATAGGAAAGTGTTATAAGAAAAAAATTCTTGCTAATTGATAAGAAAGAGGTATGTAGAAAATGAGAGTAGTCTAGTGAAAAACATAAAAAAGGCTGTAGAAGGATCTGTTGATATATTAACAAAAGACTAGCACTAGTTGCATATTGAAAAAAAGTTGGAGAAAATGGAAAGGGCAAAGAAATATGGAGTCAGACTCAGAGATCCTCCTGAAAATTTAGAAGAGCAGTGAAATAGGTACTGATAAAAATTAGCATTAATTAATATAAGCAAGGAAAATTATTATGGAAATTAAGGAGATTGAAAGAAAAGTGCATAGAATCAGATGACATACTTCCTAGCATTTTGAATTTGTTTATTTATTTAAATCTTACATCCATCCCACAAGGTGAGGGAGTGAAAATCTTTACGCTATGACTCTGTTGCAATGTACGGACATTTGAATTCAAAAGTCTAATGGCTTGTAGAAAGAAGCTGTCCCGTAGCCCGTTGGTCCTGACTTTAATGCTGTGGTACCGTTTGCCAGACAGAAGCAGCTGAAACAGTTTACGGTGGAGGGGTGACTGGTGTCCCTGATGATTTCCAGGCCTTCTTTACGCACCTGATGCTGTAAGTGTCCTCAGTGGAGGGAGGTTTACATCCACAGATGCGCTGGGCTGGGAGGTAGCTGCAGTAATCGATCAGATTCCGATTCATGTTTATCTATCACATGTACATTGAAACATAGAGTGAAATGCGTAATCTTAGTCCTCAACTCCAGGACAGGCCATCTCCAGCCTCCAGTGGACTCGGACTCACAGACATTGGGCATCAAGTTCCCCACTGGACTCACGGGCTCAAGGCCCCAGCCATCAGGCCTCAATTTCCCAATTTCTAATTGTCCCTTGGGCTTCGATCTTCAGTACCGACCCCAGGACTAGCCAATGACAAAGAATGAGATCCCTGAATGAGGGCTGCAAACTCCAGACTTTGAACTCTGGACTCGCTGATGATGGGACTCTAAACACTAGGCCTTGAACTCTGGTCACACCAGTTTAGAAAGTCACTGGCCTTTGTACTTTCTTTCTGCATGGGACTCCGATCCTAGAACCTATCTACAACTTGCAGACCTGTGGGTCACCGGCACTTATCCTCTCTGGTCTGCTGGCCCAACATCAGTATGTCCTTTGTCACATATTCACGTCGTTGTTCTTCGAATTCTAATTCCCCCACATCCCTGTCCCTGAACCTAAATCTGACCCCTAATTTCCCCACATCCCTGTCCCTAAACCTAAATCTGACCCCTAGTTCCCCCACATCCCTATCCCTAAACCTAAGTCTGACCCCTAACTCCTATCTCTGTGCCTAAAACCATTAGTACAAACTTAAAAGAACAACTAAATCTGAACTACGACTTTGATAGAGATCACAACTTGGCGCCATCTTGACTGGAAGTTCAAATGAATGTCATTTTCCTGATTTTCAAATTTTCTGGGATATTTCCCACATACTGGAGGGTGGGAAACATCGCGCTAATGTTTAAACATGGAGTGGGTTGTAAAACAGAGACAATAGTCTGACACCTGAGTAAAGCAAAATAATGGGATCTATTATTAAGGAAATGGAATCAAGGTACTTAAAAAATAATAGAACTGAATTGGGTCAACATGTTGTGAAAGGACAAATATTTTTGATAAATCCATTTGAGTTTTTAAAATTATAGCGAGCAGAATATGTAAGGGCAGAACAGTGGGCTTTCAGAGGGCTCTTCAGTAAGGTACCACTGCAGAGATTATTAAACAAAGTTATTTAACACATGAGATTGGAATGATGTACTGGAGTGCATTAAAGATTAGTTCATGGAAAAACATAGAAACTAGGAAAAATGGGTCATTTTTAAGTTAGCAGGCCATAACTGGGGATGCTGCGCTATCTGAAAGATATTCAGAGGGGCTTTGTGCATGAATTAATGGAAGTCAAGTTGCAATGCATCAGGCCTTTAAGAACAACAGATGGAATGTTGGACTTTATATCAAGAGGATTATAAGTGTAAAGGCACCTTAGTGCAAACCCCTGTGAGACTGCAGCTGGAATAATGTCTGGTTTCCTGGCAGTAGAGGGACTGGATTGATGAATGGAATGGGGGTGGGAGAAAGGGGAGGCTCTGATCTCCTGAGCAGTGATGAGCAGACTGGGCCTATGATTTTAAAGAAATTAAAGGTGATCTCATTGAAGCATAAGAATTTCTTTGAGGGCTTGACAATGTAGCTACAGGAATGGAGGTGGTGCCTAGAGCTATGTGTCTCACTATGACTTTGTATGGTCTGAAAGTAAACAGTCGGCTCTTTGATACTGAGATGAGAAAATCTTTCTTCACCTAGAGAAGAATGGAATTTTTGGAATTTTCTACCTAAGAAGGCCATTTACTGAGTTATTTACAAGGAGGCTCACTTACTGAGTATATTCAAGACTGAACCTGATAGATTTTGAATATTGAGAGAATTAGTATAGGAAGTTGGTGCTGAGGTAAAAGCTGCCATGATCTTTATGAATGGTGAAACATGCACATGGGGCCGAATGGCCTACTGTTCTTCTGTTTCTTATGCTATTGTTTAAGTATTACTGAAGTTGGAGGTGCAATATATCACTCTAATTCCTGAAATAAAACAATTTTCAAGAAAGAAAATAACTGGGTGAATTGCATGCTCATGAGGATCCCTTTTGGTTGAGGACTGACATCAATTCTCAATCCGTAACGTGAACTGGGTAACAGAATTAAACATGGAAATCAGAGTACGTAGTCAGGATATGATCTTCAGGCTGCAGTGCAGTGGGTGTGAGAGAGAAATGGATGCAAAATTTCTGAGACTTCAGCTGAACTTTATATCTGATTAAGAGAGATGACAGGTGACAAAACTGGTTCATGATTGCCTTATTATGCCTTTGCGTTGAAAGGCTCCAATTGTCCCACAGAAGACGGAATGGGTTCAGAGTAACAGAGTAAACCTGCTTAATTATCAGGTGAGGTGCTTGACAATGATGGAATTATTTTTAACTTTTTTTTGTTTTTGGAGCAGGCTTTTGTGATTTTCTAATGTGAATAAGTGCTTTGCTTTATGAAATTAGATATGGATACAGGAGATGTTTGTGCATATCTTTTGATTTTAGACTCATCACAATTATAAAGCTTTACGGGTTGTAGCACCAATGTCTATGAACAGCTTGATGTGTGCTTTTAAAGTGTTAATTTTACACTGTATTGTCTGTGCATTAAATATAGTCAGAAAGTATTTCCTCTTGGAACTCTGCTATGAAATTGCACAGGATAGTTAGCATTTACACTTTGCTCTCTACCAAAAGTAATGGATAATTATTTACATCGACGACTGCATTGGCGCTGCTTCCTGCACGCATGCAGAACTTGTTGACTTTATTAACTTTGCCTCCAACTTTCACCCTGCCCTCAAGTTTACCTGGTCCATTTCCGACACCTCCCTCCCCTTTCTAGATCTTTCTGTCTCTGTCTCTGGAGACAGCTTATCCACTGATGTCTACTATAAGCCTACTGACTCTCACAGCTATCTGGACTATTCCTCTTCTCACCCTGTCTCTTGCAAAAACGCCATCCCCTTCTCGCAATTCCTCCGTCTCCGCCGCATCTGCTCTCAGGATGAGGCTTTTCATTCTAGGACGAGGGAGATGTCTTCCTTTTTTAAAGAAAGGGGCTTCCCTTCCTCCACTATCAACTCTGCTCTTAAACGCATCTCCCCCATTTCACGTACATCTGCTCTCACTCCATCCTCCCGCCACCCCACTAGGAATAGGGTTCCCCTGGTCCTCACCTACCACCCCACCAGCCTCCGGGTCCAACATATTATTCTCCGTAACTTCCGCCACCTCCAACAGGATCCCACCACTAAGCACATCTTTCCCTCCCCCCCCTCTCTGCATTCCGCAGGGATCGCTCCCTACACAACTCCCTTGTCCATTCGTCCCCCCCATCCCTCCCCACTGATCTCCCTCCTGGCACTTATCCGTGTAAGCGGAACAAGTGCTACACATGCCCTTACACTTCCTCCCTTACCACCATTCAGGGCCCCAAACAGTCCTTCCAGGTGAGGCAACACTTCACCTGTGAGTCGACTGGGGTGATATACTGCGTCCGGTGCTCCCGATGTGGCTTTTTATATATTGGCGAGACCCGACGCAGACTGGGAGACCGCTTTGCTGAACATCAACGCTCTGTCCGCCAGAGAAAGCAGGATCTCCCAGTGGCCACACATTTTAATTCCACATCCCATTCCTATTCTGACATGTCTATCCACTGCCTCCTCTACTGAAGCCACACTCAGGTTGGAGGAGCAACACCTTATATTCTGTCTGGGTAGCCTCCAACCTGATGGCATGAACATCGACTTCTCTAACTTCCGCTAAGGCCCCACCTCCCCCTCGTACCCCATCTGTTACTCATTTTTATGCACACATTCTTTCTCTCACTCTCCTTTTTCTCCCTCTGTCCCTCTGAATATACCTCTTGCCCATCCTCTGGGTCCCCCCCCCCCCGCTGTCTTTCTTCCCAGACCTCCTGTCCCATGATCCTCTCGTATCCCCTTTTGCCTATCACCTATCCAGCTCTTGGCTCTATCCCTCCCCCTCCTGTCTTCTCCTATCATTTTGGATCTCCCCCTCCCCCTCCAACTTTCAAATCCCTTACTCACTCTTCCTTCAGTTAGTCCTGACGAAGGGTCTTGGCCTGAAACGTCGACTGTACCTCTTCCTACAGATGCTGCTTGGCCTGCTGCGTTCACCAGCAACTTTGATGTGTGTTGCTTGAATTTCCAGCATTTGCATAATTCCTGTTGTTTGTCGATAATTATTTGCCAGTCAAATTCTCATCAGAATTCTGGTAATTTCATTTGTGAGCTCTGGCAGGGAACATGCAGAGGTCATTCTGCCACAGTAGGCTTCCGAACTGAGCTCATTGTTATCCTCCTCAAGGTACAGATGTGTAGTTCAGAACCAGGAGTTACAACAGAGAGTTGTGAGCTACATATCTGGAGTTAAGTTTTATGCAACTGGTACTGTTGGTAACTCACAAAAGCTGAAAAAGATGCTGTTGTCAAGTTGTATGTGCATCAACCTTGATGCTCAGTCCACTAAAATTAATAGATAGAATATTCCAGGCAGTATTCCTGATGATTTCTTGCACATTTGCATTCCAGCATGGAAGTAATTTGTCTTGGTTATGTACCTGAATTTTTGTGGTCTTCCATCTTTATCTCCTTATTATGAATTGCTTAGTTTTACTTTTCAAATAACGTAGCACCCCAAAAGTCAAATGAGCATAGGAATTTAATGTATTATTGATAACTGTGTACAGAAAAAAAGATTTTAAGTACCCCATACTTAATCATTTTGGCCTTTCTTTAGGGCTTCTATTTTTATATTCTTAACTTTGATTCCTTGTAAAAGTTATATTGTGAATTCCCACTCGGTGGCAGTACAACACAGTATGACAAGTTGAACATCTCAGAAAAAGACGAATTTACGTACCTTTTATAATCATGGAGCATTTAATACAAAACTTTATAATCAATGAAATTTTTTTTTACACTTGAAGTCCCATCCTTTTCAATCTATTTGCAGTCTTTACCAGTGGTAATCAGAATCAGGTTTATTGACACTGACAAATGTTGTGAAATGTGTTGTTTTGTGACAGCAGTACAATGCAAGACATAAAATTACCCTAAGTTATGAAAAATAAATAAATAGCGCACACGAAGAATTGTAAGATAATTGTCATTGGTTTGTGGATCTTTCAGAAATCTGATGGTGGAGGGGAAGAAGCTGTTCCTGAATGAATTGTTGAATGTCAGTCTTAGGCTCCTGCACCTCCAACCTGATGGCATGAATGAGAAGAGGGAAGGACCTGGATATTGTGGGCCCCTAATGATAGAAGCAATGGCTCTTGAAACTCTCCACAAAGGTGGCAGGGTTGTGCCCCTGATGAAGCTGGCTGTGTCTACGACCCTCTACAGCCTCTTTCGATCTTGTGCATTGGAGGCTCCACACCAAGCGGTGAGGCAATCAGTCAGAATTGCTCCCCACTGTATATCTGCAGAAATTTGCTAGAGTGTTTGGTAACATACCACATCTTCTTAACCTCCTGATGAAGTAGAGCCACTGGCGTGCCTTCTTCATGATTGCAACAATGTGTTGGGCTTAAGTTCCGAGATGCTGACACCCAGGAACTGGAAACTGCTCACCTTTTCCACAACTGACACCTCAGAAAAGACTGATGTGTCTTCTCCCAGTTTCTCCTTCTTCAAGTCCACAATCCATTCCTTGGACTTGCTGACTTTGAGCACGAGGTTATTGTTGCGATGCCACTCAATCAGCTGATCCATCTTGCTCCTGTACGCCTCCTTGTTGCCATCTGAGATTTTGCCAACGATGGTGTGTCATTGACAAATTTATCGATGGCATTTGAGTTGCATTTAGCCACATAGCCATGGGTGTAGAGCTTTCACTACCCTCATCCAAGTATCTGTGGTATATAGAGCAACACACACAAAACGCTGGAGGAATTCAGCAGGCCAGCTAGCATCGATGGAAAATGTTTCGGGCTGAAACTCTTCATCAGTTTCCTCAGATTTACTCTTTTCCACAGAAGCTGCCTGGCCTGCTGAGTTCTTCCGCATTTTATGTTTGTTGCTCTGGATTTCCACCATCTGCAAATTTTCTCTTCTTTGTGATCTGTGTCATATATGACATTGATCACTGGAAAAAGAAGAGAATATTGTCTGGTTTCTCTGTAGTTAACACACATAAGTAATATCAGCAGTGAATGGGACAAAATTTTGGTATTGGGGATTGAGGTAGAATCAACTTATAACTGGTTGAGCTCCATATTCTAACTATTTATTCCTTTCCTCTGAATCATGCACCTTACTCGGTGGCCAGTGGTGTGCCTCAGGGATCTGTTCTGGGACCCTTACTCTTTGTGATTTTTATAAATGACCTGGATGAGGAAGTGGAGGGATGGGTGAGTAAGTTTGCTGATGACACAAAGGTTGGGGGTGTTGTGGATAGTGTGGACTGTCAGAGGTTACAGCGGGACATTGATAGGATGCAAAACTGGGCTGAGAAGTGGCAGATGGAGTTCAACCCAGATATGTGTGAAGTGGTTCATTTTGGTAGGTCAAGTATGATGGCAGAATATAGTATTAATGGTAAGACTCTTGGCAGTGTGGAGGATCAGAGGGATCTTGGGGTCCGAGTCCATAGGACGCTCAAAGCAGCTGCGCAGGTTGACTCTGTGGTTAAGAAGGCATACGGTGTATTGGCCTTCATCAATCATGGGATTGAACTTAGGAGCCGAGAGGCTGTTGCAGCCATATAGGACCCTGGTCAGACCCCACTTGGAGTACTGTGCTCAGTTCAGGTCGCCTCACTACAGGAAGGATGTGGAAACCATAGAAAGGGTGCAGAGGAGATTTACAAGGATGTTGCCTGGATTGGGGAGCATGCCTTATGAAAACAGGTTGAGTGAACTCGGCCTTTTCTCCTTGGAGCGACAGAGGATGAGAGGTGACCTGATAGAGGTGTATAAGATGATGAGAGTCATTGATCATGTGGATAGTCAGAGGCTTTTTCCCAGGGTTGAAATGGTGGCCACAAGAGGGCACAGGTTTAAGGTGCTGGGGAGTAGGTACAGAGGAGATGTCAGGGGTAAGTTTTTTTTACACAGACAGTGGTGAGTGCGTTGAATGGGCTGCCAACAATGGTAGTGGAGGTGGATACGATAGGGTCTGTTAAGAGACTTTTGGATAGGTACATGGAGCTTAGAAAAATAGAGGGCTATGGATAACCCTAGTAATTTTAAGGTAGGGACATGTTCAACGCAACTTTGTGGGCCAAAGGGCTGGTATTGTGCTGTAGGTTTTTCTATGTTTCAGTACATGATTGGATGCTCATTACTTTACATGTGACAGCTTTGAATAAACTCTGGCAAAGTATTACTGTGGGATAGTTGACCTGACAATGACACCTTAATAAATCTTTCTCACTGCTGCCTGGTCTAGCCATTCCTGCAGCTTGAAGAACAACAACCTTTCTACTTACTAAGAGGATTCTCCTCTGATCCTGAACACAGTTCACATACAGACAAAGGCCGATGTTAAGCAAGAACTCGAGGTATTGAATGTAATGATTAGCAAACAAGAGACAGCCTGTAATGCTGCCATTGTTGGGGACTTCAATCAGGCTTTTTTGAAGAAATCTTTGCCCAGTTATCATGAACATGTCATCTGCAGCACAAAGGCTCCCAACACACTTGACCAGTGTTACACTATGATTATGAATGCCTACTGTTCCACCCTGGACTGCAGTTTGGAAGATCTGACCATCTGGTTGTTCTCCTTCTACCTGGATATAGCAGAGCTAAAAAGCAAGACTCCGGAGATGAGGACAACAAACAAGTTGCCATGGGAGGCAGAGAAGGAGCTACGGGATTGCTTCATGTCAGTGAACTGGGCCATCTTCAGGGACTGATCAGACTATCTGAACGAATATGCCACAGTTGTCACAGACTTTATAACAACTGTCATATGCGAATGTGTCCCCACAAAATCATTCAGAGTCTTCCCCAAGCAGAAGCTCTGGATGAACCATGAGATTCACAATCTGCTGAGAGCCAGGGCATTGATGTTAATGCCAGGTGGCCAAGTAAAATACAAGACGTACAGGTACAACCTCTGGAAAGACATCTCACATTCTGGACCAAACTTTAATCGCTGAAAAATGCTGGACAGCTGTGACAGGGCTTGAATGCTATCACCTCTTACAAAGTGACACCAAGTGACATACAGATAGTCGATGCCTAAGGCAAAGGGAAGAAGAGATCAGATGGCAGAGGGGAAGAAGCTGTTCCTGAATCGCTGAGTGTGTGCCTTCAGGTTTCTGTACCTCCTACCGGATGGTAATAGTGAGAAAAGGGCATGCCCTGGGTGCTGGAGGTCCTTATTAATGGATGCTGCCTTTCTGAGACACCACTCCTTCCTGACAGTAACAATGAGAAGAGGGCATTTACTGAAGGAATTGCGGGAATGATGGACTTTATTACGGCAAAGCTGATGTCGTTCTTTTTAGAAGAGAGATGTTTGCAAGAAGGATCTAATCTAATAACTAAATCCAGAAGGGTATAGACAGAGTAGATAAAGAGAAATTATTCTCGGAAGCAGAGGCGTCTAAGAACCAGGGACCGTTGAATGAACGTGATAAGCTAAAGACGTAAGCGTGGTATGGAGAATAATTGTTTGATCTAGTCGGTGATCAGGTACTGAAATGAACTGCTGGAGGAGCAGTGGCTGCAGAATTAATTGAAAGCTGGAAATGTCCAGAAGGGAAGAAAGTGCAGGACTTTGGGCAGAGGGCATGGAGTGGGACTAGCTACATTGTACTTACACTTAGCAAGTACAGCCTCAACGGACTGAACAGTTTCATTCTCTGTGTGGTGACTTCTGCAATTCTGTGTATGACAGAGCTATTGGGAAATGGTAAGTGAGTGGTCATTGGGATTGAGCTTAGGAGCCGTGAGGTAATGTTACAGCTATATAGGACCCTGGTCAGACCCCACTTGGAGTACTATGCTCAGTTCTAATCGCCTCACTACAGGAAGGATGTGGAAACCATAGAAAGGATGCAGAGGAGATTTACAGGGATGTTGCCTGGATTGGAGAGCATGCCTTATGAGAAGAGGTTGAGTGAACTTAGCCTTTTCTCCTTGGAGTGACGGAGAATGAGAGGTAACCTGTTAGAGGTGTATAAGATGATGAGAGGCATTGATCATGTGGATAGTCAGAGACTATTTTGCAGGGCCGAAAGGGCTAGCACGAGAAGGCACAGGTTTAAGGTGCTTAGAAGCAGATACAGAGGAGATGTCAGGGGTAAGTTTCTCACCCAGAGAGTGGTGAGTGCATGAAGTGGGCTTCCGGCGACAGTGGTGGCGGAGGATACAATGGGATCTTTTAAGAGACTTGGATAAGAACATGGAGCTTAGAAAGATAGAGGGCTAGGTAACCCTAGGTAATTACTAAATTAAGTACATGTTCGGCACAGCATTGTGGGCCGAAGGGCCTGTATTGTGCTGTGGGTTTTCTATGTTTCTATGTTTCCATAGTTGACAACAAGGCTTCGCTACCAGATGCGCTCAATGTATTTTATGTTTGTTTTGACCATCAAAACTTGGAGGCACCTTCCCAAGTGCCACAGCCCCCTTTGACCCTGTAATGTCTGCCTCTGAGGCCAATGTGAGAGCATCCTTCTGGAGAGTAAATCCATGTGAAGCACCTTCAATTACTCCAAAAGACTGAGGTTTGGTAAAATACTGAAAGGCTTTTATTCGCTGTACAATACGACCTCCACAGTGAGTGTCTGCCCCCGGACTGAGGGGGAGGGGCAAGGCGAACACCTTTATACAGGACTCTGTGGGAGGAGCCACAGGGGCAGTCAGCAGAGGGGTGTGTCCAGACAGGTAACCAAGTTACAACATATATACATGGTTTACCACATTCACCCCTCCTTTTTTTAAAAAGAGTCCCGCGGGGTGAAGTGACTGACAATATTTACAAGAAGTATATTTACAGGTTAAATCTATCAGGCGGTCGAGTCCGTCGCTGTGATCTACGTAGCACCGGCGATGGCGGTTGTGCTGGCTCCGGCCTGACTTCAGGTGCCAGCACATTAGGCGTCGGTAATCCCTCGTGCGTGTGCATCGCGCCCGGTATGGGAGTGTCGTGTGGTGTCTGTATAGGGTTTGGGGTGCACGGTGTCTCGTAGGTACATACATTGGTGGGTACAGGGTCAATAGTCACCACGGAGTGTTCAGGATAGGGGCCCGGAGCTCCTGCTGGCGCCAGGTTGCGGATGGAGACCGTGTCCTCCCGCCCATCAGGTAAAACCACGTAGGCATACTGGGAGTTCGCATGAAGTAAGTGAAACCTCTCGACTATCAGGGAGTATTTATTGCTCCTCGCATGTTTCCGGAGCAGCACTGGCCCCAGGGACGTCAGCCAAGATGGTAGGGTGGTTCCAGTGGTCGACTTTCTGGGAAAAGAAAAGAGCCGCTCATGAGGGGTGGCATTGGTGGCCGTGCATAACAGGGAGCGGATGGAGTGGAGTGCCTCGGGAAGGACCTCCTGCCAGCGGGAGACCGGCAGTCCCTTTGACCTGAGGGCTAAGAGTGTGGCTTTCCACACTGTGCCATTCTCCTTCTCTACCTGTCCATTCCCCGGGGGATTATAGCTCGTGGTCCTACTGGTTGCAATTCCCCTAGCCAGTAGATATTGGCGCAGCTCGTCGCTCATAAACGAGGACCCTCTGTCACTGTGGATATAGCATGGGTATCCGAACAGAGTGAAGAGCTTGCGCAGGGCTTTTATAACTGACGTGGTAGTGGTGTCGGGGCAGGGGATGGCGAAGGGGAACCGTGAGTACTTGTCAATTACGTTAAGAAAGTACACATTGCGGTCGGTGGAGGGAAGGGGGCCCTTAAAGTCAACACTCAGTTGCTCAAAGGGGCGGGTAGCCTTGATGAGTGGTGCCTTTTCGGGTCGGTAGAAGTGCGGTTTGCACTCTGTGCAGACCTGGCAGTCCCTGGTCATCATCCTGATCTCCTCAAGGGAGTAAGGCAGGTTCCAGGCTTTCATGAAGTGGAAAAGCCGGGTGACTCCCGGGTGGCAAAGGTCTACATGTAGGGCGTATAGCCGGTCGAGCTGCGCGCTGGCACATGTTCCCCGGGATAGGGCATTGGAGGGCTCGTTGAGCTTCCCAGGCCTGTACATGATGTCATAGTTGTAGGTGGAGAGTTCGATTCTCCACCTCAGAATTTTATCATTTTTGATTTTGCTCCGCTGCTGGTTATTAAACATGAATGCGACTGAGCGCTGGTCAGTTAGCAGGGTGAACCTTTTGCCGGCAAGATAGTGCCTCCAATGCCTTATAGCTTCCACTATGGCCTGGGCCTCTTTCTCTACCGCAGAGTGCCAAATTTCAGGGCCTTGAAGGGTACGGGAGAAGAACGCCACTGGTCTTCCTGCCTGGTTGAGGGAGCAGCCAGCGCAAAGTCAGAGGCGTCACTCTCTACTTGGAAGGGAATGGCCTCATCCACTGCATGCATTGCTGCTTTGGCAATGTCCCCTTTTATGCGGTTGAAGGCCATGTGGGCCTCGGCAGAGAGGGGGAATGTGGTGGACTTGACCGGGGGCGGGCCTTGTCTGCATAGTTAGAGACCCATTGGGCGTAATATGAAAAGAAGCCCAGGCAACTTTTGAGGGCTCTGAGGGTGTTGGGAAGAGGGAGTTCCAACAAGGGGCGCATACGGTCGGGGTCAGGGCCAATGACTCCATTCTCCACGACACACCCAAGGATAGCAAGTCGGGTGGTCCCAAATACACACTTGTCCTTGTTATAGGTGAGGTTGAAAGATTTGGCCTCTTGGAGAAATTTTGGAGGTTGTTGTCGTGATCCTGCTGGTTGTGACCGCAGATGGTGATGTTATCCAGATATGGGAACGTGGCCTTCAGTTGGCACTGGTCCACCATCCGGTCCATTGCCCTCTGAAAGACAGATACACCATTCGTGACACCAAAGGGGACGCGCAGGAATTGATAAAGCCTGCCGCCCACCTCGAAGGCAGTGTAAGGGTGGTCCTCCCGGCTGATGGCGAGCTGATGGTAAGCGGATTTTAGGTCTATGGTTGAGTACACCTTGTACTGTGCTATCTGATTGACCATATCCGCGATGCGGGGTAGAGGGTACGCGTCGAGCTGCGTGAACCTATTGATGGTCTGGCTGTAGTCCACGACCATCCTATTCTTCTCCCCGTTCCGAACAACCACCACCTGCGCCCTCCAAGGACTTGTGCTTGCCTCAATGACCCCCTCCCTGAGCAGCTGCTGCACCTCCGACTTAATGAAAGCTCTGTCCCCCGCGCTGTACCTCCTGCTTTTAGTTGCCACGCGTTTACAGTTGGGGGTCAGGTTGGCGAACAGCGGTGGGGGAGGGATCCTGAGGGTGGAGAGGCCGCAAGTGGTGTTGGTAGTGTGGCAGTTGGCATGGTGTTGGGTGGGATGTGCGGGTCGGTGTGTGTGTGTGGTCAGTAGTGGGGTACGTGACATATCTTTACAAAACAGGGGATTTATGACAGTAATTGGCGGGAGGAGCCCATCATACTTCATTGTCACGCTTTTCAGGTGGCTCTGGAAGTCCAACCCCAACAGCACAGGGGCACACAGTTGAGGCAAGACCATTAACGTAAAGTCCCGATATTCTGTGCCCTGCACCACTAGTGTCGCTACACAACCCCCCCGGATGTCTGTTGTATGCGACCCGGAGGCCATGGTGACCCTCCGACTTACCGGCCGTATCATGAGTCCACAATGCTGCACCGTGGCCGGGTGGATAAAACTCTCCGTGCTGCCTGTGTCAAACAGGCAGCTTGTCCTGCGCCCCTCCACCAGGATGTCCATCATTGACCTTGCGAGCTGGTGGAGAGCGCTTTGGTCGAGGGTCACGGAAGCCAGGGTGGGGTCGCTGTCTTGGTCCGGCATGGTGGGGTGCCCCGTGAGCACCCGTTGGTCGTAGGCGGTGGGTGGTGGCGCCGACCAAGATGGCCACCCCCATGTCTCGCACGTGGTGGTGGCGTGCAGGGAAGATGGCGGCCCCCATGTCTCGCACGTGGTGGCAGTGTGCAGGGAAGATGGCGACCCCCACGTCTCGCACGCGGCGCTGCTCGATCCCACTCGCGGTTTTGACTTACAGACCTTGGCAAAGTGGCCCTTCTTTCCGCAGCTGGAGCAGGTAGCTTGTTGGGCCGGGCAGCGTTTCTGGGGGTGCTTCTCCAGTCCGCAGAAGTAGCACTTCGCGAACTCATGACTGGCGGCAGCCGAGGTCGATTCGCCGGCGGGTTGCGGGGTCTGCGGCGCACACGAGGCCATCGGGGGATCGCGTGCCTGGAGAGCCTCGGAGTTATGCAGAGCGGCCTCCAACGTATCAGCCAGCTTGATCGCCGAACTTAGGGTAAGATCGGCTTTTTCCAGCAGCCGCTGGCGCACGTACACTGACCTGGTCCCCGTAACGAAGGCGTCTCTCACTAGGAGTTCTGCATGCTGTGCTGCCGTCAGCTCCTGGCAATTGCAGGCTCGCACGAGTGTCTGTAGGGCCCGGACAAACTCAGCACTCGATTCCCCGGACCGTTGTTGCCGTGTCGCTAAGCGATGCCGAGCATAGACGCTGTTTATCAGCCGCAGGTATTGTCTTTTGAGTGCGTTCATTGCGCCATCGTAGTTCGGCTGGTCTCTGATCAGCGAATAAACCCGTGGACTGACCCTGGAGAGTAGAACTCTGCGCTTCGCTACGGGGTCGGTCGCTTTAATCTCCTCTAGATACGCTTCGAAGCAGGCCAGCCAGAGTTCGAAAGCATTTCCAGCTTCAGGTGTTTGCGGATTGAGGTCTAATTTTTCTAGTCTCAGGGCCTGTTCCATGTTTTAAAACGTACAGCGAATAAAATTGAAGCACCTTCAATTACTCCAAAAGACTGAGGTTTGGTAAAATACTGAAAGGCTTTTATTCGCTGTACAATACAACCTCCACAGTGAGTGTCTGCCCCCGGACTGAGGGGGAGGGGCAAGGCGAATACCTTTATACAGGACTCTGTGGGAGGAGCCACAGGGGCAGTCAGCAGAGGTGTGTGTCCAGACAGGTAACCGAGTTACAACATATATACATGGTCTACCACACCATGGAAAGCGTCCAGCCCAGACAGGGTACCTGGCCGACGACTGAAGACCTGTGCTGATCAACTGGCTGGAGCTTTCACTGATCTCCTTAACCTCTCGCTTTGGCTGTCTGAGGTACGCACCTGTTTCAAGCAGACTTCAATTATACTGGCGCCCAAGAAGAACATCCACTGTGATAAAATGCTTTGAGAGGTTGGTGATGAAACACATTACCTTCTGCCTGAGGGGTGACCTGGATCTTGGTTCCACTCTAACTTATCTATCATCGCAACATGTCCACAAAGGCCCTTCACTTAACCGTGGAACATCTTGACAGTGAAGATGGGTGCTCTTAATTGACTACAGCTCAGCGTTCAATACCATTATCTACTCAAAGTTATCAATAAGCTCCAAGACCTAGGCCTCAATGCCTCCTTGTGCAATTGGATCCTCGATTTCCTCACTTGCAAACTCTAGTTGGGTCAGATTGGCAATAACATCACCACCATAATTACCATCAGCACCGGTTTGCCACAGGGCTGTTTGTTTAGCCCCCTGCTCTACTTGCCTTACACTTAGGATTTGAGGCTAAGCACAGCTCCAATGCCATGTTGAAGCTTGCTGATGACACCACTGTCCTAGGCTGAATCAAAGGTGGTGAGGACTCAGCACATAGGAGTGAGTTTGAAAATCCAGCTGAGTGGTGCCACAACAACAACCTCTCACTCAGTGTCAGTGAGACCGAGGAGCTGATGATAGACTTCAGGAGGAGGAAGCCGATCGTCCATCAGCCAGTCCTCATCGGGAGGTCAGAGATGAAGAGAGTCAGCGACTTTAAATTCCTCGATGTTATCGTTTTGGAGGACCTGTCCTGGGCCCAGGTCGCAAGTGCAATTACGAAGAAAGCACGGCAGCATCTCTACTTCCTGAGAAGTTTGCGAAGATTCAGCATATCATCTGAAACTTTGACAGACTTCCATAGATTGGCGGTGGAGAGTATATTGACTGGTTGTATCACGGCCTGGTATGGAAACACCAATGACATTGAGTGGAAAAGCTTACAAAATACTCAAGTTAAAGTTTATTGTCATCTGGCTGTATATACCACCAAACGAAGCAACATTCCTCCTGACTATGGTGTACCCACACAACATATATCACACACAGCATATAAACCAAAATATACTATAAATAAGTTAATAACATATATTTCAAAATGCATGTTGTAAAATGCAACACAGGTAAACACTGTCTCAGTGATAAGACCTCGGTGGTGACAGGGTATTCATTAGTCTCAAAGCCTGAGGGAAGAAGCTGTTGCCCAGTCTGACAGTCTTGATGCTTCTGTACCTCCTTCCTGATAGTAGTGAGTGAAAGAGATTGTGGGATTTGTGGGAGGGATTGTCTACAATGCTCGGGGCTCTTTGTCAGCAATGATTCTGGTAAGTGTCACAAATGGTGGGGGGAGGGAAACCCTAATGCTCCTCTCAGAGGTCTTTACTGTCCTCCATAGGACTTGCGGCCTGATGCCTTGCATCTTGGTGATGAATCTGTGCAATTCTTTGCCACAGGCAGCTGTGGAGGCCAGGTCTTTATGTGTATTTAAGGCAGAGGTTGATAGATTCTTGATTGATCAGGGTATGAAGGGATATGGGGAGAAAGTAGGAGAATGGGGCTGAGAGGGAAATGGATCAGTCATGGTGAAATGGCAGAGCAGACTTGATGGGCCACATGGCTTAATTCTGTTCCTACATCTAATGTTCTTACCTTCAATGATGCAGCCAGACAGGATGATGGCGTGCATGAATGCAGAGGCCACTCTGGCTCCAACCAGTAGTGAAATATATTATCCTGTTCACCTTTTCTGTGACTGAGAAACACTGCTCAACACTAAAATCTAAACATCTACCTCGCCAGCGAGTAGAATAAGGACGGTGCTGCGCGGTTATGGACTAATACAGGGAGCAGGCTCTCGCTCCACGCCATGATCCACTACAGCTACTTGGGGTAGTAGTCATCAGAAGCAGTGCACTCAAACGTAGAAGCGCGGTCAACTGGCTGGCATTAAAGCGAGACTTAAAGCAGATCCCTGTAGGCCTGCGCTCCCATCAATTTTACTCACTAAAGTCCGATTGCTGGAAAATAAACTGGATTACCTGTGTCTGCATCTGAACCAGCTGAAGGACTGTCGAATACTTGTCCTAACAGAAATGAGATTTTATGATACCATTCCAGGCTCGACCATTCAGCTAGAAGGCCTGATCTCCTTTTGGGCAGACAGAAATGCTGCGACCTCCTCAAGGCCCATGGAAGAGGTCTGTGTGTCTACATCAGTAAGAACTGATCTGTGAACACTTCGGTGATAAAAAGTAGTGGATACGGCCCAGCCCATCACATGTAAGACCATTGAGCACATCTAGACAGAGCACTGTGGCAGGAAAGCAGCATCCATCATAGAGACTCCCACCATCCAGGTCACGCTCTCTACTTACTGCTCCCATCAGGCAGAAGGTACAGAAGCTCCAGGACACGCACCACCAGATTCAGGAACAGTTATTACCCTTCAGCTCTTGAAGCGGAGGGAATAACTTCACTCACCCAAACTCTGACCTGTTCCCACTACCTATAGACTTGCTTTCAAGGGCTCTTCATCTCATGTTCTCAATATATTGCTTATTTATTTATTATTATTTCCCTTGTATTTTAGTTTCTTTGTATTTACTGTGAATGCCCACAAGAAAATGAATCTCAGTGTTTTAAGTAATGACTTTGATAATAAATTTAGTTTGAACTTTGAGCTTATTGTTTGCACTAGGATGCGGATATTGCTGATAAGACTGGCACTTGTTGTCCTTTTTTAATTTCCCTCTGAACCGAGTGACACTAAGCCATTTGTGTGGCCAACACACATGCATGCACGCGCGCACACACACAGTGCTGGATGAACTCAGTGGAACAGGCAGCATCCACAGAAATGAATAAACGATCAGGCTGAGCCCCTTCAGGAGTGGAAAGGAAGGTGGAAGAGGCTGGAATAAGAAAGTGGAGGGAGGGGAAGGAGTGCAAGCTAGATGGTGATAGGTGAAGACGTGTGGCTGTGGTAGCAAGTCCAGGTAAGTACATGGTTCAAGAGTCAGAGAGCAGCAGAGGGGAATCAGTGAGAGAGGGTCTCACTGAGTTCTTGTAGAAGTGAATTTAAACTTCAGGGTAGGTATACCTCGTATGAAGCAACATCATAAACACAAGCGTAGCCAACTGTGTATTCAGACACTGCCTGATCTGCTGAGTTCCTCCAACATTGTAGGAGTATTGCTTTGGATTTCCAGCATCTGCAGAATCTCTTGTGTTTATGATTAGTCCATTTGTGGTCACGCTGCCACCATTACTGATAATAAACCCAAATCTCATTTAATTCCATGAAGTTATGTTCCCCAGCTGCAATGGCTGCACCTGAACTCACCGAGATTGAAGCCTAGGGCTCTGGATACCCACCGGCTCTCGCTTGACCCTCTCTCTCTCCCCACCCCCCCCCATTCATACTGACCATTGTTCCACTTCCTTTCCTATCCTGATCTGAAATGTCCACTGCCCATTTCCCTACGTAGAAACTGCCTGACCTGCTGAGTTTTTTTGACTTCTGTGTCATGCTTTAGGCCCCTGGATACTAGTCAACCAATTTAAGAACAATGCTACTGACTGTACGCATCAAAGCATCCTGAAAGGGACTTGACGTAAACTGTATAAATGCAAGCCTTTCCATGTAAGCTGAGTTTTCCTCTTGGAAATGTATATTAAATACTTCTAGGGAAGTCTCACCCTGTACCTTTCCCAGTAGGTGCAGAGAAAATCTTTGCTGTAATGGCCATCCATCTAATTCCCCAAATTGCAATGAACCTTCGACAGGCCGTGTGATTCTTGTGAAATAATGGGAAAAAGTTCTGTAGAGTCTGCGATGATTATTTTCAAGTGATGAGAATTTTTATCTGGATGAGCTCAGAATCAAAAGCAGTCTTCTTATCACTATCTTCCATGATATAAATTTGTTATTTTGTGGCAGCAGTACAAAAGACAAAATTACTAGAAATTACAAAATAAATTAAGAGCGCAAACAAAAAGCAATAACAAGGTAGTGTTCAGGGGTTCAAGGACCATTCAGGAATCAGATGGCAGAGAGGGTAGGAGCTATTTCTGAACCATTGAGCAACACACACACAAGATGCTGGAGGAACTCAGCAGGTCAGGCAGCATCTATGGAATATGAATAAATAGTCGACATTTCTGGTTGAGACCCATCATCAGAACTGGAAAGGTGCCAGAACAGGAAGGTGGGGACAAGGAGAAGGAGGTCAAGCTAGAAGATGATAGGTAGTGAGGTGGGTGGGGGAGCTGGGAAGTGATCGGTGGAAAGGCAAAGGGCTGGAGAAGAAGGAATCCGATAGGAGTGGAAGGTGGACTGGAGCAAAAGAGAAGGAAGAGGGGCACCAGGAGGAGTTGATAGGCAGTTGAGGAGAAGAAGTAAGAGGCCAGAGGGGGGAATTGAAGAAGATGAATGGCTGAGGAGAAAAATTACCAAAAGTTGGAGAAACCGTGCCATCAAGTTGGAGGCTGCCCAGATGGAATATGAGGCATTGCATCTCCAATCTGAGTGTGACCTCATTGTGGCAGAAGAGAAGGCCATGAACCAATATGTTGGAATAGGGATGGGTATAGGAATTAAAATGGTTGACTCCCAGGAAATTATCACATTTTGCAGATAGACCAGAGGAGCTCGGCAATCTGTTCCCCCAAACTGTACATAGGGTGTCACCAATGTAGAGGAGGCCTCATCAGGAGTACCAGATACAGTAGAGAACCCCAACAGGTTCCCAGGTGAATTATTTCCTCACCTGGAAGGACCATTTGGAGTCTTGAATGGAGGTGATGGAGGAAGAATGGGCAGGTGAATCACTTCTGCCGCTTGCAGGGGTAAGTGCCAAAAGGGAGATTAATAGGGTGGGATGAATGGATAAGGGAATTACAGAGGGAGCGATCCTGTGGAAAGCTGAGAGTTGCGGGGAGGTAAGGTCCTGTTGAAGATGGCAGAGGTTTTGGAGAATGGTGTTGGATGCAGAGGCTCGTGGGATGATAGGTGAGGACAAGCGGAACTCTATCTCTTTTAAGGCGATGGGAAAATGGGGTGTGTGCGGAGGTCTGGGAAGTGGAAGGATGCTGGTGAGAGAACCATCAATGGTGGAGGAAGGGAAACCCCATTCTTTGAAGAGGGAGAAACATCTCTGAAATCCTGGAAAGGAAAGCCTAATCCTTGCAACAGATGTGGCAGAGATGAAGGAACTGAGAAAAGGGAATGACATTTTACCAAAGGTCTGCTAAGAAGCGATACAGTGAAGAAATCAATGGGCCTATAAAAGATATTGGTATACAGTTTTCCTCCAGAGGTGGAGGCTGAGGAAGGGGAGAGAGTTGTCAGAAATGGACCAAGTGAATTTAAGGGTCAGATGGAAGTTGGAGGCAGAGTTGATGAAATTGACAAACTCAGCATGGGTGCATGAAGCAACACCAATGCGGTCATCAATGTAGTGCAGGAAGAGTTGGGGAGCATTACCATGGAGGGCTTGGAACATGAACTTTTCGTTGGTGCTTCTGGCACAGAACCAAACATCATGACAACAAAACTTCTGGAAATGAGGTGAGTGGTAATTTTACAGCTGGATTATTAGCTAGATTTTGAAGCATGCAAGCTCATAAATGATTTTACTTTTCAGACATTTTTGGTGAATTTTTTGGGTAGAACAAAATATATTTTTTAACAGTTGTTGCAGAACTAGATATATTGACAAAAGGAAGTTGTGGATCCTCAGTTACTTAGAAAATTCAAGGCTGAGATCAGTGGGTTGATGGGCGCTCTTGCGATCGGTCAGGAGCCATGGAGATTTTGTTGCAGTGTGGCTGAAGCACATGATAAACCATGATCTTATTGACCTTTAGCGGAAGCTCAGGAAAGCAGCAATACCTAGAGTATTTTAATAATCGTATTGCTTTAACATGCACAACATGTTGTGCTGCTTAACATAATTCAAATACATTTTGTAAAAATTACCTTGGCCCAGGCACGCTTGTTCTTGCAGAAATGTTGCTTCAGGACAACTTCGCTTGCATCATCTATCTTCAGGCCATGTCACTCAGGGACATGTGCTAGTATTATTTTCTGACTGTATGTGCTATCATAACTATGTGTGCGATGTGCTGAGCGTGACTCTATGTATTGTGTTTAGCACCTTGGGCCAGAGGAATACTACATGTGTATGGTTAAATGACAATTGACCTTAAACTTGAACATGAACTTGAAATAATGTAAACACTATGCCCTTAAGTAACAGTGGAGAGGTGCAAGTTTGTATTTGAGATTTAAAATTGTAGATTGGGAGCTTGTACAAGTGGTCAACAAAAAGAGACATATAGAGCTTTGTAAAGGAGGCAGCAGTGTGGGAATGGAGAAGTCTGTCCCATTTAAATGGGATTAAATACCATTCTGCTTTGGGATTTATTACCAGTACCAAAGATTGCATCGGCTAGTAAAGTAAGTTTCCATTACTTTTTCTTTCGCCCTTCTGGCAAGAGGAGGAGGAGAAGATGGTGGTGCGATGCAGCGCGCACGGCCGCTCCGAATTGATATCATATTTGTGAACTAGGATGCCGTGCACAATCCTGATTTGATGGTGACAGCTGTGAGAAGTACTGAGGAACATCTGGAGAAACTTCTGAAATGCCTGCTTCGCTGCTGCTGCTACTGTGCGATCGAAAATCTCCTGAGGGGAAGGCCCCAAATCCTCGGCTTTGTCTATTCCCTGTTGTCGGGCCCGGGGTCGAAGCGCTCAGCAGAGATGGTGCTCGCTGCTCGGTGTCGGAGAGCCGGTTGGAGGCTCAAAGTTTTCGGATGGACTCGGAGTCGGACTGTGGTTGGGTGCTTCCAGGATGCTGCACCGGCAAGTTTGCGGCGCTGGAGGTTCATGGCAGGAAGAAAGTTTTTCTTCCTTCTACTGTCTGTGTGAGATGATGGGACTTTTGAGAGACTTTGAGACTTTTTACCATGCCCATGGTCTGTTCTTTATCAAATTACGGTATTGCTTGCACAGTTGTAACTATATGTTATAATTATGTGGTTTTTGTCAGTTGTTTTAGTCTTGGTTTGTCTTGTGTTCCTGTGATATCATGCTGGAGGAACAAATTGTATCATTTCTTAATGCATGCATCACTAAATGACAATAAACTAGAACTGCGTGTCCTCATAATCTAAAAATCTGAAAAAAAAGATGTTCGAGTATCTCTGCCTATGTCTATGTTGCACTCTGAATTGAGTCCGAGAGTCAAACAGCACAAGAACAGGCCCTTTGGCTCAACTGGTCCACATCAACCAAGATTCTCATTTAAACTAATCCCATTTGCCTGCAATTGGCCCACACCCCTCTAAACCTTTCCTGTTCGAGTACCTGTCTAAATATCTTTCAAGTTTGTTAATGTACCTGCTTCAACCACTTCCGCTTGCAGCTCATTCCATATACTGACCGCACTCTGGCTGAAAAAGTTGCCCCTGAAGTTTCTATAAAATCTCTCCTTTCTCACTTTAAATCTATGCCATCTACTTCTTGCGTATAATCATATGTATCAATGCTTATTGGACTAACTTAACCAGTTAAATATTCAACCTCTGTCCTAGCAGACAAATCACACCATTTCAAAGTTCAAAGTAAATTTAATATCAAAGTACATATTATATGCAATTCTGAAATTCATTTCCTTGCAGGCAGTCACAGTAAGTACAGGAACCACGAGAGAATCAATAGAATGAAAGACCTCACTCAACAGGATGGACAAACGAGCAGTGTGCAAAAACCAACAAACTGTGCAAATACAAAAAAAAAATGAATATCTAAGCAATAAGTATCGAGAACATGAGACGAGTCTTTGAAGATGAGTTCATAGGTTGTGGGAAAAATTCAGTGTTGGGCTGAGTGAAGTTATCCCCTTTGGTTCAAGAGCCTGATCATCAATAAAGACAAAAGTGGTATGTTATCACATAGAACACAGAACATAGAAATCGACAGCACATTACAGGCTCTTCAGCCCACAATGTTGTGCCGACCATGTAACCTACATTAGAAGCTGCCTAGAATTCCCCTACTGCGTAGCCCTCTATTTTTCTGAGCTCCATGTACCTATCTAAAAATCTCTGTGTGAAAAACTTACTTGCTGAATTCCTTTTGGATGTATTGCTCTGGATTTCCAGCATCTGCAGAATCTCTTGTGTTTTGACAAATCCATTATTAAACATTTACCCTCCTACCACTCTATACCTCTGCCTCACAGACTGTGTGTGAACTGCAGATTCTCTAGTTTCCTACTAGAGGTCTGAGGCATTCTTTCCTTATTTCCTGCTTTGCACGTTGAGACTGGCACTGGAATATTTAAATGTTAACCTGACATCAGGAGTCCTCATGCAAGATTCCAGGAAGGTGATTTCACAGGTTGAGTCTGTGGCAAAGAAGGCAAATGCAATGTTGTGTATTTATTTCAAGGGAATAGAATATAAAAAAATAAGGAGATAATCTGAAGCTTTATAAGACATAGTCAGGTCGCACTTGGGAGTTTTATCAAGTTTTGGGCCCCATATCAAGGATATATTATCATTGGAGAGAGTCCAGAGGAGGTTCATGAGGATGATTCCAGGAAGGAAGGGGTTCCTTCCATACCAGGAGGGTTTGGCAGCTTCGGGCCTCTACTCACTGGAATTTAGAAGAATGCTGGGGGATCTCATTGAAACCTACCGAATGTTTAAAGGACTAGATAAGGTGGATGTGGAGGGGATGTTCCCTCTGGTGGGGGTATCCAGAACTAGAGGGCATGGCCTCAAAATTGAGGGGCAACCTTTTAGAACAGAAACAAGGAGGAATTTTTTTTAGCCAAAGAGTGGAATGCTGTGCCACAGACTGCTGTGGAGGCCAAGTTCATGGGTATATTTAAAGCTGAAGTTGATAGATACCTGATTGGTCGGGGCATCAAGGGATATGGTGAGTGGGCAGGTGTATGGGGTTGAATGGGATCCAGGATCAGCCATGATGAAATCAGGAGGACTTGATGAGCTGAATGGCCTAATCCTGCTCCTATATCTTATGATCTTGTGGCCTTAAAACACAAAGGTCCAGTAATTACATTGCATGATTCTCTGGTATGGTAGCCAATACCAAATTGGAAGGTATCAAAAGAAATCATGTAATTGGGAAATACTTGCCTAAGAAAATTATTAATGTACTATGGCTAACGAGAGGAGAGGAGAAGATGGCGGTGTGACGCAGCTTGCAGCGGCCACTCCGGTGAATGATATCTGTTATCTGTCAAGAAGGGTGCCATGCACAATCCTGATTTGATGGAGACGGACGTGAGAGCATGGAGGAACATCTGGTGAAACTTCTGAAATGCCTGTTTCGCTGCCGCTGCTACTGTGCGATCCAGTATCTCCGGAGGGGAAGGTCCCGAGTCCTCGGCTTTGCTTGTTGCTGGGCGGTGGGAGCGGGGTCGAAGCGCTCGGCAGAGACGGTGCTCGGTGTCAGAGGGCTGGTTGGAGGCTTGAAGTTTTTGGACGGACTCAGAGTCAGCTGTGGCCGGGTGCTTCCAATGCATCAGCAAGTTCGTGGCGCTGGAGGTTCATGGCAGGGAGAGTTTCTCCCTTCTACAGTCTGCTTGAGATGATGGGGCTATCAGGACTTGAGACTTTTTTTTACCGTGCCCATGGTCTGCTCTTTATCAAATTACGGTATTGCTTTGCACTGCTGTAACTATATGTTATAATTATGTGGTTTTGTCAGTTTAGTCTTGGTTTGTCTTGTGTTTCTGTGATATCTTTCTGGAGGAACATTTTATCATTTTTTAATGCATGCATTTCTAAATGACAATAAACGAGGACTGAGTGTCCTCATAATCTAATCGAATCGAATCTTAAAAAAAACATCATTTTAATACAGTGAATTCCAGTTAATTGGGACACACAAGGACCAGTACACTTTGGCCCAATTGGACAGCTGCCTCAACTAGCCAAAGTTTCATGGAAATAGCTGAAAAGTATAAAAAAAGAAAAATGACTGTTTACAGAGTAATAATTTATATATTTAGACGAAATACAGAACAAAATAAACACTACCAATACATCTACAGTACCATATACTGTGTATTAGTTCCTAATAGTTATCGACAGAGGAATTCCTCTGCTTTGTCTTTTTGGTTGACTGTAAATGAACAAGATCAACACAGACACTGAGTGCAGATAATGGACTGCCTTCATATAATTGTATTCTCCAATTTTAATTGTAACATTCAAGATGATTGTTAATACCTTCAAATTCTTTGTAAGTCATTACTTGTTGAAGTAGTGAAATCATTTCATTTTCACTTCTGGCCGTTTCTGGCATCTGTAAGCCTGAATGTTTGAAACCGCAGTGAGCAAAACGGTTCCAAGTTATCTAACTGCTTATTTCTCCCTAACTATCAGTGACAAAAGTCACTGCTTTTTAAACAGAAACACACATAACTGCTGTTATTTAAAAACAGATCACTTTAAGCATGGTGAGAGTCTAACAGCCACACAAGTGGACGTGACTGACTCTAGTTAGAAACTGTTCAGGTACAGTCATCTGCCCCAGTTAAAAGGCATATTGTCCCAAAGAAACGAAGGGAATCCTGGCTAGTTTATCAATTTATTTTTTGTTGTTTAAGCGTTGTCCCAAATAAACATCTGTTCTGATTAACCGATGACCCATCACTGTATTTGATATGCATGTCCTAACAACCTACTGCTCATTTGGCTCCTGACAACAATGTTATGCATCTGGTTCTGTGGATACTGCAAGAAAGACACCCTTTCATGGCTGCCACAGGCATAAGGGAGATGACAGGGTGGGGAGGGGGGGGGTAAGAAAACAGGAAGGAAAATGTAGAGGGTTGGGGAAGTAGGTCGGTGGATTGGTCTGGGGAACAAGCAGGCAGATGAAATCAGGGGAAAAGCATGCAGATTCATATGAAATGACTAAATAGAGTAGAAAGAAACTATCCCCTTTGATAGAAGGATCAAGAAGCAGAGGGCAGAGCAAAAGTCATCTGTAATGTACCCTAAAGTGACATGAAAAATATCTTAATGTTCTTAGTGTTCAAGGTCTGAAACACACAGTCAGAGGTATTGGTGACAGGAATAGGTGGTGTTATGGAGCAGACGCAAAGAAAGTTAATTTGTCATTCAAAAGGAAGGTAGATAAGTAATCAAAAAAGGAAACATTGCAGATCTATGTAATGGGGGAAGTGTAGTAACATGAACTATAAAACTCCTGAAAAGCCCGCCTGAATAGACTTCATGGGACAAGTCGATTCTCTCCATAATGTGATATTTTGACTAAACTGAATTGATCGAGTTGTAACAAGCCCCCCTTCCCCACATTGCACTTTGCAAGCATCCCAGTTACAAAATCATGTCAACGTTTTTTTTCTCTTAAACACTGAGATGATTTTGGATCTGACGTGTTAGCTTCTTTGGCTTCCATGACCTTTTATTTTTCTGATGAACCTGGGATCTTGTCAGACAAGTTGAAATCCAGCTGAACTGCATTTAAAGCACTAGGCTCATTGTTTTCCTTGTTACCTTGCATAATAACCTGTCAAATAGTGAGCTCTGACTTTCCTTTCCACAAATTCACCCTGATTCCTAAAGTATGAATCATACTGCTTCACAGAAGTTTTCCCATAACTCAGATGTCTAACTGGCCTATAGTTGCTTATTCAATATCCTCTTCTACAATAACAACCTATCAATCATATAACACGGTTCTTGTAACCAGAGCCTATTGAAAAATGTTGTTATACAGCTAAATTTAACACTCAGAGCTATAGACCATAAGACCATAAGGTTCAGGAGCAGATGTAGGCCATTTGGCCCATTGAGTCTGCCCCACCATTCAATCATGGGCTGATCCAATTCTTCCAGTGATCTCCACTCCCCTGTCTTCTCCCCATACCCTTTGATGCCCTGTGTAATCAAGAACCTATCTACCTCTGCCTTAACTGCACCCAATGACTTGGCCTCCACAGCCACTCGTGGCAACAAATTCCACAAATTCACCACCCTCTGACTGAAGTAATTTCTTGACATCTCAGTTCTAAATGGATGTCCTTCAATCCTGAAGTTGTGCCCTCTCGTCTTAGACTCTCCTACCATGGGGAATAGCTTTGGCATATCTAATTTGTTCAGGCCTTTTAATATTCGGAATGTTTCTATGAGATCTCCCCCCCCCCCCATTCTCCTGAACTCTAGGGAATACAGCCCAAGAGCTGCCAGACATTCCTCATACGGTAACCCTTTCATCCTGGAATAAAGTTTATTTACGAAGAGGGATTGGCTTGCTTCTTTCAGGGCCGTGAGTAGTTTGATATTAGATTTAATGTTAGTTATCCTGACTTCTTACATGCTACAAAGAAACTGAAGGTTTGATTTAACTCTGCAATACATCAGAATGTTACAATTTAAATGGCAGTCTGTGTTGGAGATGCACCCCTGAATCAGTCTTATAAAGGTCACTGTTATTAGTTAACTAATGAAGAAGTGTCAAAGTCAACTGGTATTCAAAGGGTCAATCCTCACTGTTTCACTTCTTTCAAAATGATATCCTTTCTTTCTGGATATGGAGAAGGTAGACATATTCACTGGTAAGGTGTAGCAACAATCAGAACAATGAGATTTACAGGAAGGTGTCGTTTCCTGCTTGGGATTGCTACCTGCCACACCTCCACAATGACCTTAGGCCAGCTGCAGGGTCATCAGCTGGGGACCACTGCTCATTGATGTTTTTGCTCTGTCCCAGGATACTGACGGACTTTTACTGCTGTACCATTGAGAGCATACTCACCAACTGCATCTCAATGTGGTATGGCAATTGTCCCGTATTGGTCCACAAAGCACTCCAGTGTGTGGTGAAAACTGCCCAGCAGATTATCGGCACCCAATTGCCCACCATTGAGAACATCTACCATAAACGCTGCCTGGGCAGGGCGAAAAGCATTATTAATGATGCATCTCACACTAACCATGGACTTTTTACTCTCCTCCCATCCAGTAGGTGCTGCAGGAGCCTCCGCTCCCACACCAGCAGGCACAAGAAGAGCTTCTTCCCTGAGGCTGTGACCCTGCTGAACCTCACATCACAGCGCTAAGCAGTATTGCACCCATATTGTACTGTCTCAGTACTTTTATATTTGTGTGCTGTAGCACTTACTTTTTATTCACAGTTATTTTGTAAATAACACTATTCTTTGCATTTCTGGTTAGATGCTAACTGCATTTCATTGGCTTTGTATCTGTACGCGGCACAATGACAATAAAGTTGAATCTAATCTAATAATCTAATTAGCCCTGGTACATCTCCTGGTAGTAGAGCAGTGACAGAGACATCTCCCTGCAGGTTCCAATGGAGTCGGCCAGTCCCCCAAATTCTGTCCTTCCTCCTCAGCCACAGCCACATCCAAAAGGAACCCTTTTCTGCCTCTTCAGCCAACTCTCTGGTAGCCCTCCTGAGCCTTGCTCCAGTCACAGCCATATCAAAATAGCCTATCACAGTGGAAGAGACCCAAGATGGCATTGGTGAGACATGGCAATGTTTTGTGGGCAGCAAACAAAACTTCTGACGATTCTATTAAATATTCTTTTTCTGGACCAAGATCACTGCAGTGTGTAACCTGTAATTTCCATTTGAGACTTTGTGTGTGTTGCTTCGGTTTCTAGCATCTGCAGATTTTCTCTTGTTTGTGACCTGGCAATTTCTCCTTCAGTATCCCTGGCAGAATATCTTGATGACATTGGTGGATGCTAAATCTATCGATATCGGTTTGTGAGGTTTTAAAATGTGTGAAGTGATGGAATAAACTTCAAAATTATAAGTCGGTTCAAGTTTCATACTCTTGACTTAAAAGGTAATAAAATACTCAATCTATCAATCTTTTAAATTGGTTCAATTTAAATATTTCCACATTTGTACTGCTGAACCTTGTATGCAAATATGTTTAAATGTTGACATAAGGAAGGTTAGGAATAATAACACTTTTCATACCTAATGTAAACATTTGAGGTTATTTAATTTGCAGTCTGAATAGTGACATTTACTGAGCACAATCTCTTCCCTGAAGTCTGAATTTTAATTTTTATTGTTTCGCGCAGGTAATTTGTGGCCCAGTATCCAACCACCTGACATTCTTGCAGATGGAGTATGTTAGGACAGGGCTAAGATTCTGTAGTGCTTTGTGTATAATTGTTTTATTCTGACATTCTAAATTTAGGAACTGCTGTGCAATATAATTGTATTATATAATTGCCTTAAGATGTAATAGAGATATTCCAAACCACAGTGAAACATCAAGAAACAAGTCATGTAAATGTGAAGGTTTCTATTTCTTCTAAATTAAAATGCAATATTTTCATGTTTTTAGATATTCAACACTGCATAAATAGTTAATATTCAAATTAAAGTTATTAATGACATATTTTATACATTACTTGAAAATATAATTCCCAATTTCCTAATTTTTATTCAAGTTTTATGTATTTTTGGTTAATGTTTTTTGAATTGTTAAATAGACTATATTTTAAGATGACATCTTGCTTCACTATCATGCATGATAAGCATTCTTCACCGTATTTGTCAAGAGCATAAAACAATAATTGTTTAGAATCTATTTAAAATAGTTTCATATGTTTTATTTGACTGCTGGTTTTATTTAATACAATTTACAACTGCAAACAAAATTTGCCAGATTTAACCATTAGTAGTACGTGAGCTTCTACATTTACAAACGTACTTTGCACATTATATCTCCTTCCTTAATTTTGCCTGCCAGTCAGTACCAATACAAACATGCTTGTGGTTCTTGAAATAGTCATGCAATTTTTATCTCTAAATTTCATGTTTGTTGAATCTACAGTTGAGTACTGTTCTTCATTGAAATAATTGAATGCAGTGTTTAGAAGTAAATAATCTGGAAAATTCTGTGACGAGGGAAGTCAAAAATTAATTTGGCATTATCAGCAATATCATTGAATAAGGCAAACAACTGATGTAGTTGTGTTTCTTCCAAAAGTGTACAAAGCTTCATCATTTTCACTGGTATGACATCCTGAACAAAAGATGTTAAATGACAGGAGCTTCCCTGGGCTGCCTGTTGAATCAAGTTCTGTTGGACAAAAGCCCAGTTTTACAGCCACAGGAAAACATCTATTCTGGTTGTCAAGGCACTCACTTCCTGCAAATGTAAATTACAGAGAGAAGGGTCAAGCAACTGAGAAAATCACCCCAAAGGAGTTAAAAATTATGTAATGTTGCAGCATTTTATTTAATCGTATGATGGGTTTCTTGTGCGCCCTGCAAATGCAGAACTGTGAGTAAGCCCGGCGTATTTGATTGACTACTAGATTAGTCTAACAGTGGAAGGGGTGTATTCACCCTTGTGCTTCATTATTCCTGCTGCTTGCCATCATTACAGGTTCGTGTGGAAGTGATCTGCTTATTCTGTTACAGTTCGCTCATGCTCCTTTCACTCTCTCAGGTTCGCAATTCCTACTGAAGTGAAGACACTTGAGCAGATTGTTGGAAACGTTTTATGGTAGAAATTTAATGAACCTGTGTATTGCTATCAATGTATTCTGATTAGCACAAGGAATTATTCTCAGTGTATCTTTTGTCATTTGACTTGTTGGCTGTTTAGAAAGATCTTTTTATGACATTTTTAGTAAAATAATGGCAGCACAATCAACAAGTCAGGACACTACAGCCTCGCCGGATCCAAGAAAAGAATTTCGTTCACTTCCTTTGTTAAATGATGCTTTTGTGAAGATCATGAGTGGAAACTTGCTGGGGCATGAAAATGCTAAATCTACACGAAAATCGCCCTCCATATCCCCCAGACTATCTCCCAACATTTCACCCAGAAATTCGCCACGTCTCCTCCGAAGAATGATGCTGAAGAACAATAATCAAAAGCGTCGATTTACAGTGGCTCATACCTGGTAAGAATTAGTTGATTCCAGCTGCAGTAAAGCCTGATTTTGGGCTTTAGGTGTTTGCATTTTACTAAGTAAAAATCTGTCGCACATTTGATTTTTGGCAGCACATTATAAATTAGTGAATGTTCTGATTTTGCGATAAGACTTCACTTGTATCCTTCCAAACAGCCTGCTGGAAATATAATACATTTTACATTTGTAAAAATAATTTAATTTGTATTCCTCTATTGCTCCCACAAAGTTTAAAAACTGCAAAAGCAGTAATGTAAATAATCCACTAACGTTTAATGAACTCAGTGACCTCGTTTAATTCTTCCTTAACATAAGAATTTATGTGACAAAATTGAGAAAAATGTAGGCTATGTAAGTTAGGATAAATGAGGTCTGTGTTCATAGAAACTTTTAACAATATATTCTATAATGTGACATCACCATCAGCAATCTTATACCTGTATTAGGAAAAATTTGAGTTGTATCAATTCGCAATTCTATTCACATTATCAAATCTAAAAGCTGGTTGAAATTATTACTATTTCAAACAAAATGCATTGCTGCCTATGTCCTGTTTGTATATTCTCTGAAGAATTTAAGATTTGGATCTGTCAACCTCAAATTTAAGAATTTCTTTGCTATCTCGAGTTTCATTAAATCACATTTTGCATTGGAAAGAAGAAATATTTTTGCCAGGCAATTCAGAATCAAAATCAGGGTCATTATCACTGGCATATGTTGTGAAATTTGTTGTTTTGTAGAAGCAGTATAATGTAAGACATAAGTTACTATGTTACAAAAACTACAAGTTCAAAAGCTAAAAATTATTGTGATCTAATCAACTAATTCCATATGCATCACCTGGGTTTATGCATGTTGCAGCATGGGTGTGCTATACAGATGTGTGAGGATACTGCATCATGAAACAATAAATTGCACCTTACCAACATTCCTCACCTACCACAATTTTGATAGTCAAGAACACAGAATACTCTAGCAGTAAATCACTCTTGCTTAGGATGGATTGAAATGAACAAGTATAGGCTGAGAAGGGCCATTTGATCCTTAGCCCATGTGCTGCTCCCCCTTTTGTCATCCCATCTAATTACCCTACAACCAAAGTCTTTTTCAGTTGAGCTGCTTTCTTGTTTACTGGCTTGGAAGTACTTTCCCCTAAGTCTTATTGCTTGTGACCCAGCCTGGCCTGATACCCATATTTTTATTGCTTTGAATTCACTTGGAGATCCATTATTTTGCCAACTGGAAGTGCTATGGGATTATTGAAATGGGGTGAACAAAATAACCAGATAAGATCTGCTCGAAGTAGTTCGAGGTAGAGAAAGAAAGCACTTGTAGCTTGTCTTTAACATCCTTTGAGTTTCTCAGAATGCAACATTGCATACATTTTCGTCAGAGTCAGGAGATCATGGGATAGCACAAAATATAGACTGACTTCCAGTATTGTTCTGAGGAGATGTTGCGTATTGGATTTGATAAATTGTAGCTCCACTTGGTCCTTTAGCTGGATGGAGCACTACTTAAAGAAGACCATTGTAGTTCTTTCCTGTTATTGCCAAATGTTAAATAAGCATTGTCAAAACAGTTTCTTTGGCCTTTATTTCCATGCTGTTTGGGAATTTCCTAGTTATTTACTGATTGCCAGTTTTTCATGAACTGCAATAGTGAATTACTGAAAAATGCTTTTGATCACTGAACCTAATGCCTCCTGACATGTCAAATTTGCTGAAGAGTGAAGTGTCTTAGAAATATCTTTCTTTACTAAATAATAAGTCGTGTCTAGCAATTCAGTTTCTTGTTCTGAGCATGCTCAAATAGCATCTTGGTTACATCTTGCTCAGTGCAGGCTGTTGTTAAGAATCAATAAAAAATCTTCAGAGAAATGTGAAGATAGGTGACCAAATATTTGATGGGGTGTGATTGGTATGGTTCTCTTTTTGAACCACCAAAATGAATAACTCAGATGGCTTTCCGCTGATATGGGTAACTATTGTATATAACATCAAAAGCAAACTCAGGCTCATGGGGTAACAAAGAACTTCAATCTTAGCCAAGGTCATCATCACCCTCAACTTTTGTAGCTCTGCCTTTTTCTTTGCTCCCAAAGGAATTCTGAATGTAAGTCATTCAGCAGTAAACACTTGCACTAGCATTAAATGGAAGAACTTAGAAATATTTTTCTAGTGGTAAGATGAAGAAAAGTTCATTTAGTGGAGAACCTAACTTGCTGCTTTAACCAATCAATTGCCCCTGAAATATCTTTCACCAAAACATGTTGCCTCCTTAACTGTTGTTCTTTACTGCTCTTTAGCTGTCAAAAATTTTCCTGCTATTTATCTTTTTGGTGGGGTGGTGTGTGTCAGCAGTTTCTGAATCCTGACATGATCTTTTCGCATGGCTACGTTGTCAGCTTCTTTTCAATCCTAGCCTATTCTTCCAGTGTGCTCTGGGAGTAATTTAGTGGGAAATGCACATGGCCTCATGGGAAGAGACCTTATGTTAATTACACCCTGTATGCTGGGTTTCGGCGGATATTATTTATTTATATTACATCCGAGGAATTGATTTTTTTTCTGGTTTAAATTAAAATCTATGGAAATAGAGTTATATTTTGAGCTGGACAAGTAGTGTAAGAGGTGGTGGCCTGGATGTCCCAGGGTTAAGTGCTGGGAAGTACAATGTTTATGCAGTATGTAAATGATTCTAGGGGAAAGAAAGAAAATTCACCAAGTTTATAGACTGTATTCAAATTAGCAGAAATGGAAATTGATGAGAAACAAAAATTAACTTCAATAAATTGGGGAATAAAATTAATAAATTCAAAATAGTTAGAGGATAAATGGGCAGCACTGTAGAACAAGAGGTTCTGCTTAACGCAGTTCAGTCCTGACCTATAATGCCGTCTGACTGCAGACTGCACTTTCTTTTGTGACTGCATGGTGTTTGAAAAAATTTCCATGCTTAACAATCCCAAATAACCATATGTTCCTTTGACTTGAATAAAACCTCTGGAAGTGTCTGATTACAGCTTACAGGTATTCCACCTGTGTAAAACCTGTGCTGTACTTGGTGGGAAAACCTTTGTCAGCCTTATAAATTTGCACTGCCCAAGGGATATTATCATCTATACATGGGAGAGAGGCAATAATATCTGCCTGGTGTCTGTCTGTCCGTCTGTCTGTCTGTCTCTTTCACACACACACACACACACACACACACACACACACACACACACACACACACACACACCCACCCACCCACCCACCCCAAAATGAGCTTTGTTGATGGAATCAGGTATTGAATCCAACTAACATCCAACTACTATATTTATCTATAGTGTAGTTCAAATCAATGGGAGGGAAACATGACTTAACCATGAAGTCTGGCTTCAGCTAGGATTGTCTTCTTGTCTCTGTCTTATTTGTGCGCAGCATAGAACATTTTGCTGAATCCATCAGGAACAACGTGAGCACAAGACAGTGATAATAGCAGGCAATGGATTCACTCAGGTCAAGGCCTACTTATATTTACATTAAGTTAGTGTCTTCTGCTCAGCTCCATGGTCTGCAGGTTGATTAATTTTTTTTTAATTAATTTTTTTTAATAATACTTGTAAACAGTTTGTGTTAGTATCAAGAGCCTGAGCCAGCCACAGGCTACAAAGCAAGGTCTGGGAGATATAGACCCGTAAGCCTCACATTTGTGTTAGTTAAGTCATTGGAGCTTTTGCTTACTTTCTAAGAAGGACAACAACATAACAATGAACAGGAATTCTGCAGATGCTGGAAATTCAAGCAACACACATCAAAGTTGCTGGTGAACGCAGCAGGCCAGGCAGCATCTGTAGGAAGAGGTGCAGTCGACGTTTCAGGCCAAGACCCTTCGTCAGGACTAACTGACCCTTACTCAGTCTTCCTTCAGTTAGTCCTGACAAAGAGTTTCGGCCTGAAACGTTGACTGCACCTCTTCCTACAGATGCTGCCTGGCCTGCTGCGTTCACCAGCAACTTTGATTTGTGTTGGTAACATAACAATGAGTTGTTTTGGAATTGGAATTGATCTGTTATTGTCACATACACTCAGTGGGCGCTTTGTTTGGTACACCTGTACACCACGTTAACGCAAATATTTAATCAGCCAATCATGTAGCAATAGCTCAATGCATAAAAAACATTCTGACATGGTCAAAACGATCAGTTGTTGTTCAGGCCAAACATCTGAATGGGGAGGAAATGTGATCTAAGTGAGGAAGTAGAGATTTTGGTGTAATACATAAACTAAATGCTGGAGGAACACAGCAGGTCAGGAAGCATCTATGGTGAAGAATAAAGAGCTGACATTTCAGATTGCGACTCTTTACCGGCATCTGCAGAATCTCTTGCTTTTACATTGGTGTGCTCTCTATGATCCATAGTGTTTACAGGGTTGGTCAGAACAGACTATTGGTAATGTTCACGTCTAGAAAATTAAAGCTCTCAACCCTCTTGACCTTAGCACCATTGAACATATACAACTTCCTCACTTCCTAAAGTCAATGACATGCCCTTTTGTTTTTGAGGGAAATGTTGTTGTTATGAGAACATCTTACTAAGCTCTCTATTCCTTCTTTCTCTCCAACTGATTGTTATTTGAGGTGCTGCCCCCTACTGTAAACGTATAGATGAAGATAAAGCAGAATCTGGCCGTGCAGTCAAGAACGTACAGGGAGTAGAATAGGGTGCTGAGGACGCAGCCTTGTGAGGCACAGGTGTTGTGAATAACCATGGCGAAGGTGTTGCTGCCTTTTCTTCATTTTGCATGGAAGTCGAGAGTCCAGTTGCAAGGGGAAGTGCTGACTGAAGGTTTCAGATTTGGTAATGAGTTTGTTTGGAATTATAGTATTGAACGTAGAGCTGTAGTCAATAAGCACAGGTGCCTTTACTGCCCAGATGTTCCTGTGATGAGTGCAGAGCCAGGGAGATGGTGTCCTCCATAGACCTGTTTCAGCAATAGGTGAAATGCACTGGGCTGAAATTGTAAGGAAGGCTGAAGGAAATGTGTGCCACGGCCAACCTCTTGAAGCACTTCTCAATGGTGGTTGTCAGAGCCACTGGGTGATAGTCATTAAGGCACATTACCTTGTGTTTATCAGGTACCAGGATGATAACGAGCTTCTTAAAGCAGGTGAAAACTTCAGATTGAAGCAGAGAGAGGTTAAAAATTTCTACAAATACCACCCGCTTCCCCAGCTGATCTGCACTGGACCTAAGGATTTGGCTTGGGGCACTATCCAGCCCATATACTTTCCACGAGTTCCCTCTTTAGAAGACTGATCTTACATCTGCAATGGTGCCTGGGTTTCAAGTGTGGTGGAACCTGTCAAAGTGGATGGTGACATACCAAATCCCTGCTGTTTAAAATGTTCATAAGATATGTTAATTTCATCAGGAAGCAATGCCTTATTTTCAGTGTGGCTGCCCACTACAGCATACAAGTTCTGCCACAACTGATAGCATATCTAGGACTCAATTTTGGACACTATATTTGTAGTTATTCAAGTTGGAGTGAAGCTGAAATAATTTACCATCAGGTGAATCTCTGAAATTGGTTCACAACCAGTAATCAGCTGCTAAACTGCCAGTAATTTTACACTATAAGTAATTTGTCAGCACATCTATCTCTTTCTTTATCATAATAAATTTCAGGCTGTGCCATATAATTTTATAGATTGTCATGCCAATGGAGTGGGTAATGTACTGGATATTGCCTATTTTATTATGATGATTTATGCAGTAACTTTTATTTACATGCATAGTAAATTAATTATCTTTGGAGAAAATGTTCTTCTGAAGTCCTGGAGTCTGATGGAATTAGATTATGGAAATATTCTTCTAGTAATGGCTCATTTTCCTTCAATGAAGTCTAAGTGGAGTTTATTGTCCCATGCTCAAGTACATAAGGTGCAATAAAAAAACTTAATTGCAGCAGCATCACAGGCACATCGCACGCTCTCTCTTCCATTTGGCAGAACCATGGAATAGCAAAGACACTGACTTTAATCTTCTTCACTGGGAACATAGTTCCCTGATTGGTTCCATGGCAGATGGTGAGGGAGTCAACCCAGGTTGTGTATTCATTCTTTTACCTACAGATCTACCTGATATAGATGTACCTGGCCATGACAATTCTGATATGTGTCACAACATCATACTCCATGTGAAGACAAAGCACTTTCTTCATATGAAAACAGCCTTCATTCCGTTATAAACTACCTGGTACAGATTAAGAATGTCCATTACATCACTGACATTCTATGAGACCTATGTGCTCTTCCAAATAGCCTTTAAGTGGTGGAAGCATTAAATATGCAGATTAGATTTTTATTAAATCTCTGATTAGAGGTTAGTGATTCACAGAATTGAAGAAACCATTTTGATAAAGGTGTATGAGTAGATGGTATCCCTAGTGAAGATCTAAAACTTGACACAATAGTACTTTATCAGGAAAACAAATTTATGGGTTCATCTTCAACATTTGACAAGGCCAGAGAACTACAATACAGTTGTTGCAGCCACAGAAGGTTTTCCCTTTGTTTGCCACAGAGAAAGTCATTGCAAAGATCCCCTCACCCACCTTTCTGCATTCACCAAAAAGCTGCTCCGAGAATCTGTCCACCTTGACACACCATGGACATGATTGTCACCATGTGATAATGCAAATAGAAAATCATCAAGTAGCGTCAGCATAGTCTTCTTCTAATCTCAAAAAAGCATCAGGTTTTCTTTAATGACATGGGCAAAGAGTATCTTTTTCAAGTGTGATTGTGCTTAGAAATTGCTCTGCAATCTACATCTCTGTATGCATGCAGGGCATGATATACGTCCAAGGATATAGGTGTATCGGAAAGATAGGTTAGTAGGCAGAGGGTGTGGTGTGGCCCTGTGTATAAGAAATAATATAAAATCATTAGAAAGCTATGACATAGGATCGGAAGGTGTAGAGTCTCTATGGGTTGAGTTTAGAAATGGCAAGTGAAAAGGACCCTAATGGCAGTTGTATACAGGTCTCCAAACAGCAGCCAGGATGTGGATTACAAATTACAGCAGGAGATAGAAAAGGCATGTCAGAAGGGCAATGTCATGATAATCATTGGGGATTTTAACATGAAAGTGGATTGGGAAAACCAGGCCACTACTGGACCTCAAAAAAGTGAATTTGTAGAATGTCTAAGGGATGGCTTTCTAGAACAGCTTGTTGTTGAGCCCACTAGGGGATCGGCTGTGCTGGATTGGGTGTTGTGCAATGATCCAAAGGTGATAAGAGAGCTTAAGGTTAAGGAACCCTTAAGGAACAGTGATCACAATATGATCGAGTTCACTTTGAAATTTGAAAAGGAGAAACTAAATTCCAATGTGGCAGTATTTCAGTGGAAAAAAGGAAATTACAATGGCAGAGAGAGGAACTGGCCAAAGTTGACTGGAAAGGTACACTAGCAGGAAGGACAGCAGAGCAGCAATGGCTGGAGTTTCTGTGACAAAGGAGGGAAGTTCAAGACAGATATATTCCAAATAAGAAGACATTTTCAAAGGGAAGAAGGACACTACCGTGGCTGACAAGTGAAGTTGGAGCCAACGTAAAAGCAAAAGAGAAGGCATACAAGGAAGCTAGAGCTGATGAGAAGATAGAGGATTGGGAAGCTTTTAAAAACTTGCAGAAAGAAACTAAGAAGGTTATTAGGAAGGAAAAGATGAATTATGAAAGGAAGCTGGTGACTATAGTATCAAAGATACTAAAAGCTTTTTCCAAGTATACAATGGGTAAAAGAGAGTTGAGGGTAGATATAGAACCATTAGAAAATGATGCTGGAGATATTGTAATGAGAGACGCAGAGATGGCAGAGGAACTGAATGCATATTTTTCATCAGTCTTCACAATAGAAGACATCTGCAGTATACCGGACATTTAAGAGTGTCAAGGAAGTGAAATATGTGCAGTAAAAATTACGACTGAGAAGGTGCTTAGGAAGCTTAATGGTCAGAGGGTGGATAAATCTTCTGGACCTGATGGAATGCACCCTCAGGTTCTGAAGGAAGTAGCTGGAGAGATTGCGGAGGCATTAACAATGATCTTTCAAGAATCGATAGATTCTGGCATTGTACCGGATGACCGGAAAATTGCAAATGTTACTCCTCTATTTAAGAAGAGTGGGAGGCAGCAGAAAGGAAACTATTGACCTGTTAGCCTGACATCAGTGGTTGGGAAGTTGTTGGAATCGACTGTTAGGGATGAGATTATGGAGTACCTGGAGGCACATGATAAGATAGGCCAAAGCTAGTAGAGTTTCCTGAAAGGAAAGTCCTGCCTGACTAACCTACTGCAATTTTTTGAGGAAATTACAAGCAGGGTAGACAAAGCAGATGCAGTAGATGTACTTGGATTTTCAGAAGGCCTTTGACAAGGTGCCACACATGAGGCTGCTGAGCAAGATAAGAGCCCATGGAATTACAGGTAAATTACTAGCATGGGTGGAGCACTGGCTGATTGGCAGAAAACAGAGAATGCGAATAAAGGGATCCTTTTCTGGCTGGCTATCGGTTACCAGTGGATTTCCACAGGGGTCGGTGTTAGAACCGCTGGTTTTTACGATGTATGGCAATGATTTGGACTAAGCAATTAATGGATTTGTGGCTAAATTTGCTGATGATACAAAGATAGGTGGATGAGTGGGTAGTGTTGAGGAAACAGAGAGCCTGCAGAGAGACTTAGATAGTTTAGAGGAAAGGGCAAAAAGTGGTAAATGAAATACAATGTTGGAAATTGTATGGTCATGCACTTGGGTGGAAGAAATAAAGGGGCAGTCTATTATTCAGTTGGGGAGAGAATTCAAAATGCAGAGATGCAAAGGGACTTGGGAGTCCTTGTGCAGAATACCTTAAAGGTTAACCTCCAGACTGAGAGGGTGGTGAAGAAGGTGAATGCAATGTTGGTATTCATTTCTAGAGGTATAGAGTATAAGAGCAGGGATGTGATGTTGAGGCTGTATAAAACACTTGTGAGACCACACTTGGAGTATTGTGTGCAGTTTTGGGCTCCTTATTTTAGAAAGGATATACTGATATTGGAGAGGGTTCAGAGAAGATGCAGAAGAATGATTCCAGGAATGAAAGGGTTACTGTATGAGGAACATCTGGCAGCACTTGGGCTGTATTCCCTAGAGTTCAGGAGAATGAGGGGGGAATGTGGGACTTGCCTACAGAAGGCAAAGAGTGGTTGTAGACAGGTTATATTCTGCATGAAGGTTGGTGACCCAGTGGTGTGCCTCAGCGATCTGTTCAGGAACCCTTACTTTTTTTGAGTTTTATAAATGACCTGGATGAGGAAGTGGAGGGATGGGTTAGTAAGTTTGCTGATGACACAAAGGTTGGAGGTGTTGTGGATACTGTGGAGGACTGTCCGAGGTTACAGCGGGACATTGATAGGATGCAAAACTGGGCTGAGAAGTGGCAGATGGAGTTCAACCCAGAAAAGTGTGAAGTGGTTCATTTTGGTAGGTCAAATATGATGGCAGAATATAGTATTAATGGTAAGACTTTTGGCAGTGTGGAGGATCAGAGGGATCTTGGGGTCCGAGTCCATAGGACGCTCAAACAGCTGCACAGGTTGACTCTGTAGTTAAGAAGGCATTTGGTGTATTGGCCTTCATCAATCGTGGAATTGAATTTAGGAGCTGAGAGGTAATGTTGCAGCTATATAGGACCCTGGTCAGACCCCACTTGGAGTACTGTGCTCAGTTCTGGTCGCCTCACTACAGGAAGGATGTGGAAGCCATAGAAAGGGTGCAGAGGAGATTTACAAGGATATTGCCTGGATTGGGGAGCATAGCTTATGAGAATAGGTTGAGTGAACTCGGCCTTTTCTCCTTGGGGCGACGGAGGATGAGAGGAGACCTGATAGAAGAGTATAAGATGATAAGAGGCATTGATTGTGTGGATAGTCAGAGGCTTTTCCCCAGGGCTGAAATGGTCGCCACAAGAAGACACAGGATTAAGGTGCTGGGGAGTAGGTACAGAGGAGATGTTAGGGGTAGGTTTTTTACGTGGAGAGTGGGGAATACGTGGAATGGGCTGCCGGCAACGGTGGTGGAGGCGGATATGATAGGGTCTTTTAAGAGACTTTTGGATAGGTACATGGAGCTTAGAAAAATAGAGGGCTATGTGTAAGCATAGTAATTTCTAAGGTAGGGAAATGTTCGGCACAACTTTGTGGGCCGAAGGGCCTGTATTTTGCTGTAAGTTTTCTATGTTTCTATGTTTCTATCTCATAGAAACATTCCGAATGTTAAAAGGCCTGAACAGATTAGATATGGCAAAGTTATTTCCCATGGTATGGGACTCTAGGACAAGAGGGCACGACTTCAGAATTGAAGGATTCCCACTTAGGAAAGAGATGCGGAGAAATTACTTTAGTCAGAGGGTGGTAAATCTGTGGAATTTGTTGCCTCGAGCAGCTGTGGAGCCCAAGCCATTGGGTGTATTTAAGGCAGAGATACATTAGCCAGAGCATCAAAGGGTATGGGGAGAAGGCAGGGGAGTGGAGATAACTGGAAGAATTGGATCAGTCCATGATTGAATGGTGGGGCAGACTCGATGGGCTGAATGGACTACTTCTGCTCTTGTATCTTATGGTCTTATGATCATAACAAGCCGATCCCCAATAGTCCCAAATACATCGCTGGCCAGTTTCAAGCAAACCTCTGTCTAGATGAAGGGTCTTGACCCAAAATTTTGACTGTACAATACCTTCCATAGATGTTGTCTGGTCTGTTATGTTCCTCTAGTGCTTTTCTATGTTGTTCTAGATTCCAGCATCTGCTCTTTCTTGTGTCTCACAGGGGAGTAGCTCTTTAATTGCAGAAAAAATGGGAGTTTGCTGAACTGTGTTCTCCACTCCAGAACCATGATCACTGCAACCTCAGTCATCAAATTGCAGGGTACTACTCTCAACTTTCATGAAGCAAAAACTTACAGCAACCTAATTCCACTCTATTCTGATGCTGAAAGTTTATGGTGAGTCCCTGGAAAAATGTAAGTCACTTCCCAAGTCAAAAGAAACATAAATGATAAAACTTACAGTGATCTTAAATGCACCAGTACAGCCATTATTGGTCTGAGGAAAAAGAGTGTGTGAAGAATAAGAGCTCAAACAACGAGCTATAAAGGAACAAGAAAACAAAACCTACCCTACACGCGAAAATCAAAATCTAGCAGGCAGCTCTAAGCAAAGCGCATATGATTTTTCAATGCAATGTCATGTACTGAAGCTTAATGCTGATGTGAATTGTAAGACTGAACGAAAGAGGAGGCAGACACAGGGAGATGAAGGTGCTGGAATCTGCAGCAAAAGCAAGCTACTGGAGCAACTCAGCTGGGGGAGCAGTATCTGTGGAGTGATGGATCCCTCAGACTGAGACCATGCATTGGGACTTCTGCTCCAAAGATTTTGCTCAAAAGAGAAAATAGTCCAGCTTGATAAGAAAGCTTTACAAGTAAGTTGTATTCCAAATGATTTGTACTATCATACAGGAAATCATTGAACGTATTTCAATTTATAACACAATTTAGATAGCAGCAGTAAGAATTAAATGACAAATGACTTTGGCTAACTTTGAGGAGATGCGAAAGGATTTAAAAGGAGTGGATTGGGACAATTTGTTTTATGGGAAGGGTGTAATAGAGAAATGGAGGTCATTTAAAGGTGAAATTTTGAGGGTACAGAATCTTTATGTTCCTGTTAGGTTGAAAGGAAAGGTTAAAAGTTTGAGAGAGCCAGGGTTTTCAAGGGATATTGGAAACTTGGTTCAGAAAAAGAGAGAGATCTACAATATGTGGAAAATTAAAATCTCCCACAATCACAACCTTGTGCTTACTACAAATATCTACTATCTCCTTACAAATTTGCTCCTCCAATTCTTGCTCCCCATTAGGTGGTCTATAGTACACCCGAATAAGCGTTACTACACCTTTCCCATTCCTCAATTCCACCCAAATAGCCTCCCTAGACGAGTCCTCTAATCTATCCTGCCAAAGCACCGCTGTAATATTTTCTCTGACAAGCAATGCAACCCCTCCCCCTCTTGCCCCTCTGATTCTATCACACCTGAAGCAACAAAATCCAGGAATATTTAGTTGCCAATCACACCCCTCCTGCAACCATGTTTCACTAATAGCTACAACATCATATTTAGAGGTATCAATCCATGCTCTAAGCTCTTCCACCTTTCTTACAATGCTCCTAGCATTAAAATAGATAAATTTAGGAAACTCTTCACCTCTTACTCCCTGCTTATCCCTAATGGTGCAAACAACTTTGTTATCTTTTTCTTCCTTCTCCCCTACATCTTCGGTCTGAGTGCTTCCGTTCTTTGTCCCCTGCCTATCCTCCCTCACACACTGTCTACTAGCTTTCTCTGTTTGTGAACTAATCTCCTCTCTCCTAGTCTCTTCAATTTGATTCCCACCCCCTACCATTCTAGTTTAAAGTCTCCCCAGTAGCCTTCGCAAATCTCCCCACCAGGATATTTGTCTCCCTAGGATTCAAGTGCAACCCGTCCTTTTTGTACAGGTCACACCTGCGCCAAAAGAGGTCCCAATGATCCAGAAACTTGAATCCCTGCCCCCTGCTCCAATCCCTTAGCCACGCATTTATCTTACACCTCATTCCATTCCTACTCTCACTGTCACGTGGCACAGGCAGTAATCCCGAGATTACTACCTTTGCAGTCCTTCTTCTCAACTCCCTTCCTAACTCCCTATATTCTCCTTTCAGAACCTCTCCCCTTTTCCTACCTATGTAATTGGTACCTGTATGTACCACGACATCTGGCTCCTCACCCACCCACTTCAGGATATCTTGGACGTGATCAGAAACATCCCGGACCCTGGCACCAGGGAGGCAAACTACCATCCGGGTATCCGGACTGCGTCCACAGAATCGCCTATCTGACCCCCTAACTATCGAATCCCCTATTACAATTGCCCTCCTCTTCCTTTCCCCACCCTTCTGAGCTACAGGGCTGGACTCTGTGCCGGAGGCACGGCCACTGTTGCTTCCCCCAGGTAAGCTGTTCCCCCCAACAGTACTCAAACAGGAGTACCTATTGTCAAGGGGCACAGCCACTGTGGTACTCTCTAGTACCTGACACTTCCCCTTCCCTCTCCTAACCCCTCCAAATAATGTGCAGTCTACACTTACTGGCCACTTTGTTAGGTGCAGAAGTGGAATCCAGTGTGGCCTTCTGCTGCTGTAACCCATCCAGTTCAAGGTTCGATGTGCTGTGTAAGAGATGCTCTTCTGCACACCACTGTTGTAACACATGGTTATTTGAGTTACTGTCACCCTCCTGTCAGCTTGAACCAGTCTGGCCATTCTCTTCGGAACCCTCTCATTAAAAAGGTGCTTTTGCCTACAGAAAAGTTGCTCACTGAATTTCACTTTTACTTTTTGCACCATTCTCTGAAAACTCTAGAGATGGATGTGCATGAAAATCCCAGGAGATCAGCAGTTTATGAGAAACTCAAACCACCCCGTCTGGCACCAACAATCATTCCACAGTTAACATCACTTCGATCACTTTTCTTCTCCATTGTGATGTTTGGTCTGAACAACATCTGAAACTCTTGACCATGTTTGCATGCTTTTATGCATTGACTTACTGCCACATAATTGGCTGATTAGACTTCAGGAAGGGGAGCAGTGCACATGCAAGAGTTTACATAAATGGCGTTGCATTTGAGAGCTTCAGGTTCATAGTGGGGAACTTCACATAGCCTGTCTTGGTCCAACCACATAGGCAGCTTGGCTAAGTAAGCCAGCCAGCAACTCTACTTCTTCAGGAAGATAAAGAACTTTCACATGTACCCTTAGATTCACACCCTTTTATTGATAGGAAGCATCCTCTCCAGAGGCTTCATGACTTTGTAAGGCAACTACTTTGCCTGTGAATGCAAGAAATGGCCGAGGGTTGTGAACACAGCTCAGCACATCGTGGAAACTAACCTTTTCATGGACTCTGTCTGTACTTCTGTCTGCCTGGATCAAAGGCATCATTCACCTCATACCTTCTTCTTTCTATCCCGCCCCCCCCCCCCCCCATTAAGCAGAAGATACAAAAGCCTGAAAGTATATACCAGCAGGTTCAAGGACAGCTTTTATCCCACTGTTATAAGACTGAATGGTCCCTCAGTATATTATGATGGACACTTGACCTCACACATAATGTCATCAGTAATTTCCACTTTACTCTCTACCTCCATTGTAAGTTCATTGCAGATGCAGCAATTTATTCTGCATTCTGTTACCATTTTACCTTGTACTGCGTCAATACATATGGATTTGTATGAATGGTATATAAGACGTTTTTCTAATGATTTTTTTTACAACCTGAAAGCAATGAGATGTTTTCACAGGAAATGCTGCACATTGGTTTGCTGCTAGCTAGACAGTTGCAAGAACACAGCACGTTGTTTTGAAATCCTTGTGGACCTGGTGTAGAGTACATCAGTATTTCAAAGTTCAGAGAAGACTTATTATCTAACTATTTACAGTTTATGTCACCATATACAACCCTAAGATTCGTTTTCTTACAGTCATACTCAGAAAATCCAAGAAAATAATAGAATTGATGAAAGATTGCACCCAACAGGACAGACAAACAACTGATGTGTGTAAAAAAAAAACAAACTGTACAAATACAAAAGAAAAAATAATAATGCATAAATACGTAATAATTATCAAGACTATGAGATGAAGAGTCCTTGAAAGTGAGTCTATAAGTTGTGTGGAAAAGTTCACTGATGGGACAAGAGACGATATTCCTGCTGGGTCAAGGGTAGCCTGATGATTAAGGGGTAATAACTGTTCTGAACGTGGTGGTGTGGGTCCTGAGGCTTCTGTGCCGTCTTCCTAATGGCAGCAGTGAGATGAGAGCCTGGCCAGGGTGGTGGGGGTCCTTGATGATGGATGCTGTTCTTCTGCAACTACGCTCTGTGCAGGTGTGCTTAATGGTGGGGATGACTTTGCCCATGATGGACTGGGCTGTATTCACAACTCTTTATAGGAATTTCCACTCAAAGGCATTGGTATTTCCATACAGGGCATGATGCAACCAGTCAATATGCTCTCCACTACAAGTCTATAGGAGGTTCTGAAATTTTTAGATATCATGTCAAATCTTCGCTGTAGAGGTGCTGCCATGCTTTCTTTGTAATTGTCCAGAGTAGTAAATAGTTACAATAATGATGCAATTTAGAAATGCTGTTATTTTTCAGTTGTCTTTTTAAAGGATTCATAATTGATCATTTTTGAACAGGTTTTCGAGAATGCTTCATTTATTTCAAACCATCTCAGTTATACTTTTAACAGTAAAACAATGAACACATGTACTGTAAATAAGCAACAGAACTGATCCTTTTTCCTTAAAAAGGTCTATAATTATTGTTTAATTAATTAGTGGTAATTTCTATTCAAAAATATCTTGGCGTGTGAGATCATTTCTTTTTTGGAAGATTATTGCCAAATTGGCACACACTTTCTAGAAGTTTCACCACGCCTGTAAAGTGTAGAATGATTGACCTGGTGCTCAGCTGCAAGGGTAAACCTTTATTACTCCAAAAGGCCATGATGTTCCTTGGATTGCCATTGTGCAACCTTCCTGATGGGATTTATCAGTCAATTTGAAATTCATTCAATGTTGACTTAAAACATCATTTGGAAAAAAAAGGAAATAATAATAAGGAAAATTTGAATAATCAGCTCAATTTGGTACTAATCAGTATAAAATGTAAAGGAGAATATGACAAGATTAATCGGAGCACATAGAGATAATGGCAATCGTCATGTACTCTAAATTGAGTTTAGACTGCTGAATTTTGCTGTGCATGGTAGCAGTCTTAACTATCAAATAACAGCAAGAACATTGATAGATGGGCAGTCACACTGTAAGAGCACGGTAATTAACACTCCTTGGGGGGCAATGCATCAACAGTCCTAATAAGCAGATTGAGAGTGTCATGACACTCTAGCACTTTACCCTCCGAGGCATTTTGAAGTGCGATATCCAGGCCCATCATTGCAGCAATACGTGCTTGCATGCCTGTATAGTTACTTTGTACGGTGGTTGTCACTGTTTGAGTGAACATGAGTTTATTATCTTTTACTTGTGTTGCAACCAAAGCTGAGATATCAGGTCAACAGTTGTAGCATGGAGCCGGACATTATTACCAGAGAGCCGTGTGTATCGTTCAAGTTGGACTTCCACCCATTTTTGGCCTTATCAGCCTGACTTTCAGGCAGTCGAACATTCATGCTCAGATATCCCTACTTCTTTGTTCATTAGTGTTGGTCAACTATGTCTCAGTAAATCTGAGCAGAATTCCTCACGTGCAACCTCTCTCTGTCTGGCAAGTGAGCTGCTGTGAATTAGGAATTCTTCCCATTTGATTTGGCAGCAATTCATTTATCCCTCTAGCTTATGAAGCTATAAGGCTAGAGCTTGCGGGTGTGAATTGGGATGATGTTTTTGCAGGGAAATGGACTATGCACATGTGGTTGATGTTTAGGGATCTCTTGCAGGATGTTAGGGATAAATTTGTCCTGGTGAGGAAGATAAAGAATGGTAGGGTGAAGGAACATGGGTGACAAGTGAGGTGCAAAATCTAGTCAGGTGGAAGAAGGCAGCATACATGAGGTTTAGGAAGCAAGTATCAGATGGGTCTTTTGAGGAATATAGGGTAGAAGAAAGGAGCTTAAGAAGGGGCTGAGGAGAGCAAGAAGGGGGCATGAGAAGGCCTTGGCGAGTAGGGTAAAGGAAAACCCCAAGTCATTCTTCAATTATGTGAAGAACAAAAGGATGACAGGAGTGAAGGTAGGACCGATTAGAGATAAAGGTGGGAAGATGTGCCTGGAGGCTGTGGAAGTGAGCGAGGTCCTCAATGAATACTTCTCTTCGGTATTCACCAATGAGAGGGAACTTGATGATGGTGAGGACAATATGAGTGAGGTTGATGTTCTGGAGCATGTTGATATTAAGGGAGAGGAGGTGTTGGGGTTGTTAAAATAGGACGCATAAGTCCCTGGGGCCTGACGGAATATTCCCCAGGCTGCTCCATGAGGCAAGGGAAGAGATTGCTGAGCCTCTGGGTAGGATCTTTATGTCCTTGTTGTCCACGGGAATGGTACCGGAGGATTGGAGGGAGGTGAATGTTATCCCTTTGTGCAAAAAAGGTAGTAGGGATAGTCCTGGTAATTATAGACCAGTGAGACTTACGTCTGTGGTGGGAAAGCTGTTGGAAAAGATTCTTACAGATAGGATCTCTGGGCATTTAGAGAAATATGGTCTGATCAGGGACAGTCAGCATGGTTTTGTGAAGGGCAGATCGTGTCTAACAAGCCTGATAGAGTTCTTTGAGGAGGTGACCAGGCATATAGATGAGGGTAGTGTAGTGGATGTGATCTATATGGATTTTAGTAAGGCATTTGACAAGGTTCCACACGGTAAGCTTATTCAGAAAGTCAGAAGGCATGGGATCCAGGGAAGTTTGGCCAGGTGGATTCAGAATTGGCTTGCCTGCAGGTGGTGGTGGAGGGAGTACATTCAGATTGGAGGATTGTGACTAGTGGTGTCCCACAAGGATCTGTTCTGGGACCTCTACTTTTTGTGATTTTTATTAACGACCTGGATGTGGGGGTAGAAGGGTGGGTTGGCAAGTTTGCAGACGACACAAAGGTTGGTGGTGTTGTAGATAGTGTAGAGGATTGTCGAAGATTGCAGAGAGACATTGATAGGATGCAGAAGTGGGCTGAGAAGTGGCAGATGGAGTTCAACCCGAAGAAGTGTGAGGTGGTACACTTTGGAAGGACAAACTCCAAGGCAGAGTACAAAGTAAATGGCAGGATACTTGGTATTGTGGAGGATCAGGGGGATCTGGGGATACATGTCCACTGACCCTTGAAAGTTGCCCGACAGATAGATAGGATAATTAAGAAAGCTTATGGAGAGTTTGCTTTCATAAGTCGAGATATAGAGTTTAAGAGTCGCATTGTAATGATGCAGCTCTATAAAACTCTGGTTAGGCCACACTTGGAGTACAGTGTCCAGTTCTGGTTGCCTCACTGTAGGAAGGATGTGGAAGCATTGGAAAGGGTACAGAGGAGATTTACCAGGATGCTGCCTGGTTTAGAGAGTATGGATTATGATCAGAGATTAAGGGAGCTGGGGCTTTACTCTTTGGTGAGAAGGAGGATGAGAGGAGGCATGATAGAGGTATACAAGATATTAAGAGGAATAGATAGAGTGGACAGCCAGCGCCTCTTCCCCAGGGCACCACTGCTCAATACAAGAGGACATGGCTTTAAGGTAAGGGGTGGGAAGTTCAAGGGGGATATTAGAGGAAGGTTTTTTACTCAGAGAGTGGTTGGTGTGTGGAATGCACTGCCTGAGTCAGTGGTGGAGGCAGATAGACAAGTGAAATTTAAGAGACTACTAGACAAGTATATGGAGGAATTTAAAGTGGGGGGTTATATGGGAGGCAGGGTTTAAAGGTTGGCACAACATTGTGGGCCAAAAGGCCTGCACTCTGCTGTACTGTTTTACGTTCTATGTTCTATGTTATCATATGCAGAATTTGCCTTTAAACTGTTTGCAAATTGCTTTGAACTGAACTGGTGGATATAAATATAAGATAAGGCAATGTAGTGTTTTTTTCCCCTTTACTTTCCAGTGACTTATCAGCCAGGGCTGGTGTAGGTTGTAGTTTGTGGTTCTATGATATTTGAAAAAATCTCACTATTTTTCTCATGGCAAGGCAAGGCATTGATAAACTTCAATTACTCCCCATGAGAATACCGTCTCCATGAGTGACCTCAGATTTTATGGTCATAATATCTGCAGCAATTGAGTCAGTAATTTTCCTTGATCCAGGAAAAAGAGTTTATTGGAAAAGTGTAATTCATGAAAGGGGGCTGAAATGAATAATTTTGAATGTTTTTTTTTTATGTACAGTATTTCCAGTAATTGAATGTTCAGCAATAGCCTATCATTTGTGTCTATGCCTTCCACAGAACACACATTTTCATAAATCTAGCAACCTTTGATCTCCTTCCCTTTCAATGTCATCAGCTTAACTTGCTCTGTATAGCTCTACTGCCCTCACAGTGCAAATGCAAAGTTTAAAGTGCATATATTTCACCATATACAACCTTGAGATTCATTTTCTTGCAGGCATTCTCAATAAATCCATAATAGAATAATAATCATAATAGAATCAATGAAAGACTGCACCAACTCGGGTGTTCAACCAATCTGCAAAAAAGAACAAAATGTGCAGGTACAAAAAGCAAAAAAAAGCAACAACAATAAGAAATGTATAAGCAATAACTATCGAGAACATGAGATGAAGAGTCCTTGAAAGTGACTCTTCATAGGTTGTGGGAACATTTCAATATGAGGACAAATGAAGACCTTTGGTTCAAGAGCCTGATGGTTGAGTGCTAATAACTGAGACTCTGGTTCTGGATTTTTCCTCGGATTTATACCTGAAGCCTTCCCCAAGTGTGGGTGTAGCTACAAGGCAATGAGTGGTTGAGATCAGAGTTTACCTTCACCTAAATGAGCTGCCAACTATGGCTGATGTGCCCCATTTGCCCAAAGCATCTACTTTTAAGGTACCAGAAACCCTCCTTTGCCTGCTTCTCCTGGCAGTAGAAATAATTGCACTGGGCTTAGTAGCTAAGCTACATGTGAAGGCCAGGATCTGGAGTTGGTTGTCAGAAGCTTTTTGTGTATATTGTTTACACAGATCAAATTATTATGCAGTACATTGAACTCAGACATCCCACCTCTCCGGGAAGTTCTGGGAGTCTCCCGCATATTGATAGTGGCTCCCTGATGCCCGGAAATTATATACAATATCCCGCAAATTGATTATTTTGAGAAGGAAAGGGAGAGCGAGAGCGAGCATCCTGATTGGTCTCTCTTTGTGCTAAGTAGACCTATCAGTTTTCTTTGTGGGCTGGCTTTACAGTCGACCTCAAAAATAATAACAGTTTTGCTCACTGTTTGCAACAGTGCTTTTCTATTGCCCATGGTGAGTTAAAATGCAAAAGACATGTTGAGATGAATTTAACAGGTGTCATTCGTTCATTAGCGTAGCTAATGATATTTAAATTAGCTGGCTAGCTGCTGAAGAGCTACCCTATTGATGTCCTACGTGATGACGCCAAACTCCCTGTAGACTTGCTTAAAGTTGTAATAGAATAAACATAATAATATAATGTAATACAATATATGTGCATATTTTAATGTCACATTTTCTGCATATATCCCTTGGTTTACAGATTAGACAAAATCACTAAACAAAGTATTACATACACCCTTGGAGGTTGGGGGGGATATGGGGTTGCGGGGGGCGGTGCTGCTACCTCCCTGAAATGGTGGTGCTATCTTCCTGAAATGAGTTTTTGCAGGGTGGGATGTCTGTTGAACTAGAATAAGGTAAGCCAATAACAATGCAGAATCAAGTACAAAAGCTACTGAGAAAATGCAGTGCATGTAAATGATAAAGTCTAAGACCATGATGAGTTCAAAAGTCCATCTTATCATACAAGAGGTATATTTAGAAGTCTGATAGCATGGGATAGAAGCTCTCTGTGAACCTAGTGGTGTCTGCTTTCAGGCTTTTGGATCTTTTGCTTGATGGGACAGAGGAGAAGAGAGAGTGCCTGGGGTAGGTGGGGTCTTTGATTATGCTGGCTGCTTCACTGAGACAGCAAGAAGTATAGACAGAGTCCATAGAGGGGAGTCTGGTTTCTTCCAGTCACCTGCAGAACAGCTGGCAAACTGAACCATTATGCTTTCTATGGTGCTTCAAAAAAAAATTGATTAGAGTCGATAGGGACATGCCAAATTTCTTTCGTCTCCTGAGGCAGTAGAGGCATTGTTGAGCTTTCTCGGTTGTGACATCAACGGGGTCGGACCAGAGCAGGCTATTGGTGAAGTTCATATTTAAAAACTTGAAGCTCACAACCCTCTCGACCTCAGCACTGCTGATGCAGACAGGAGATGTTCACAGACCCCCTTTCTGAAGTTAATGCCCAGCACTTTTGTTCTGCTGACACTGAGGGAAAGGTTGTTGTCATGACACCATGTCAGTAAGCTCTCTATTCCCTTCCTGCACTCTGACTCATTGTTATTTGGGATGTGCCCCACCAGAGGTAGAACAGAATCTGGCCTCACTGTCATGAATGTACAGGGAGTAGAGAGCTGAGGACACAACCTTGTGGAGCACCAGTGTTTAGAATAATTGTGGCAGGATTGTTGCTGTCTGAACTCACTGATTGAAGTCTGTTGGTCTTTCATTGATTGATTCGATTATGGTTCTTGTATCTACTGTGATTAACCGCAAAAAAATGATTCTCAGTGTTGTATTTGCTGATATATATGTACTTTGATAATAAATTTACTTTTACTTTGAAAGTCCATTGGTAGATGGAGGTATTAACTCCCAGAGTCTGGAGTTTAGTGATGAACTTGCTTGGAATAATAACATTGAAGGCTATAGTCAATAAACAACAGTTTGAAGTGAGTGTCTTTACTGTTCAAATGTTCCAGAGATGACACCCACCCTAGACCTGTTTCAGCAGTAGGCATATAACAGTGGGTTGAGATTGTCTGGAAAGTTGAAGTTAATGTGTGCCATTTGAAGCACTTCATGGTGGTAGATGTTAGAGACACTGGCCAGTAGTCACTATGGTGCATTATCTTCTTTTTCATGGATACTAGGATGAATGTGGTCTTCTTAAAGCAGTGGGAACCACAACCTGAAGCAGGGAAAGGTTGAAAATGTCTCCCAACACCCCTGCCAGCTGATCTGCACAGGATACAAGGATATGGCTAGGAACTCCATAAAGGCTTGATGCTTTCTGCAGGTTCACCTTCCGAAGGACTTACCTTATGTGGCAAGGTTGACTGTTGTTTCAGGTGCACTTGAGACTACCAGGGTGTGTGGTGACATGCACATTCCCTTCTGTTAAACTATACTAATCCCACATTCTGTATCTATTTAGTAACTGAAAATCAAATAATTAATAGCTTTTTGAAAAAAAAGTCTATTTCAGTGGTGTGGCATGGCCTCTTCTCCCTGTTGAATCTTTAATCTTCCCAACCTGAGTTATTCCAGTTGTAGAATTTCAGTGAACAAGCTACATTCTCAGCACAGCCAAGTGCACAGTGTTCAGCACATCCCAGATCTACTACTTGAGAATCCCTTTGGAAGGATGTTAATGTCTGAATTTTCTTCATGCCAGCCACATCTTCGGAAAAAAAACTCTTGCCAACTTCCTCCATTCTCATTTTTGATGGTAAGATTAAGATAGTAAGATTAACTTATTTATTGGACAAATTTAAGGCACCCATTAAACTCTTTACTGGATCCCTTCCTTCCACATGTTCACTAACCAAAGCAAGTTGTTCTGATCAGAAATGCATTGCCTAAAAGAGTAACAGAAGAAGATTAACTAACAACTTCAAAAAACAATGGTGTTAATAACAAATAAGTTTCTGGAGTGAAAAGATAATTTAAAATAGTGGCAAGGTGCAAAATATGTTTTGCCAAATGACTTCCTATCTATACTATATTGTATCATGGTTCTGTTTATGGTGGTTGGGTTCCTAAGTTTGTCATAACCAGAGGTGGTAGTGGTGATAAGCTCTCACTACCTATAAAGTGCTCCAAATGGCGTGTGTCTTTAACAACCTCTGACAACCAAGTCCTACTTTTGGTCTTTACATGCAGCTTAGCTACCAGGCCCGGTAGAACTATTTCTACTGACAAGAGAAGGGGCAAATGCGGACCACTGGTGCCTCAAAATCAGTTGCTTCGGGTAGGTGGGGGTTATCAGCCTTGGATGACAGCCCACCTACAAGAAGGAAAACTCTGATTTTAAACCTCTGCTGCCTTGTGGCCATACCCACCAAGGGGAAAGGCTTCGGGAGTAAACCCTGAGGAAGAAATCTGGAGCCTGGGTCCCCAAGGCAGTTTGATGTTGTTTACAACTTCACTGTGGCAACCTATGTGATGACACTGGTGCCAAACTGTATCGGCGCTTGCCCTTCCCTTGGACTACATCAGTGACATGGAGAGGGGGAGCCCACTGCATGGGCAACAGCCGGTTCTTCAAATTTCCTGTCCAGGCTTGTGCCCTGGAGAGGACACAGTCCATCAGAGGCTCAAACCCATGATCCCCGGGACTGACGGCTGCATACCACTACTATAGCGGTTGACACAGAGGGTTTGCAATTGTTCAACAGAGAGTGTTAATGTGCAGTTAAATAGAGATGAAATTTAATGCAGGTAAAGGAAGATAGTGCACTTAATTCAAAAATAGAAAAAAAATGCAATAATTAATTATTAATTACATAACCAAGGACAAAAATGATTGACTTTTGGGATGTTCTGTAGATTCAAGGCTGAATATGCTGAACCAATTCTAAAATACAGTCAAAAAGCTTTAATATATTGTTGAATTGCATTGACTAACCAATAGAATACCAGCCAGAGCTGGTAATGAACTGCGGAGCAATTGAAAATGCTCTGAGAATAGAACCAGACATTCAGGTGTAAACAGTAAATAATATTATCAGTAGCTATCCCGGTGAAGGGTCTTGATCCAAGGCATCTTCTCCCTCCATATATGCTGGCTGTCCTGCTGAGTTCTCTAGCTTTTACGATGTTGCTTAATATTAAATATCAGAAAACTCTTCTTCATTGAAGGGATCATTTTAGGAAGTAGGAGCAGAGGACAGGTTTGAAGAAGAAATCAGTGAAGGAAAAGGCCAGGGATTATCTTTTTGTATGAAGGGTGGAATGCTAGATGTTGCTGCCTATCCTTACTGATTGTGGCCTGTTGCTCAAGAAGTGGAGAATCCAGTTGCAAAGTGAGATGCTGAGCCCCTGGTCTAAGAGTTTGGAAAAATGTTTGCTTGGAACTACAGCGTTAATGGTCAATAACAAGTAGTCTAATACAGATGTCTTTAATACCTAGATATTCCAGTTCTGAGTGTAAGACACAACAGATGGTGTCTGCCGTCGATGTGTTTTATGGGTAGGCATATTGTAGTGGGTCGAGGTTGCCTGAGAGAGGCTGGAGTTAATTTGTGTTATGAGCAGCCTCTCAAACACTTCATGATGGTGGATGGCAGAACCAACCTTTCTGTGAAGAAGAGTTTACTGATAACAATAAGCAATCCAAAAAGCTGGAGAACTCAGTGGGTTACTGAAGCACCTTCAATTACTCCAAAAGACTGAGGTTTGGTAAAATACTGAAAGGCTTTTATTCGCAGTAGAATACGACCTCCACAGTGAGTGTCTGCCCCCGGACTGAGGGGGAGGGGCAAGGCGAACACCTTTATACAGGACTCTGTGGGAGGAGCCACAGGGGCAGTCAGCAGAGGTGTGTGTCCAGACAGGTAACCGAGTTACAACATATATACATGGTTTACCACAGTTACACAATGGGTTATCTATGAAGGGAAATGATAGCTATTAGGGCATGTTACCTTGTTTTTTTTTTAGGTACTGAGATGATAGTGGTCTTCTTAAAGCACATAGGGACCTCAGATTATAGCAGGTTAAAATGTCTGCAAGCACTCTGTCTGCTTGAAATATTATGATTTTTTTAGGAGTTTTGGTAGTGATATTATTTGTTATGTGGTTAATGCTAAAACTAATAAGTGAATACTCATCAACATTGAGCAGATCATCGTAAATAATCCACAGGGCATTTAGTTCAACATCAAAACTGGAATTTTCAATGTGCGATGTGTTGTTCAAAAGTATCAAGTCTTTCTTTTCAGCCAGATATAATCAACAAGCAGTTCAATTTTGCTGAAATGCACAAATAAATGTGTTGTCCTAATTGCAGAAACATCAAAGAAAGTAATGCCTTTTAAAGCTGTTGCTTGGTAACTGTTTTCTACATGACTGATCTAGGAATCTGACTGATTAATGCAAAACATTTTTCCCCTTGCTAAATGGTGTGAGTTTGAATCACCTGCAAAATCAAATGCACAGATTCAACCCAAACCTTTTAAACACAAATACATTAAGTCTGCCTTTCTCCTTAAGACTAAAGTGGTTGTGGCAGCAGTTATGGTGTCAGCTGTTTTTGTAATTTATCCAGAACGTAATTATGAGACCTTTTAATTTGCTCTTCTGCCTCTGCGTGGGTAGTTCAACACCATCTCCTAAAACCTCGATCAGTGATCTCTTCACTTAGTCACATAGAACTCCCCATTTAATTTCTGTGTCGCTGTGAAAATGATGTTCTGTCCAGCTCTCCTAAATTGTTTAGATCGCAAACTAAGCAGTATTGTGATTAATCCTATGATTATATCTCTCCATAGAAATATGCGTTGACTTTTAATAGATAAGATCACCGCAGTGCTTAAAATTACAAACTAAATTGCATTGTGGGTTTGATATCGTGTAGAGTGAAAACTTTCTTCCTCTTCCCTATTCTTGTTGGTTTTGTAGCACATTATATCTACATAGCTTTTCCCAAAGACATATCCTATGGCGTGTGTGGCTCTATCATTCTTATTTTAGTAAAGGCACTTCTGACCCTCCTGGATTGTTTTTCCTTGAACTGCCCATGCAGATTGCCAAAGAATATGTCATAGGTTTAGCTTCTGGAATTGCCAAAGATTTAATACTGAAGTTAGACAATCTAACTACCCTTGATTCACGACTCAAGTTTATTTATCATGTGTATATCAAAACGTACAGTGAAATGCATCATTTACATTAACCACCAAGACACCCGATGGTGTGCTCTAGCAGCCATAAGCATCGCCACACGTTTTTGGCATCAACATAGCCATATTTTGCAAAACCAGTTCAATTTTTGGCTAAGCACGTTCTAATTTCTTGGCTTTGATATTTGTCAGAGGCCTAAATGTTTTCTAGCAGCCCAATAAGTGTTGCCTCAGCTTCATTTGGAGGTTTTTTTTCCTCTGCAATGTGACTGGAGTATCTGAGCAATACCAGAGCAATTTCAAAGACATAGGGGTTAGTAGGTTAATAAGTGTAATTGGGTGACATAAGTTTGTTGGGCCACAAGGGCCTGTGCCTATGCTGTACCTCTAAATTTTACAAAAATTAAACGTTATTGACAGTAACATGATTTGCTTAAAATCAAATGCTCTGCCTAGAGGAAAATGATTTTAAGTAGATTAGAAATCATTTTTACGAACAGTGCACAATGACAGGGTGTCAGTGGATGGGATGAGATGTGAAGAGCCCAAGACAGAGTACAAGTTGAGTACAATATAATTGGTTGTAAAGGAGATCAATTGTGCGGAAGATCCAGCCTTGAGATTTATCTACAGCAATGTCACTGGAATGGCAACCAATGGCACCATACATTACTCCCTATTCAATTTGAAGTGTCCTCCTGAAATGGGCCATCAGTTTCAGTATTGCAGACATATACAGAGCATTTGAAAGTAGGTTAAAGATGTTCTTGGAAGGTGTTAAATCCAAAGAATGAAAAACAGTGATGTGGATTTCGTCACTGGAAGCCAGAAAGTTGTTACACCTCTGCTTGGAAATTAGTACAGCCTTGCACTCAATATCAGCAAAAACAAGTGATAATGGACTTTAGGAAAAGGAAGTCAAGTGAACCAGCATCAGTCCTCATTGAAATGTCTGAAATGGAAAGGGTGAGAAGCAATGAGAATGAAGCCAGTATCAGACTCATGACAGACGTGGTAGAGAGAGTAGTGTCCTTGTCATATGAGGTCATGACAATCAAGGATGACCCCTGGTGAGGGAACAGATGTTTATTCTGACCTGGAAGGACAATTTTTTGACCCCACCAATGAGAATTCTACTTGTATACAGGTTATTCATAATTAAAACCTTGTTTATATCTGTTGTTGTAGTTCTAGTAATTATTAATCCTAATGAGATTAGACATTTCAGTGGTGAATTTTGCTCAAAAATGGGTTACAAATAATATTTTTTGATTTTTTTTCTATTGTTTTATTGGAAGGAATAACAAATGTAATATTAGTTGATACCACTTTAAGATCTGTTGCACATGACCAACTGTTTGCAGTGTAGAACTTGTTGGGACGATATGCATGTATGGGAACAGAAAGATACTGAGACCTTGCCTTTTGGGGCATTTGGTGTATTTCAAACAGTGAGAAAAATGAAGAGAGAGGCAGTAAATTTATGTTAATTTTTTCAGACATGCAACAGTGCAAATATAAGCATTTGTTAATCTGCAAATTGACAGTAGTAATTTGCAGATTATTGAGCTAAATTTCATATTTTATAATTGGACTCTGACACCTAGATCGAGAAAAGAAGAAAAAAAATCCCTGCCAATCAAAAGATTTCACAGGATATGATGCCTTCCATAAGGCAACTATGACTCATGATGAGCATCAATCTCTGGAATTGCCTGATGCATCCAATTTTCTAAACTATCTCCCTGGTTTCAATAAGTCTTCCAAAACTGAGTCTACTTTTGCTGACCTATTTCTTTCTCCTGTTTTGTTATTTTAAAGTCTTTAGAATCTATGTAAAATGAGTGCTACTAAAATGAAAGTTACTTATAATTACAATCATAATTTGCAGTTCTAAATATAACTCCAAATGGAAGCTTTCAGTAGATTTCTACCAAATATTTCTGGACCTTTTCTGGAATCTAACCCTAATTAAAAGGACGATGAGAAAGTGGGTGGCACGGTAGTGTAGTAGTTGGCACAACACTTTACAATACAGGCGACACAGGTTCAATTCCCATCACTGCTTGTAAGGAGTTGGTATGTTCTCCCCGTGAAAACGTGGGTTTTCTCTGGGTGCTCCAGTTTCCTCCCATGGTCCAATGATGTACCGGTTGGCAGGTTAATTGGTCATCGTAAATTGTCCTGGGATTAACGGGCTAGGATTAAATTGGGGAATTGCTGGCCGATGTGGATCAAAGGGCCCAAGGCCCTATTCCACGCTGTATCTCAATAAATAAATAAAGCTTTTCATGAAGTGAATTTGGAATATAGTGGAGCAAAGTTTCATGTTCAAGGCATGAGCAGTTATCAAGCAAAGAAGAATGATTTTAGTCGCTTGAGCCTCATAGAATTTCTTGCTTGATTGCCATACAAACTAAGGAGTTCTCCTGATTTACTTCAATATTTTGGAAACTTTGGGGTCAATCCCAAATCACTACAGATGAAAAAGCCCCTTAGCGTAAAGTGGGGTGCAGAGTCAGTGAGAGTTAGTAGAGACTATCTGGTGTGTTTTCAAAATTAGTACCTTGAGATGGCCTGATGGGGATATCTGCCATGATTGACATGCCAATTGGATATATTCTGCCCGGTATGCGGCTCACAGTTAAGAGCTGGAGGTATCAATGCCAGTCGGGTCAGTGTGAGCCTAGACTTGGCATGTTTGTCCTCAGCAGGGTATGGGTAGAGAAACAAGAGCAGCAGATGTAGCACTGTGCTCTGAGACAACGCATCTTTCTGAGAGACAGGACTGTTAGGAAGTTTGTAATTTGTGACTGAAACAATTTTTGCTGTATTTCTTTTGCAAACCTCTGGGGTGGGGGATGGGTGGAAGTTATTTATACATGTATAGTGAAACCATTTGATTGTTAAAAGAATACGGCTTTAAAGCAGCAACAGAAAAAAATCCCCATGATCCCAAAGTGTTTACGTTTGGAAGAATTTCTTTAATCAGACTATTGAAATATGCTTCATACACGAATCACGATCTGTACTGCTGAACATGTAATCTGGAGGTAGAGAGTTCTTTGGAACAATTAAACAATTGAAATGATGTGCCACTTGATGTTGTTGTTAAAATGCATGATTATATCAGAACTATTGTTTCTAACAATTTGTACAAAGCCTTGAATTACACCTTTCAATTCCAACACTGATGCCATCCTTGAAAAAAATATTTAATTCTCCAGCACTGACAAATTTATATTTGAAAAGGGCAAATTATCTCAATTGAGTGCATAAGAAGAAAATTTATTCACGTTGCGTTCTCTTGCATGGACTTGTGTGCCTAAGAACTGCAAATCGTGATGAATTTTAAACAAAAATAATTGAAATGCCAGACAGCTGTAATTGATGTTAAATTTAATGTTTGTGAAACACGTTCTCTGTTTTTCAATTATGAAGATAAGGAAGTCAGTGATGATTCTGTCTCAAGCTTTATAATAGAGTGATTGGTGGGAATTTGTATCAAAATTAGAGATTTTTTTTCCATCAAAATTTTCACCAGGCGTCTTGAAGGAAAATTGTGAGTCATATGGATTATATCATGGAAAATTGTGCTTCACCTTTGCCAATAATGTCACACGCTTTAACTGATGGTTTTTCAGAGAGACAGAATTGTCCAGATAAACACTCTTTTTGGTTTTTATAAGTGACTTATGTATGTAGATGAGACAGTGGAAGGGTGGGTTGGAAAGTCTGCAAGTGATTCGAAGGGTGGTGGTGTGATGGATAGTGCAGAAGGTTGTCGGATGTTACAGTGTGGCATTGGTAGGTAGATTGCAGTGCTGGGCTGAGGATTGCCAGATGGAGTTCACAGATCTTCACAGAGAGCGTGAAATGACGCAGTTTGGAAGGACAAACTTGAAAGCTGAGCAGAGCACAAGGTTAATGGCAGGAACCTTAGCAGTGTGAAGGAACAGAGGGATCTTGGGGTCCAAGTCCATAGATCCCTCAAAATTGCTGCACAAAGTTATAAGGTGGCAAGAGGGCGTATAGTGTGTAGAGCTTTTTTAGTGGGGGGGATTGAGTTCAAGAGTTGCGAGATAATGTTGCAGCTGTATAAAACTCTGATTAGACCTCACTTGGAGTATTGTGTTCGGCTCTGGGAGGAAGATACATCCATCAGGATGCTCTTTATCGGCTACAACTTAGCATTATACCATCATCCCTACAAAACTAATCAATAAGCTCCAAGGCTATGACTTCAATACCTCCTTGTGCAGTTGGATCCTGGATTTCCTCACTTGCAGACCCCAGTCAATATAGATGGGTAATAAAATCTCCTTCACAATTTCCATCAGCACAGGTGCACCACAAGGCTATGTGCTTAGTCCCCTTCTCTACTCCCTTTACACTTATGACTGTATTGCTAAGCACAGCTCCAATGCAATATTCAAGTTTGCTGATGATACCATTGTCGTAGGCCGAATCAAAGGTGGCGATGAATCAGAAACTAGGAGGGAGATTGAAAATCTGTCTGGGTGGTGTCGTAACAACAACCTCTTAGTCAATGTCAGCAAGACCAAGGAGTTGATTATAGACTGCAAACCTGAGGTCCATGAGCCGGTTCTCATGAAAGGAGCAGAGGTGGAAAAGGTCAGCAACTTTTAATTCCTAGGTGTTATCATTTCAGAGGACCTGTCCTGGGCCCAGCACATAAGTATAATTATGAAGAAAACATGGCAGTGACCCTGCTTCCTTAGGAGTTTGCAGAGATCAGCCTGCCATCTAAAACTTTGACAAACTTTTATAAATGTGCAGCGGAGGGTATATTGACTGGCTGCATCACAGCCTGGTATGGAAATGCCAATGCCCTTTAACTGCAAATCCTACAAAAAGTAGTGGATATGGCCCATCATGGGCAAAGCCCACTGAACCATTGAGCACATCTACATCAAATGCTGTCGTAGGAAAGCAGCTTCCATTATCGGTGACCACCACCACCCAGGATATGCTGTCTTCCCACTGCCGCCATCAGGTAGAAGGTACAGGAGCCTTAAGTTCACACCACCAAGTTCAGGAACAATTATCACCTCTCAACCATCAGGGTCTTGAACCAAAGAGAATAACTTCACTCAACTTCACTTGCCCCATCATTGAAATTTTCCCAAAACCAATGGACTCACTTTCAAGGACTTCACATCTCATGTTCTTGATATTTATTATTTATTTATTATTTTTCTGTCTCCTTATGATTCAGGTTCTCCATACCTGGCAATATCCTTGTAAATTTTCTGTGCACTCTTTCAACCTTGTTTAACTCTTTCCTGTAAATAGTAACCAAAACTGTACACAATACTCCAAATTAGGCCTCACCATCATCTTATACAACTTCACCATAACATCCCATTTCCTCTACGCAATACATTGATTTATGAAGGAAAATGTACTAAGAGCTTTCTTTAGGACCTTTTCTACCTGTGACACCACTTTGAATGAATTATGTACCTGTATTCCCAGATCCCTTTGTTCTAGCACACACCTCAGTGCCCTACTGTTCACTGGGTAAGACCTACCCTCGTTGGTCCTACCAAAGTGCAAAACCTTGCACTTGTCTGCATTAAATTCCATTTGTCATTTTTCAGCTCATTTTTCCAACTGATGCCAATCCTTCTGCAAGCCATGATAGCCTTCTGTGCTGTCTACTACACCCTAATCTTGGTGTCGTCCGCAAATTTGCTGATCCAGTTGATTACATTATTATCCAGATCATTGATATAGATGACAAACAACAAAGGACACAGCATTGATCCCTGTGGCACACTACTAGTTACAGGCCTCCATTCAGAAAGGCAACCCTTTACTATGATTCCTCAAAGCCAATGTCTTAATCCAATTTACAATCTCACCTTGAATGATGAGCAACTGGACCTTCTTGACCAACATTCACTGCCTTACCTTCATCAACTTTCCTGGTAACTTCAAAAAACTTTATAAGTTTTGTTACACATGACCTACCATGCACAAAGCCATGTTGACTCAGTCCATGTATATACAAATACATATCCAGTCCCTATGAATATTTTCCAACACTTTTTCCACAACTGATATCAGACTCACTGGCCTATAATTTCCTGGTTTATGTTTAGAGCCTTTTTTAGACAGTAGAAGAACACTGACTGTCCTCCAATCCTCCCGTACCTCTCCTGTCGCTAAGGATGATTTAAATATCTCTGCTAGTTGCCCAGCAATTTCTGCTCTTGCCTCCTGTAAGATCTGAGGGAACACCTTGTCAGGCCCTGGGGATTTATCTGTCCTGATTTGCCTCAGGATAGCAAACACCTCCTTCTCTATAATCTGTACAGCCTCCATGAAGTTGATTCCACTTTGCCTCACTTCCCTGGACTCTGTGTCCATCTCCTGAGTAAATACAGATGCAAAACAAATTATTTAAGATCTTCTCCCATCTATTTTGGCTCCACACGTGGATTACCCTTCTGGTCTTCCTGAGGACCAGTTTTGTCCCTTGCAACTCTTCATCTCTTAACGTTCTGTAGAATCCCTTAGGAATCTCTTTCACCTTGTCTGCTAGACCAACTTCATGTCTTCTTTTATCCCTCCTGATTTTTTTCTTAAGTGTTCTCTTGCATTTCTTAAAATCCTGAAGTACCTCATTTATTCCTACCCTGCCTATACCTTTTTTTTCTTAACCAGGGCTTGTATGTCTCTTGAAAACCAAGGTTCCCTAGACCTGTAATTTTTATCTTTTATTTTGACAGGCAGATCCAAGCTTTGTACTCTCAAAATTTCACTTTTGAAGACCTTCCACTTGCCAAGAACACCTTTGCCACAAAGCATCCTGTCACAATCCTCACTTGCAGATCCATTCTGATGCCATCAAAATTGATCTTTCTCCAGTTTAGAATCTCAACCAGTGGAGCAGACCTATCTTTTTCCATATTCACTTTGAAGCTAATGACATTATGATCACTGGATGCAAAATGTTCACCTACACAAACTTCTGTCACCTGCCCTGTCTCATTCCCCAACAGGAAATCGAGTATAGCACGCTCTTTCATTGGAACTTCTATGTACTGATGAAGGAAACTTTCCTGAACACATTTGACAAACTCGAGCCCATCCAGTCCTTTTACAGTATGGGATTCCCAGTCAATATGTGGAAAGTTAAAATCACCTACTATAACCACCTTACATTTCTTGCAGAGGTCTGTGATCTCTTTACAAAGTTAAGTCAGTAGGTTTGTTGGGTGATCTGTAATATAGCCCCATTAATGTGGTCATACCTTTCTTTTTTCTCAGTTCCACCCATAATGCCTCACTTGACAAGCTCTCATGCAGGAAGTCCATTCAATAGTCCTGTAACAGAAGCTGTCCTTCAGACTCAGAATCAGAATCAGAATCAGGTTTATTATCACCGGCATGTGTCGTGAAATTTGTTAACTTAGCAGCAGCAGTGCAATGCAATACATGATAATATAGAAAAAAATAAGCAACTCAATTTCAGTATGTATATTAAGTGTGTATTGTCACGGACCCCATGACGGGGATAAAGAACCAGCAGAGATGGAAAACACTTTGGAGTCTCGTATTGCTATAAACTAATAATATTTATTAGTAACTACGCAATACAGTAATATAAATGTAAATAAATCAAACAGGTTAGCAATGATGATATATAAAAGTAAGTGTGGAGTATATATTTGGATGAAAAAAACCAAGCTTCTTTAAGTCTAGGGGTAAAAAGATACAGTCTTACGATGTTGAGTAAAGTTCAGTTCAGTTCGTGGTATTTAGTTGAGTAGTGATGGAGAGAGAGAGTGAGTTGAGTCTTCAGGTGAGCTGATGCCGTCAATCTTCTCGTCTTCTTTCGAAATCCTGTACAAGTCACTGACTGTGATTTTAACCAGGGGGACCGGTTTTCTGTGGTGGAGCTATCACCCAGGCGAGGGTAGACACATAGACAACTCCCCACCAGTCAACCCCTTCCTTACCATTGGAATAGCAATTTGGATGGATCCGCCTGATCAATCCTTCAAAACCCACTTTCTCTGCGGGCACAACAATGCTCATTCAGTGTCCAGATCATGTGTCCTAGGTCTGTATCATCTGACCTCCTATTTATTTCTCTGTGCTGAGCATCACCTGCCAGTCAAAGAGACCCTCCCTCCTTTGTCTGTAAAGGAGTGCATAAGCAGGCAACAAGTCCTTGGAAGTAACACCAATAACCAGCTGAAAATCATAACGTCGAGTGTCCACCGCCTTCGGTCACCATAGCAACTTTCGAGCTGCTCGATGCTGTCTCCAACTCCAAACTCAGTAAAAATCCAAAGTTACTTCCAGTGCCTTAAAGTGACAGTCCAACTGTCAATCTCCGTCTCTCTCTCTCTTTTCCAAAAGCAACATATCGGTGGTAAATAACTCTGTCTCTCTCTCTCCTTTCCAAACAAACCATCAGTGATAGATGTCTCTCTCCAAACAGTTAATAGGGGTACTTCTGGATCCCCTCACAGTATATACATATTATATAGATTAAAATAGTGCGAAACAGAAATAATATATAAAAAAGTGAGGTAGTGTTCATGGGTTCAATGTCCATTTATAAATCGTAAGGTAGCGGAGAAAAAGTTGTTTCTGGATTGCTGAGTGTGTGCTTTCAGGCTTCTGTACTTCCTTCCTGACAGTAGCAATAAGAAGAGGGCATGTCCTGGGTGATGGGGGTCCTTAATAAGGGACACCACCTTTCTGAGACACTGCTCCTTGAAGGTGTCTTAGAATCTATGGAGGCTAGTACTCAAGAATTTTTCAACTTTTTGTGGCTTCTTTCCTTCCTGTGCAGTAGCCCCCACCCTTCCATACCAGACAGTGATGCAGCCTGTCAGAATGCTCTCCATGGTAAATCTACAGAAGTACTTAAATGTTTTAGGTGACAAACTAAATCTCTTCAAACTCCTAATGAAATATAGCCACTGTTTTCCCTTTTTTGTAGCTGCATCTATATGTTTGGGCCAGATTAGATACTCAGAGATCTTGACACCCAGGAGCTTGAAATTGCTATTGGTATTTGTTTCCAAACTCTTGTATCTGATTGAGAGAAGGAGGTATTGATTATGTTGGCTGCTTTCTCAAGGCCCCAGGAAGTGTTGACAGAGTCAATAGAGGGGAGGCTGCTTTGGTGATAGACTGGGCTGCATACACAGCGTAGCAATTCCTTGCAAGCTTGGGCAGAGAAATTGCCAAACCAAATTTTGATGCATCCAGATCAAACACTCTCTATGGTGTACCTATAAAAAATATTGAGGCTTGTCAACAACATGCCAAATTTCCTTAGCCTTCTAAGGAAGTGAAGGCACTGGAATACTTCCTTGGCCATAATGTCTGTATGGTTGAACTGGCACAAGCTATCAGTGATGTTTATGCCCACGTAACAGCTTGAAACTCTCAACTATCTCAGTGTCATTGATACAAACAAGGATATGTACTCTGCACCACCTCTGGAAGACAATGATTTTTATTTTGCTGACATTGATAGATTGTTGTCTTGTCACCAGGCTCTCCATCTCCTTCCTCTTCTCTGACTCATTGTTTTTTGAAATCCAGGCCATAGCGGTGTCATCGGTGAAGCTGTAAACAGAGTGAGAGCAGTCACGTAACCTAATCTAACTGAGGCTACAGGCAACAAATATAGAGATTTGGGGATTTCAGTAGTAGATAAACTGAGGCTAGGGTGAGATTGGAATAGGGCAGGAGTCGGCAAACTTTTTGCCTCTGTGGGCTGGATCGTGTATTAATGAGCGGACGGTGGGCCAGATAAATGCCATAAAAAACGTGAAATATAGGAATTATCCATTTAAATACATCTAGTTATGTTTTGCCTCAAATTAATGAATAACGCATGCTAGAAAATCATTAGTGCTCAACCAAAGATGCCAATTAGTAATCAAAGAACTCAGTTTAGTAGCAATTTATTTCAATCAAGGCATCTTTTGAATCTATTAAAAGGACATGAAGAATCTTTGAACATAAAACGTATGAACATGATGCATTGAATGGTGGTAAATTAAGTATAATAAAAAGGAAAATTTTAATGCAGTTGATAAATCAATGTGAAACGATGCTGTTTATTGCTTGAAAGCTTCTCAGTATTGGGTGTCAGACTTGTTGATGCCAAGAGCAAGACATTATCCAGATGGGCATCAGCCAATCTTGTTCTCAAAGGGTTCTTGGTGTGCTTCAGTTTTGAAAATAATTGCTCACACAGGTAAATGCTACCAAACAATGATGCCATCTTTTTTGCATGGTCCACTAAGTTAGGACACTTCCCACTTGGATGAATACATTTTCTATAGAAGTCAAGCACTGACACATCTTCAGAATGAAATTTCGATCTCGATATGTCATCACACTGCATCTCAATCAATTCTATTTGAAAAATTTCTGATGCAGTGTCCACTTCCACATCAAATGGAGTAGCAAACAGCTTGAACTCATTTGCATGCAAGCAAAAATCAGCAAAACGAGATGAAAACTCTATTCTCAATTCTTAGACCCTATTCACAAAAATGCCTGGATCTTGTGCTTTATTTTTTCAAAAGTGGGAAAATGTGCACAATTTCCTTTTTGAAGCTGGTACTCACTCCCACAATAGCAGCTTTCTTTCAAAGGCCACAATATGACCATACATCTCATGTATCAGCTGATTTTGCCTTGAAGTTGTAAATTCAAGTTATTTAAATGAGATGTAATGTCCACAGGAGATGCCAAGGTTGCAAGTCAATCAGGATCACGAAAATGTGAAGCATCCTCATTTTCGCTTTCAAGGAATATTGCCACCTTTTCATGCAATGCAAATACTATTTCCAGCATTGACCCTCGGCTAAACCAGCGTACATTGCGGAAATAAGCCAGGTCCCCGTATTCTGTCTCCGTATCCAAAAAAGACTGCTCGTTCGCTCAACTTTATCTTTCCTTGCTTGCCCAGTAAACTTGTTAAAATTTCCACTGTGGCGGGTCTCGTAATGTTGCCTGATATTTGCCACATTCTCCACAGCAACATTTTCTAGGCAAGTTAGACAAAGTGGTTTCTCAGCTTGCTCGATGAAGAAGTAATCTAGTGTCCAAGTGTCTTGGAAATTTCGGCACTCAGTGTCTACCTTCCTGCGTTTTGCATTCATTGCCATTGGAATTTTTTTCTTCGATTTTATTTTGAAATGTAAGTTCCTCAACAAGTATGGTAGCACATGTAAATGTCCGGATATTTAGCGAGGATTTCTTGTTAAAACACAGTGACACTGTTTATGTTTACAAATTTGAACGATCCCATCTGAAAACCTGCGCGTGCGCTGAGAGTATCTAATACATATTAATAAGGTAGTCTGCCTTCCTGTCATTCATATATACCAGTGTTTGGCTTGGAACAAAACTGAACCTGGGGCCAGTGTAACAAGATGTCATGCATGTCCATCAGTGTGGTCACGTGAAACACTCAGAATAAGGAAATTTCGCTCGCGGGTCAGATAAGCATAGTATCCCAATATTTGCTCGCGGGCCGGTCAAAATAACTTTGATGGCCGGATCTGGCCCATGGGCCGTAGGTTGGCTGCTCCTGGAATAGGGTGTCAAATTTACAAAAGTTCTGGTCAACTCAAGACTACAATTGGATGAACTTATCACTGAATTCAATACTAAAGAGACAGCAATCCCGAGAGAACTCCTCAACCATGATGAAGCCAAAAATTTCTTTAATCTGATTTATAATGTGCTTTAATTCGAATATCAAAATGGGGACTATTTATTTTTTCTTTGATTTACCACACCATCTATTCTTGTGGTCTGGTAAATTACTCTGGTACTTTGTGTTGAGAGATATAGGACATTTTGTACTGCAGTTTTGTGCGACATAGATTGTACTGAAATTATCTGAGCTTATTTCATATGAAGTCCTTCCAACTGGCAGGAAAAAGAAACTTTAAGGCTAACTATATTATCTACATTTCTATCTAAATAGTGTTTTGAAAAAGATTTTCTCCTAACCAACTGGACTCTGAATCATTATACTGCAGTTTTAATTTCTTTTTTACTGTATTAATGACACATAGTTTTCTGTGGCTATTGCCTGTGCAGATCAATTGTTGGGTGTATTTGCAGACATTTTTACCTCTCCTGCCTCAGTCTGAGTTTCCCACCAGAGTTAAGTAGACTATATTATCCTGGTACCTAAAGTAAGCAAAGTAATATACCTTAATGACTGCCGTCTAGTGGCTCTGACATCCACCCACCAGGAAATGTTTTTAAGAGCACGGTTACGGCACTCAGTAACCATAGCCTCCCAGCCAACTTTGACCCACTGCAATTTGACCATTTCCAAAACAGGTCTAATGTTGATGCCACCTTCCTGGCAGCTCACTCTTCTCTGAGTGTCCGAACAGTAAAGACACTACTTCACACATTGTTTATTGACTGCAGCTCTTCATTTAATGCTATAATTTTGAGCAAGTTCATCACCAAGTTCTGATACTTGGGACTCAAAACCTCCTTTTTCAACTAGGTCCGTGATTTCCTGATGAGCAGAAACAGCTCTGCCACAATTATTCTCAATACTGGTGTCCCCCGACTCTGCATCCTTCTCTACTCCCAGTACACTCATGGCTGTGTGGGCAGATTCTGCTCTACACATTTGTAGATGATACTTCTGCAGTGGGTCATATTTCAAATAATCATGTACAGGAAGCAGAACAAGAGCTGAGTGTCATGGCAACGACCTTTCTCTCAAAGTCAGCAAAACATGGTCATTAACATAAGTGGAGGGAAGGGACAGTGCATAAGCTCCCATTTACATCACTGGTGCTGTGGTTGAGAGGTTCTAATTCCTAGAAATGAACATCACCACTAGCTTGTCCTTATCGAAATATGCAGATGTCACAACCAAGAACACTCACCAGTGCCTCTAATTACTCAGTAGGCCAAATACATTTGCATGTCCCCTTTGACTGTGAACTATTTTTATTGATGCAGCGTAGAAAGCTTCTTATCCATATGCATCATTGCTTGGTATAGCAAATGTCCTGCCTGTGACTGCAAGAAACTGCAGAGTTGAGGGCACATCTCTTTCGCCTCCATTCCAAGAATATATCTCAGCCACCTCCTCTCTATGAACGCTGTCTACACTTCTTGCTGACACAGTAATGCAAAGCCCACACCCACCCCACATATTCTCTCTTCTCCTCGCTCCCTTCAGGCAGAAGATACAAAATCCTGAAAGCACGTAGCACCAGGCTCAAGCATGGCTTCTGTCCCACCGTCATAAGAGTATTGAATGGTCCCTGAGTATGATAAGGTAAATGGGTGACCTCGTAACCTTCTTCACTGACTGTGTCATAATTCCTGGTGTCATCTGTAAACTTGCTAATCATGCCATCAACACTCTCATTTAGATAATTAATATCTATGACAAACAATAGAGGATGCAGCATGCAGCATTGATCTCTGTGATACATCAGACCTCCACTTATCAAATAACGCTCCACAACCAATGTCTGTCTTCCACTACCAAACCAATTTCTGGACTGGGTAAACTCAGAACTGGGCATCCAATGGAAACCAGTGGGTCTTTGGTAGCAGAAGTGTGCACCACCAGATTTTGTAACCTCATGATCTGGCATATTCCTCACTCTACCACTATTATCAAGCATGGGAGTCAGCTCTGTTCAATGGTGTATGCAGACAGGCTTGCTGTGTGTAGCGCCACACATGCATAAAAGTGAGGTGCCACTTGTGAAGCTGCAACATCGGACTGCAATTGTGTCAAACAACATAAATAACATGCCCTTCACAGATGCAAACGATGCCACACCGTCATTCAGATGAGAGCATTGGAGTTCCCTGAATCATTGTAAATGGTGGTGGACAATGGAACGGCCAATGGATGGAGATGATTCTGTCAACATCCTGATGCTCAATGGTAGTAAAATCTAACACATGAGTACAGTACAAGGAAAAGGTTTAAGCATATGGCAGCAAGAGTAGATGACAGAAGAGGGTCTGAGGGAGCACAGGGAGCTCAATCACTCCAGGATTCCAAGTGTTCTCACCTTCTGGACCAGCATACCTCACAGGACCTTGTCCACCTAGACAAAGTTTTCTTAGCTTGCCTACTTTAAAGATCTTCAAATTCATGAGATATGATTTCCTGTGCACAAAGCCATGCTGACCAAGTCTAACCAGTCCTCGACTTTCCAAATGTAAATAAGTCCTGACTCTCAGAAATGCTTCCAACAACTTTCCCAACTCCGATGTCAGGAAGCCTATAGTTCCATGGTTTATTTTTATTGCACTTTTCAAATTAAGGAAAAACATTTAATATCTTCCAGTCTTCTGTGGTTAATGAGGATACAATAATCTCTTCCATGGGTCTAGCAATCCCTTCTATGGCTTCATTAAGCATCTAATGATGTGCTTGGTGTGGCTCTGGGCATGCAACCGTCTTTATGTTTCAAGATGTCAAACACCACCTCCTTCCTGATGTTGATAGGTTCCAGAGCATTGCTGTTCCATGGAGGTTTTTCATTACTGCTGCTGTTCCAAGTTTCACAAAACCCTATTTGCAGTTTGCTGTTTCCATAGTAATGGAATTGATGCAAGTGGTGCAAACCAATTCACATGGATACAATGAGATAGATTTTTCTCCAGACACAGCAAACAAAGCAGTATATTATTACCGGTTTCATCACTCTGGTTGAGTGGTGCTGCAACAACAGCCTTCCACTCAATATCAGCAGAATCAAAGAGCTTGTTATTGTCTACAGGAAGAAGAAGCTGAAGGTTCATGAGCCAGTCCTCTTTAGAAGAATGGAGGTGGAGAGGCTCAGTAGCTTTATTATATCAGAGGATCGTTCCTGGGACCAGCACATAAGTGTCAACACAACAAAGGCATGGCAGTGCCTCTACTTTCTTAAAAGTTTGTGTAGGTTTGGCATGCCTCCTAGAATTTTGCCAAACTTCTGTGGATGCATAGTGGAGAGTATTCTGACTGGTTGCATCACAGCCTGGTATGGATACGCCAATGTTCAGGAATGGAGAAGTCTACAGAAAGTGGTGGATACAGCCCAGCTCATCATAGGCAAAGTCCTCCTCACCACTGAGCACACTTACAGAGAGGGCTGCCACAAGAAAGCAGCATCCATCATCAAAGACCCCCATCATCTAAGCCATGCCCTCTTCTCACTGCTAGCATCAGGAGATAGAGCAGCCCTATGTCCCACACCAGCGGGTTCAAGAACAGTTATTATCCGACAACCATCAGGCTCCTAAGCTTTCATAGGTAACTTCACTCAACACCGCTCTGAGCTGATTCTGTGACCTACAGACTCAACTTCAAGGACTCTTTACAGCCCATGTTTTCATTATTTATTTTATATACATAGTTTGTGTTCTTTTGCACACTAGCTTTTGTCAGAGAGCAGGTGGAAAAGTTCAAGACTTGGTGTTAGGCAAGTAACTTCTTCCTCAATGTCAGCAAGACAAGGGAGACCTCACACTATTCACACCCCTCCTTACATTGGCAGCACAGCAGTGGAAACTGTGAGCAGTATCAAACACCTGGGAATGCACACCTCGCACAACTTGTCGTGGTGCTAAAGTTGTTCCACACAGTTAGGAAAGCTCACTGATCCCTCTATCTCCTGAGGAGGCCGGAGAACTGGACTATGCACATCTGTACTCATGTCCTTCTGCAACTGCACAGCAGAGAGAATCCTAAAATGCTGCGTCACTGCATAGTATGGAAACTGTGCTGCAGCGGACAGGGAAGGTCTGCAACGAGTGGTCAAGACTGCACAATGCATCACTGGCACCATCAAGGGCATACGTACAGAAAGGTGTCAGAAACAGGTCAACAATATCATGAAATATCCCACCCACTCAGCTCCTGGACTGTTTGTCCCACTCCCATCAGGGAGGAGGCTCTGTAGCATCCGTGGAGGACCACCAGACTCAAAAACAATTAGTTTTCTTAAGCAGTAAGTTTGGTCAGAGCCTCTACCTACTAACCCACCTCTTCACAACCTTCCCAACACTACTTTATCATTTTCTGTTGGAGCCACCTTATGCATAGACACACCTGTACCTAGCATCACTTTACGTACATACAATCAATACATGTAAGTAAGCTATCTTATGTATTTATGTTTTTTTATAGTTATTGTCACGAGAGGTACTGTTGATGCTGGAAATCTACAGCAATACACACAATGTACTGGAGGAGCTTAGCAGATCAGGCAGCATCTATGGATGGGATTAAGCAGTCAACGTTTCAGGCTGAGGCCTTTCATCAGGACTTTGTGATGCTGGTCGCTCGATGTCTACTCTCTGCTGCTGGATTTCCTTTGAATCCATTAGAGACAGACTGTCGGGCAGAAGTGAGGATCTTCTCAGCTGGCCCCTCAGTTGGATGTCAGGAAAGTGTAATGTATGGACAGCAGCCTCTGTCACTTGTATAACATGGCTAAGGTTGTCTGTCCTGTGCAAAAGATCAGTTGACGTTCTAAACACCTTGATTTAGCATTTTATCTGAACTCTTAAATGTCAGCCTATTTATCTTATTTTCTGGAACATTATGTTTACATCAAGAAGAAGATCACCTTACCACGTAGTACTAGGATCATTGAGTACCTTCCATTAAATTGCAGTGTGTAAAGATCAAAATACACTGAGCTACACAGGGCAATTAATTTATTGCATTACATCTCTGAAAATTTACTTCGCACAGATGAAAACCAGGCTAATATGCCATTAACTGATTCTCTGCTTTTTTTTTCTCTCTAGGATATTGTGAGTTGTAAATAAGGATAGGATATTTACCATGAGAAATTTGTGTATCATATCCTGGAGTTCAGCTTGCTCTAATTGCATTACTATGTAGGAGATAAATATTTAAATGGTTCTGGGAATTTTTCAAGGACATTGGTCAGAATCCCAATTAGAACTGTTGTATCACAAGATAAATAATTTTAAATGATGCTGAAGACTCAAGCTGAGTGTTCAGGCACCTCTTTCCCACACAAGTAGAGTGCAACACAGCATTTTCAATAGACTGACTCCAGCTGTGATCAAACTCACAATCAAGCTTAATATCGCTGGCATATGTTGCAATATATTTTATATAGTTCATTGTCCATTCAGAAATCTGATGGCCTTCGATGAAGGGTCGTGGCCTGAAACGTCGACTATACCTTTTCCATAGATGCTGCCTGGCCTGCTGAGTTCCTCCAGCATTTTGTGTGCGTTCTTTAATCCTATTACTAGTGAGGCAACATAGTCTTGGGAACTCCTTGTCTTTGATGAAGAGAACAATGTCTATTCCTGTAAATATGCCACTCCTTATGCCTGTTACATTTCTCTATTCTCCCCTACTTGAATGGCTCACTTTGCCATATTGCAATGGGGAGTTTGCACATCTTCCTTGCAGTCCCAATCCTTATTCCGATAAGGATAAGGGCCGAAACTTCTCCGAAACTATCCTCTAGATCCCTCTGACTGCCTCTACTGCAGTCACATTATCTTGTCTCTGACCAATCGCCTGCATAGAGACAGATAGTCTAAGGGATGCAAGTGCATCCTGAAGTACCATATCCAGATAATTTTTCACCTCCTAATATGTTACACTGTTTAGAGTTTGAACTCCAGCTCATTCAACTTGAGTTGAGGTTTCCCGAGCAGCTAACACTTGCTGACTGTTTACTGCAATGGAGTCCACTAGTTCCCACATCACCTACCCAGTCATCTATTCTAATGAACTAGTTGTATTTATATTATATTAGGAATTGTCCTTTTAGGAGTACAGATCTTGCTCACATTAATGTGTCCTGATTTGAAAGAAAATAAAAGACAAATATTCACAGTCACTTCTCTTGTTATTTCAATCAACTGATTCATACTGATCAGCTATCTGCCTCCTATTGCCAGACTTCACTTTCTGTGAACTGTGCCAATGATCCTTTTGCAGGATTGCTGTCACATGTCCTCTTCCTTTGTCTGTCATGAGTGCTGAGTGTGGTCTTCCTGGAGCCTCAGACTGTATTTATGGCTCAGTTTCTGCTTCCTCTTCTCTCATCTTCTCTTGCTGCCATATGCTTAAACCTTTTCCTTGTATTGTACTCATGTGTTAGATTCTCCTACCATTAAGCATCAGGATGTTGACAGAATCATCTCCATCCATTGGCCGTTCCATTGTCCACCACCATTTACAATGATTCAGGGAACTCCAATGCTCTCATCTGAATGACGGTGCGGCATCGTTTGCATCTGTGAATGGCATGTTATTTATGTTGTTTAACACAATTGCAGTCCGATGTTGCAGCTTCACAAGTGGCACCTCACTTTTATGCATGTGTGGCGCTACACACAGCAAGCCTGTCTGCATACACCATTGAACAGAGTTGTCTCCCTTGCTTGATAATAGTGGTAGAGTGAGGAATATGCCAGGTCGTGAGGTTAGAAAATCTGGTGGTGCACACTTCTGCTACCAAAGACCCACTGGTTTCCATTGGATGCCCAGTTCTGAGTTTACCCAGTTCAGCATTATGGTGGTGCTATACAACACACTGGAGGGTGGAGGAGCCCATTGAGACCACACCAAACATCAGCCAGCTATTTACAGGAATCAAACTATGTCATTTTTTTCTTCCCTTATCCCCATAATTACTCCTGGATTCTACCCCTCATGACACATTAGACACAAAAGTGTTGTAGACCGTTGACCCATTAAACTGTAGATAGTTGGAATGTGGATGGGAATTAGGTTAGATGAGGGAAACACATACGGCCACAAGGACAAAGGGCAAACTCCACACACACATCACCGGAGAATCAGGATTCAACATGGGCTCCTGGAACTGTGAGTGAGTGGTTGAACCACTATGAAAGCTGGGTCTGTGCAGTGGCATCTCCTATCCATGGTTAGATGCCTTTGCAAACAAGATTGACGAGGATGGCGTCATATAGCTCTTAACCTCATGATAGTTCAAACCTTAACTTCTTCCAAATCCGATCTGGCCGTTGCCTGCTTCAGGACAGTGTGCTTAGAAGTTTAACTACTCCAACCAAACCATCCAAAATGAGCATTGCTGATATTGTGAAAGTAATGCAGGAACATTGAGAACCAAAACCATTGTTGATTGCAGAATAATTTAGGTTTCATAATCATAATCAAAAGGAAGGGGTGTCCATTTCAGTGTACGTGGCTAAACTGAAGAAATGGTCTGAGCGTTGTCAGTTCAGTGATGAACTTAGTGATAGGTAGATACTTCATTGACCCCAAAGGAAATAACAGTGTCACAGTAGCATTACAGGTGCACAGATATACAAATATTAGAAGAGAAGTAAGAAAGAATAAAAAAAAAGTTACCTCAAACAGGGAGTCATCACTTCCCTGGTTTATAGGTTGACTCATTATGGAACTTAATGGTCAAGGGCAGAAATGCCGAGAAAGGTTTTCAAAGCTTGCAGGGAGATTTAGACCAGTTAGAGGAGTGGGCTGAGAGATGGCAGATGGAGTTTAATGCTGATAAATGTGAGGTGCTACATTTTGGTAGGACTAATCAAAATAGGACATACATGCTAAATGGTAGGGCATTGAAGAATGCAGTAGAACAGAGGGATCTAGGGATAATGGTGCATAGTTCCCTGTAGGTGGAATCTCATGTGGATAGGGTGGTGAAGAAAACTTTTGGTATGCTGGCCTTTATAAATCAGAGCATTGAGTATAGGAGTTGGGATGTAATGTTGAAATCATAAAAGGCATTAATGAGGCCAAATTTGGAGCATTGTGTACAGTTCTGGTCACCGAATTATAGGAAAGATGTCAACAAAATAGAGAGGGTACAGAGAAGATTTACTAGAATGTTACCTGGGATTCATCACCTAAGTTACAGAGAAAGGTTGAACAAGTTGGGTCTTTATTCTTTGGAGCGTAGAAGGTTGAGGGGGGACCTGAAAGAGGTGTTTAAAATTATGAGGGGGATAGATAGAGTTGACGTGGATAGGCTTTTTCCATTGAGAGTGGGGGAGATTCAAACAAGAGGATATGAGTTGAGAGTTAAAGGGGAAAAGTTTAGGGGTAACATGAGGGGGAACTTCTTTACTCAGAGAGTGGTAGCTGTGTGGAATGAGCTTCCCGCAGAAGTGGTTGAGGCAGGTTCGATGTTGTCATTTAAAGTTAAATTGGATAGCTATATGGGCAGGAAAAGAATGGAGGGTTATGGGCTGAGTGCAGGTCAGTGGGACTAGATGAGAGTAAGAGTTCAGCATGGACTAGAAGGACCAAGAGGGCCTGTTTCTGTGCTGTAATTGTTATATGGTTATATGGGTAAGAATGACTTCATATACTGCTCCTTAGAGCAGCACTGTTGTCTTAGGCACTGAGAGATTGTTAAGTTTGTGGAATCTTACAAGAAAGAATTCCAGACATTTAAAAGAACAGTTGAAATTGCTGTATCAATGGAAACAGCAAACAGAGACACAATTGAGTTGCTTGATAGAAACTAAAGTGAGCGTGAACAAAATTGTAAAGTCTAAACAGAAGCCAGCCTGGTGAAAGAATTCTGTTTCTGTTGTAACCAATGCAGGCTTAAAGGTGAAACTTGTAGAAAATGCAAAAAAGTAGGACACAATCAATGAGCATGTTGAGCTGAAAAAATAACTAGACTGCACAGGGAAGAGTATAAGCTAAAGAGTAAAGTTGTAGTTTCAAAAAGAGCACTAATCTTCATGCAGTTGATGAAAATTCTGATAATGATGAGAATGACACAGGACTGAATAGCCTTGAGATTTACAATTTGAAAACTAACGAGGCCAGCAATATGGCTTACACAAAAAGTGAAATGCGAATTAATTCAAATGGAATTGGACACTAGCTCAGCTATTTCAGTCATTCCACAAAATGAGTTTCAATGGCATTTAATAAATACTAAGCTGAAGCCTGCAGACATCCAACTAAGAACATGTACTGGAGAAGAGATAACGCCAAGCAAATTAAGGAAGGTTTCTACATGATGCTACAACTGTCTCTATGCTGAACATCATGAACTGTTGCCCAATAATGGACAAACAGGTGTTGGTACCAACTTCTGTGCCTCTGGCTGGAAAGCATATTGGACCAAGGAAGGACATACTGCTCAGAGGGAGTGTGCAAGTAATGAGACCAGTGGTTTGACTACAACAGTTTTGTAGATAACATGTATGAGAGTGTTTCTGATATGTTACTCTGTCAGTTATTTGTGAAATGTGGCTTGGTTTTAAGCCAGAAGAGTGTTCAAAGAACTTCAAGAAAGTTACAAACATTCAGATATTGTGAGTACGAAGAGCTGGTACCTACTCTGCATGCATTAAGGTTATTGCATGAACTTCAAGTGAAGGACAAAAAGCTGCTTATAAAAGTGATGCAAAGACAAAAGCCCAGCCAGTTGAATGGAAGGCCGGAAAAGAAAGGAGTTAATGGAGATACAAAAGCCGAAGATTCGTCAGCTGATACTGTGGATGAGGAAACAAGAGGAGAATCAGATCATAAAGGGAAATATAGAAGGAGAAATGAGAGAATACTCAGTGAACTAAATGCACCTTCCCAAGATCAAGATGTATGTTTTGGAAAGAAGAAAAGGGAAAAGAAAGTGGAGGATAACATAAGTGCCATGTAAGTGGAAGAAGTTGCACAAGACCTAACTTATTGAGAAATTAGCAAATTCAGAGATACTCACAAACGTTGACTGATCTTTTCCACGGATACTGCCCGACCTGCTGAGTTCCTCCAGCGTGTTGTGAGTGTTGCTTTGACCCCAGCATCTGCAGAAAATTTTGTGCTCACAAGAAACTAGTTGAAAAGGACAGAAGAGATAGAGTGAAAGAATGTGAGTGAGAAAGAGAAAGGCTGGAAAGGGAGAAAGAACACAAGAAAGATAAAGATTGGGATAAAGAGAGAGAAACAAGCTGCGATTGGAAGAGAAGCAAGGATCAAAGTAAACCCCAGAGCTGTCAGATCTACTTCCAGCAATCTCAGAGTCAACTCCTACAGCCACCACTGAGGAGGCCCCAGAACCTGAGATTGTTTTCACAGCCACAAGTCTCATCTGTCAAGCAGAGCGATCCCCCTTGTCAGGAAAGATGTTATCCCCAAGTGTAACAAATACTCCAAGTTGATTAAATCTTTTGGCCTGAATGGGACAATTTAAAAATTTACAATGCTGTGGATGCCTATACAGTAGTTGTATTGTATAGCATTTCTTCTTCTTTATCTCCTCCATCTCATCATCATTTGAATGTATCTTCTTTGGTGGCATATTTTTATTCAGTAACAAACAACAGTAAACACCAGACAAACCTTAGAAATTGAAATAAGCGCTTTCACAGTAGTGCGTGCTTTCGTCATAAGGCCATCTTGGAATTATCTGAATATGTGTATATACCAGTGATGCATTTGATACTGTGTTGGAGTTTATGGCTAGACTGGGAAGGATGTTGTGTATTTAGTATTTCAGTAGCATTTGAGTAATATTGCATATATATTGTTTAATTAAGCATTCTTTTTCATTTATATGATTCTTTTTGGGCTATATGTAAAAATAAGTGAATTGCATATGTCATGATGCATGCATTGGTTAAAGTAAAGAACAAACTAAGACTCACATCCCTTTGGCTTCTGTCTTTTTATCCAAATTAATTTTAGGTCTTGGAGTTACAAAACATAGCAGTCAGTGTTGCGAGCTCCGCAATTATTGCTTAATCTTGCCTGCATGTAATAGTACCACAACTTCTGACAGGGAAAGAAGATACCCAGGCATTGTGATGGAGAGATCTGGCTCATTGTTTGAAAGACATGATTGCAAGTGTACAACTATGTCAGGCGTTTTTGATACAAATTCCCACAGTTTCTGTGAAGCATTTGCAAGGTTGGACCAATTCCTTGTGTCCAATTGGTGCCTAGCTGATGCCAGATGGTTCATCTGGTTTTATGGTTTTTCTGTTTTAATAAAGCAGTTATCACAAGCATTGCTTGTCCCTTTCGAATGCAGTGAAGAGTTTATCATATTGTTGTAGCTCTTGAATCACAATATAAGCCAGAGTGGCAGATTTCCCTCTCCAAAGGTATTGATGAACTTGATAGGATTTTTTACAACAAACTATGAACTTTTTCTTTTTCCCGGTATTAAAATTTTGAATTTAAATCCCACAGTTGCTAAAGTAGGATCTGAACTCATGTCTATGTATTATTAATCTAGGCCTTTGGGTTACTGTTCTAGTAATTTGCACAATCATGATACTCCAAAATTGCTAAACCAATGGGGAAAAATGACGGAATTTTTTACTTTTAAAACATTTGGTTCTAGAGTATTAAAGACTTAATGCTTGAAAACTCACTTGGAGTTGGGTGTACAATAATTGACTGCACACTATCAGAAGCGTTTTTTGTAGACAGTAGCTACTAGATTATCTAACTGCGAATGTCAGTTGATATTTCAAATGTAGTTGATAACCTTAACAAATTATAAGCTTTTAAGACTGCGGAGAGGATATAATTTGGTAGCAGCAGGATATAACTAGGGACCTAGAAGAGGAAAAAAAGAAACACAATAGGTTTCAAAAATTGAGGGTACCTTTTATTTAGATCATTTTTGTTTATAAGAACAATTTCAATATGTAATGGATAATATGCCATTGGTAGGAAGACTTCTTCCAGTAATTGAGGGTGAAGAATAATGAGACAGTAAAATAAGGTTAAACGTAAGAAATTTAGAACACGGGTAAGGAAAATTGTTGTGCTTCGAGTTGTAAGGCTGCTAATTTACTTACAAGGTTATTAGTTGAGTGGGAAGCTAAATAAACATGCAAAATTAAATTTGGTAAGTAGGTGGGAGAAAATCTGATAAACGGTTATCAGAGCAGGACAGGTAAATATATTTAAACTATTTGCTCACTTGAAAGGTAAATATCAAAACAGACCTGTTGCACCAGGTATATGTATTTGCATTGCAACTTCTGAGGCAGCGCTTCAAACTTGATACGTCGTTATGAAATACCTTTAAATATGTCTTCTCCAAATGTGATCAAGTGCTGTAAAAGCCAATTTATTTCACTTTGTTCCACAGTTACTTGCTATTTGTAGCTGGTCTATGTTTAAATTCTTGACGTGACTCTTCGATGCTGACGTAGAATTTGTGTGATATCTTCCCAGGTGCTGTTATGACAGTGTACTCAGATTGTTATCACCTGATTCCTAGTCTATGTTGGTTACTGGATACCTATCTAATTTCCTTCCCACCGCTAGGTTAATAAATATCTCCTCAAGTGCCCAAAGCAGTTTTCCTTAGCTGTCCCTGTACTGCTGTACTCTCCTGTATCTCCTGTAATCTCTGAAGGTTCAAGTTTTGGGCCCACTCCTTAGTAATTTCTTTCTCAAATTCATAAATCATTTCATACTTCATGCATTTAAACCTGTTAATGCCTGAAATAAATATACAGTCATGATTTTGATAAAAAGGAGAAATACTAAGTGTACTTACAGTGGTTGATGCAAATATAAGAGACCTAAAAGTAGGGCACAAGATATCTGAGATGAAAATGGGCCAAAAAACCAGAGTCACTGTGAGACAAATAATCTGAAAATTAGAAATAAGTAGGAAACCAGACCTGGCCTGTAGCTTTTGAGAGTGTAATCAGATTATTTATGGAAAATGAAGTACTTTGTGGAGACTGAAAACCAGTTTTGAAATTGATTAATTTTACTTGTGTATTAAGCAATTAAGGTCCAAAATTGTTTGATGATGTTCATGTAACCTATCCATTTGAAAACTATTAAAAGTAAATCTTTGTAATACATTTTGTACACTTTTCAATGAGTTAGAGATGACACTGTTGTTGAATTATAATCCTACCTAGTACTATGAAGTGCGATGTATTAGAACCACTTTGTTACAGAGATTCAAGACCTTTTCTCAAAGTTCAAAGTAAATTTATTGTCGAAGTATTTATATGCCACTATATACAACTCTAAGATTCATTTTCTTGTGGGCATACTCAATAAATCTATAGAATAATGACCTTAACAGAGACAATGAAAGACCGCCCAACTAGGACATTCAATCAGAGTGCAGAAGACAACAAGCTGTGCCAATACAAAAGAAGATATAGTATCAATAAAATGAGATGAAGAGTCCTTGAAAGTGAGTCCATTGATTGTGGAACAACTCAATGATGGGGCAAGTGAAGTTGAATGAAGTTATCCTCTTTGGTTCAAGAGGCTGATGGTTGAGGGATAGTAACTGTTCCTGAACCCGGTGGTGTGAGTCCAGGGGCTACTGTACCTTCTACCTGATGGCATTAGCAAGAATAGAGCATGACCTGGATTGTGGGGTGGTGGTGGTGGAAGGGGGGGGGGGTCCCTGATGATTTTGATACTCCTGGTTTTAGTGCTGCACTGCTTCAGCAATGGATACCATTCTTAATCATTCAATAGCGTTTTAGTCAACAGCACTTTCCCAGAAGAAGTGGTAGAACAGAATCCATTTCTCTTAGTTATACAGAGAAAACTTGTACCAATGTTTTGTTTGATAGTGAAAAACAAATGAACTGGAATAAATGAAAGAATAATTGAAGTAAAACTCGTTTAAAATGAGTTTAATGTATTCATCAGTTCAAAATCTACCATTTAATTTATCAACATGTACTTAACAATACACTGGTATTTTAAAATAAAATATTTACTATCAAGCTGGAATCAGCTAAGGGGACTTTATGGATTCAAAATACACCATAGGGTTCTGCTCTACTTCAATGGCTGTGCATAGGTTGCTGTTGATATTCCTTTTACTGCACCACCTATTGGTCTCAAAGAGAATGACCGTGACAGATCATACAAAAATAGACTTTTTTAACATAATAATGTTTAGAGGAATTTCTTTTCAAAAGAATTTGCGACTGAAACTAACAGACAGTAATTTTAATATTAAATTTCTACGAAACCTTAAATAAACAATCACTACCTCAGATTTTTCTTTTCCTGCTTTATGCATTTTTTGATCTTTTATGATTCCATCTGTTTATTTCACTCTTGTTCAGGATGGTGCCTTAGGAACTTTAGCATCTACCTGATAGTCCAGAGGTCACCTTGATTTAATATCTCAGAGAAAGAATTAGAATCAGGTTTAATATGATTGACATCTGTCGTTTCATTTTTAGTCACCAGATTCAAAATTCTTCACTCTTCCTTTCCAGTCCTGGTGAAGGGTCTTGCCCTGAAACATAGACTCTTTATTCCTCTCCCTAGATGCTGACTGACCTGCTGAGTCCCTCCAACACCTTGTGTGTGTTGCTCTGGATTTCCAGCATCTGCATAGAACATGGAGCGGTACAGTACGATTTTGTGCTGCACCAATTCAATTAGTAATCAAGTAGCTTCATAAACTGAACTCTTCTACGTACACTGTCTATATCCTTCCATTTTCTTCACATTCATGTGCCTATCTCAATGTCTCTTAAAAGTATCTAATATTTCTGCCTCCACTACCACCCCTTACATCTTCTTTGAAATTACCCCTCTCACATTAAATGCATGCCCTCTGGTATTAGACATTTCAATTCATGGAAAAAGATACTGTTGTCTACTCTATCTGTGCCTCTCATAACGTTATAAACCTCTATCAGACCTCCCCACAACCGCAACCGCTTCCGAGAAAATGACCCAAGTTTGACCAACCTCTTGTTACAGCACATGCTCTCTAATACAGGCAACATCCTGCTAAACCTCTTCTGCACCCTTTCCAAAACCTCACCATCCTTCTTACAGTGAGGCAACCAGAACTGTGTGCAATAATCCATATGCAGCCTAACTAGAGTTTTATAAATCTACTGAATCTCTTGGTATGTTTATGTCATGAGATGTGTTGTTTTGTCTCAGCAGTACATAAAAATCACTTTAAGTTTCAATACGAAATAGAATATATAAATAGAGAAGAAACAGAGTAAAACAGTGAGGTAGTGGGTTCATGGACCATTCAGAAATCTGATAAATGAGGGGAGGAGCTGTTCCTAAAATGCTGACTGTGCATATTCAGGCTCCTGTTTCTCCTTTCTAATGGTAGCAATGAGAAATGGGCTTGTCCTGGATGGTGGGTGTCCTTAGTGGATGGATGCAACGTTCTTGAAGTACTGACTTTTAAAGGTGTCCTCAATGGTGGGGAGGCCAGCGCACATCATGGAACTGGCTAAGTCTACAAACCTCTGTAGCATTTTTAGATCCTGTGCATAAGAGTCTCCATCCCAGTTAGAACCAGTTTGAATAATCCTCACATTACACCTCTAGAAAGTTGCTAGAAATTTTGGTGACATGCCAAATCTACTTATCTTCTCCAATCTTGAGTAACTTCTTGTGACTATCAATGTCCAAGTGGTGTTATGATTTTAAATATTTTTTTGAATTCCTTTCTCCATCTTTCCGTAAATAATTATACAGATCTATTGAGATGAAAGAAACATGAAACATGTATATTAATTAGTTTTATATTAATTTTGTTTACACTAAGTTCTAGGCTTACATTTTGTAATTTAAGATGTAGTTTGTGTGTATAAAATTCAATATACTCTGTAGTTGCTGTCCAGGCTTATATTTCCACAATGCACTCTGGGTAGGGAGACAACATTACCAAGCATAGCCCTATGACTTCTATCTAACAATGCAGAAAATTGTCAGGTCTGTTCTGTTCATTAAGAGCAATACAAATTGAAGCCAGCTAGCCAGCAAGAAACAATGGTTATAGAAGAACTCTTCCTGAGAGCTGTCCGAAAACATAATTTTCCATATGTTAGAAGTGAGCAATTTCCTCCAGATATCATGAAGTGAAAGCTTCAGTCTTGACTGTCCTTGGGGACAGAATGAAAAAGTATACATTGGAGAAAGTCAGCATAGGAGAAGGGAGTCATTACTGGCATGTGAATTGTGACAACTATTTCTGAATATAGCCGGGTTAAGTCACAGAAGGAACTAATCTTCTCATCAGTGAGAAAACCATTCAATAAAAGAAACTGTGCTGATGAAAGGTGACCTGAAGTTCATAATGTTTGATCTTACCTGAAAGAGAGTTCAAGGATGACAGTGGGGTTTTCTATAGGTGATACTTACATTGTCTCCTGGTGAAGAAACTTTGACTATTGTACCTTAGAACAGAGTCTGAGAGAATATGTGTTGTCATAAATTTATATATCAGGTGTTCTTCAACCTGGGTCCCCTGTACTACGTACTCACACTCAACAAAGTGATAGAAGCTCTCACTGACAGT